>NC_135490.1:32795934-33099563 GCF_052094955.1 Ictidomys tridecemlineatus
AACGCTTGCTCCTGTGAGACTTTTCTCCCTATTTCTTTTCTCATTTTGTGCAATCATTTTCAGAAAGGGCTCACCAATTTTATGTCTTCATCCGAGGCCCCTGATGGGGATGGACATACGGCTAGGCCTTTTGCAACATTTAGGACAAACCACTTGGCTGGGACGTCAAGCCAGAGCCAGGGTAACCAGCAGATTTATTTGAGGAAACATATTTATGGTAGTAAATGGCTGTTCTAAATGAGGCCATTATCCGGCCTTTTCAATGTTGCTGTAAATGTCCCTCCAGAATGTGGATACCCACAGGAAGTCCATCTTGCTTCCTGGACATAACTTGGAGACAATTTTTATGCTGGTTCCCGTCAATGGACGTGCAATGTGCCTGGGTCGTTTCAGTAGTGATTCTTGAATGCTTAGGCACAGACTCATGGCCAGAAGATTTATTATATGTTTCCAGGGTCATCAAGGCCGAAGCCGTGGGGGAAGCAGAGATGTGTTGAATAGTCAGTGGAGGTTAGGGGTTGAAATGCAGCCCTGAATCACTCAAAGCTTGGTACAAGCTGTGGAGAAATCATACCTGAACATCCTGGGGCTATATCTCAGGTTATCAGCTTTCTTCTGAATGGGGTGGAGCAGGGGAATGGGGTTCCCTTTCCACCAGAATTCAATGAGAAAGGCCCAGCTGTGTGGAGCACCTCCAAGGGACCCTTAGCATAGGGGTGAATCCTCTTGGACTGTGAGCCTCAGAAGACCCTGTGCAGCCACCCCTCCATCAACACAGGAACTCTTGGTTTCCATGGTTCTAGACTATACTCCACAAACATTCTTTGGGACAGAGATGCTTTGAAATTTCTTGCAAAATGTCTGTGTCACCCCCCAAAATATCTTCTCCATATGTTCATGTTTTGGTTTCCTTCCTCTAAAGCTTGTACAACAGAAACAGGAACAGATTCTTCAAGAACAAACCAGTTTTTATTTATTTAAAAAACTAATTGGGTATATATAGGCATAATCACATGTGTACAGAAATACACAAGTATAGCCAATGACAACATATTCAGGTGCCTCCAAAATCTGGTATTTGTATACAGTTAATGAGAACGGGAGGCTACTACTTTAAAAATAGTCACTACAGAATTTTTACATGCTAGGGGGAAAAAAATAAAACAGTCAGCACCTAGGTTTGAAAAGACATTCATGGGCCATTTGGTCAAGAAGGTCCTGTCCAGTCTAGCAGGATAGAATTAAGAAAATGTGGGTGGAGAGGGAGGTTTAATAAAATAATGGGAATTTAGGTACTGTCCTCTACCCGTTCCAGAGGAAAAATTTTTGGGGGCCTGGAAAATGAAAAGAAGAGGAAACATGGAAAAGAAGAGTCTAGAAAATACGAGGCACAGCCACAGGACAACCAGCGTAAGACCTGGGCAGGTCCTGAGCCTGTGGAATCTGATATTGACTGTTAAGTGGTTGCCTGCTCTGGGTGGCACCATAACTCTCCCCTCCAGCCCCACGCTTTCATGAAATCCCTGTGCTCTTTGGTGCTTTGGGAAATGGCAAGAGAGGGTCAGGTTTGGGTGAAGAAAGCAGTGGGGGCCTGGGAGCAATTGAGATGGACTTTGAGCTTGGACTTTCAGCCATCACACCTGTGAGGAAATCAGTTTCTGTTGCTTACACCTGCCGCCTGTGGTAGTCTGTAAAAGTAACCGGAACAGGCTTGTGATGAAGTTTTCAATCTTTCTTTTCTTTCTTTCTTTTTTTTTTTTTTGTTGTTCTTTTTTCCTCCATATTTTTATTGGCACATTATAATTATACCTAATAAAGAATAAAATGTCTTTGATGAACTTGTACACTTATTTTCTATTATTTGCATTACTTATGTTTGATTCTTAGTAAAAATGATCCTAGGAATGACTAACAAATATAACAGAATTTGAAGGAAGAGGCAGGACAACCCTCCTTCTTTAACAGGGACATTGTTTTTCTTGCAGAACCATACTGGTCACTTGTCACTCCTGTTTCCATTGAGCACTTGTGGGCTGGCCTCAGTGGACCTAGGGACAGAGTAGGAGGAGCTGGTGGGAGAACAGAAATGGAGAGAAGGGAGGGACCACGCCTTGCACTGTGGTTAGGCCAGGGCTCCCCTGAGGACCATGAAGCCCCTCGAAGCCACACACATTACTTCTGAGAGTTCAGAACAGGCTTGTGGTGCCCCCGGACTCCTTTCCCCTAATGCGTACCTGTTCTTGACTCTGCACAAAGTGTGTCCATGTGGAAAGCCTTGGGTGGATGGAAAGAGGAAATGAAAAGGGCAAAGCCTGAAGTCATGATCCAGTCTGGAAGAACCTGAAGAACTGGGTAAATCCCACAATGGTCCTATTTAACCATCACCTGGGTGCACGAATTACGCTGCTTATAAATTAATCTGAGGAAAAAAGTGCCATCCATTCATTTGGCTAATATTTATCGAACTCCTAATCTGTGAGACCTAGTATTTGATGACACAACGTATTTATAATGATATGATGATCATAAACTATTATCTATTTCAGTTATTGCTGCATTGGCAAAACTGCAAACTTGGAAAACCATATTCCCGGAGATGAGATTGGTAAGTTGCAACAAAAGATAAACCATTCATTATGTGAATAATCAGGGTCTGGGGTGAATCCCTCAGGTGGAGCTCCTCCTGGGAGAGATCTGGGGAAGTGGGGCTTTCCTCAGGTTCTAGGAGGAGACCATTGGATGACTGATCTGAACTAAGATGGGACCCATCCCATGTGGACAGCCACTATGCATTTGTGGTCATACTGTGCTGTAGGGTGAGAATAACATCAGGGTAGGTCATAAATCTTTCTTTGGGAAACTTACTTTTGTATACCACCTACATTTTTCTGAAACTGTTTCCCTTTTGCTTTTCTTTACCAATGCCCTTTTGGAAATGCCAACTTGTCTCCTTTGTGCAGAGACACCAGGGGAATGGAACTTCTGTGCACGCTCTGCCTAGACAGGCTCTGGGGCAATATAATTAGCAGAGGAATCAAAGCCCTGGGAAGATGGTGAATTTCATCTTGCTCACAGAATCAATCCTTCTTTCTTTTCTTTCTCTTCCTCTTCTTGCTCTCTCTTCTGCTCTTTTGATCTCTCCTCCCCCCCCCCATTTCTAGCCCACAGCTCAGTGACAAACTGAAAAGTGGCCAGATCTCCAGAGACTCCACCAGGAAACTATGCAGAACAGGAAGTTTGACCCTGACCCCAAGGCCTGCCACCAAAGGGAATCATCCTCTGATAGCGTGGAGGGGTTTTTACGATACCCTTCTTGAATTTTTACACTTCAGTGGGAGAATAATATCGTACTTTGATTTAATTATAGTAGAGCTTTGTTCTTCCACTGAAAGAAATCCTTAGCGATAAGGCCCAGTGAGAAAATACAGAAACTGCCCTAAGCAGGCCCGATTACTGGAACCCTCAGTCATATTTGAAGGGCAGTGTCTCGTGTTTTTAATTAGTTTCAATATAGTTCCTGTATTATTGTATTTTCCATGTGTTTTTGGAAACGAATGTTTTATGGATGATTGGGTCATTAGTGCTTCAACAGGAAATATTTGGGTCTTTGTTTGCATAGGATCCACATAGCATGCCTGCCCAAGCTTGGAGGAAATCAATGCAAAGATAAAACCGAATCCTGGCAAGCGGTTAATAAGGGCTGTGCTGACTGACGGGCAATGTTCACACTGCCAGTCAGGCCAGCTCTGAGGGTGAATGAAGAGAAGGGACAAATCAAACCACGGCTCCAAGATTTGTTGTCTGTGTTGGAAACAAATTGTTTGAATTCAGAAAAGATGCAATCATGGGCAAGGCACCCTATTATTTGTTTATTGACTTTTATTTTTAGACTTTAAAAATGTTAACCCCTCCAGGCACGTTATAGTAGCAATAAAATCACAGAATCAGCAACCGACCATAGCCAGCCAGCTCCTAAAATTGTTTAAACGAGTCCTGTCACTTTCCCTCAAATCCCATCCAAAGTCAACATCCATATTCTTTGCTCTCTGTCACAAGAGATCGGAATACACATCAGATGTGGGAGGCCAATAGTACAAGTGCAGTTTGGAGCTGAAATTTGCCCTGTAGTATAGAAAAATGAGAGCAAAGTCCTCCTTAAAAGTTTGCTCATTGATTTTTTTTTTTTTTTTTTTTTTTTTTTTTTTTTTTTTTTTTGAATTTTAACATTTATTTATTTTTTCTTAGTTCTCGGCGGACACAACATCTTTGTTGGTATGTGGTGCTGCTGAGGATCGAACCCGGGCCGCACGCATGCTAGGCGAGCGCGCTACCGCTTGAGCCACATCCCAGCCCCATTGCTCATTGATTTTTGAGGGTGCATTTGGAACCCTCCTCTGAAGCACCCAACAGTAATGCAATGGCATAAAGCAGGAACTCCGAGGGTAGGGTAGTAAGCCTGGAACTTACTAACAGTGCATCTTTGAACAAGCTGGCCTTACTAAGTCCCCATCTGGCAGGGGAAGGGGAGTAGTTAATGCATATTTGAATGCTTACAGGATAGAGGGGTGATATCCTTTACCCAACAAATTTCGTGGGAGCCCAGATGTATGTTAGCAGTTGTTTAAAGAGCTGTGCATAGCATCGTGAACAAAAGGGACATAAAGCTTGTCTTGATATTTAAGTTCATGTGGATGATGCTGAGAAATAAACAATAAGAACTGTAGCAGGAAGCAGGAAATCAAAATGCCTCCAACTCTCCATGCAGATTAGGGGTTGGGGACAGCCTTCCAGGAACAAGGCTGAAGGCTAAGATGGGCCAGCGTGGCCAGGTATTGACAGGGAAAGTGCTGAGCGACTGGCCAAGAGGATTGTGTGGCCCAGGCCCCACCCCGCGGTCCCAGGAGACCTGAGTGCCCCCCCCCCCAGCCCCCAAGATTGGTGCAGCGAGGTGGACAAGGGGAGCGGCCGCAGGGCTTCGCCCGGCCGACAGGTGGCGCTCACACTCCAGGCGGCTGGTCCGCGGGCGCCTGGTTAGGAAAGCGCGTTCCGGGGCAGAAAGTGAGGGCGCCCAACAAAGGAGACCCTACGGGTTTGGTGATTCTGTTGGTTGGTTGGTTTGGGGGATATGTTATTAAACATAATTGACTGCTAAGTGAATTGGTTTCTGTTAGGTCCCGAAGATGTTTTTGGCCAATTTAGAGGGGCTTGTGTGATCTGGCAGACCCACTGTGCTCCCTGGGAAATCGCGCTGATGGCCCCGACCGTGGCTCCCAGGGTTCAGGACCCCCACCCCACTGACCAGCTGAGACTCTGGCATGGCTCTCCGTGGATATTCCCAGCGCCCTTGCTCTCCTCCTCCTTTCTTTGAACTTACCCGACCTTCGCCTACCCCGGGCTCTCCAAGGGTCCAGCATCCAAGCGGTGGAGTGGAGGAAAAGAGCGCAGGGCTCTGCAAAGCCCAGACTGGAACCTCCTGGCCGCCTAGATGTTGTCCAGGGATCCTGCCTTCTGTCCCCTCGGTTCACTCCCATCTCATTTGCATGCTGTTTGGCAAATAGTCCCCCCCCCCAGACACCCAGGACCTCTTCTGAGGTTCTTATGGGCACAATGAGAAGTTTTGTAAGTGACCTTCACATCCACCTACCTCTTCATAAGTCTGCCCCTTCCTCCGGGGAGCTGGAGCACATCCTATGGAAGACCAACCCCCAAGTCTACCGCAAACCCACGCTTCTCTGCTCAAGGACATCAGGCCAACAATCAGCCCTTTTCTCTCTTGCATTTCCAGCTTCTCTATTTTTACTGGATTTATCCCCACCAGCGTACATTCTTGCCATTAAAAAAAAAAAAAAATTAGAAAACCACATTTCTCTCCCAGCCTCTGTCTCAATTCTCCAGCTCCTCTCAAGACTTACCACAATATATCTCAAAAGAGTTTTCTCTCTCTAGAACCTGTCTCCAAACTCAATCTGTAATCAATTCCCATTGGTTTTTCCTGCAAAATATAACCTTTTATATGGCATATCACTACCCACTACTTCTGCTGACAGCACCCAGTTCTGAGCCACCTCCACCCCTTGCCTGGATCATGGCAATAGCTCTCTGCCTTGGTTTCCCTGCTTGCAGCCTTGCTCATTTTCAGCAGAAAGATTTACTCCTCTGCTCAAAGTCTTTCAACAGCTTTCCCTTTACATGCAAAGTAAAAGTCTCATGTAAGTAAAAGGCTCTACATAGACTCACACCCCCCCAACCTCCCTCCAGCACTTCAACTCTATCTCTGCACCTATCACAGCCCCTTGACTGAGTCCCAGCCACATGGTCTCTTTACTATGATGCTCTTTCTTCAAAGACCACATCACACACCTTCACTTCTTTCTGGTCTCTACTCACATGTTGCTAAGGCACATAAGCATTACTGGCCTATTTAAAATTGCTTCCACACATGCATTTCCTAATCCTCTTCCCTGCATAATTTTTCTTCTTTACCACTTATCACCATACGGTATTCTGTGCAGTTTCTTTTTACTGTATCACCCTCCTTCCCCTCTGGAATACAAGTTACATGAGACCAGGAATGTTTGTTTCTGCACAACTCCGTCTCCAGTAGGAGACTGTCATTCCACGAATGACAAATGCTCTTATTATTACTATTACATGTTCCCAGGAAGACAACTGCAAGAAGTAGCTTTAACTCTAATTAACCCACTTTACAATACAAGTAAACACATGCTAATAGGCAGTAGCCAGGATATGGCAAGTAAATTCCAAAGATGGAGCTCCAAAAAACTACAACTCCTGATATCCATACCTTTGTATGGCTTCATCCTTTGAATCTGGTTTGGCTGGTGACTTGCTTAGAACCACCAACAGAATGGGACCCAGATGGCACTGGGGCGCTTTCAAAGCTGGGATAGAAGAAACCTTGCAATTTGTGCTGTGCTCTGTTGGCTAGTTCTCTCCTGGGGAAGCCATTGTTAGAAAGGAGTTCTTCTGCCCCAAGATCCCTTCACTGTGAGGAGACTCAAACTAGCCGAACAGAAGAGAGAGGTGCCCAGCCAGGCCCAGCTGCGCAAGTCATGCCAGCCTAGGTACAAGATATGATTCTGGGACACCCAGCTCAGTCACAGCTTATGATGATTCCGGCTCTAGGCAGCATCTAATGGCAACTGCATTAGAGATCCCAAAGGAGACTCACATAGTTGAACCTGGCCAGGCCACTGAACCTTGGAAAATAAAAAATACAGCATTGATGAAGCCACTGAATTTTGGACTAGTTGTTAAACAGCAAGTGATAACAGGAACAAGGACAAACTTCGGTGGCCATTGTGGAGTCCAATTTACCAACGCTGTCCAGCATAGACGTACTCTGCTTAAAGAAACTCCAACATAGGAAATATAACTTTAAAGAAATAAATCAAGGCCTGTAAAAGCTGCACTTGGAGTGCAGCTTCCAAGGCTTTTGCAAGCATTCATTTAGAGAGTACCTATAATAACTACTTATCAGAAGCCTACAAGCAGAAAAACAGAGAAGTGGTGGGAATAACTACTGAAGAAAGATAATTAGGTGCCAAGATAAAGTATCCTGGACTTTATAGCGTAAGTAAATGAGAAAATTATCCAATGACCAAAATCAAATTCACACACAACCTTTGGGGGAACAAACACAGATGTTAGATGTTGTTAATTATACTGCTACTTCACAAGTTAAATCTCAAAATAATCAAAGCCACTTCAGTTCCCGAAATGCCTTAGCTTCCACTAACTGGCCTAGAGTACAATTAAGGAGAAACAGAGTTGAGAACTGAATTTTTTCCATGTTAGCAGTCTATACAGCCTCCTTTACAGACTAAACTTCCACTGTATCTAACATCTCTGAAAAGGAGTTACTACTATTTATGCAAGGTTTATTAAGTAGTTCAATAAGAGAATTCATTAACCCATAGAACCACCAAAACGTGTCAGGAGTAGAATAAGGTTTTATGCTTTTTAGATATTATGGGAGGTTGCTGAAGATTTAAGAACTATTTATCCTTATTGATAAACAAAAGCATGTACTTGATTTTGGATTCTCTCAGTGGAGCATTAAAATACTATGAAAGAACTATAGAGAGTGAATTGTAGAAAAGCTAATAGCATCTGGTTCAGGGCTAGAAGAAGAACCCAGGGAAGCCTTATTGGTGTGAGGGGCAGGACAAGGCTGAGAGAGTTTGATGAGCATGCTCGGGGAAGAAACCAGGTGTTGTTAGTATTCTGTAGAGAGTGGGCTGCAAGGTTGGTCTGTCTTGTGGTTGAGGAAGAATAAGATAAAGGATTCTTTGATGTTTTTATTTAAAGCTTTCCCTCAATAATTCAATAAGAAGATTCATTAACCCATGCAACCATCAAAACTTGTCTGGAATAGAATAAAGTTCCATGCTTTTTAACTACCTTTGAAGATTAAGGAATGATTTATACTTTTTGTTAATTGATATTTTCCCATAATCAAAGAGGGTTTGAACGCACCATCCTAACCCACAGGAAATGAATGAGAACTAAACAGCGATGGGTGAAACCCCAGATAGAAGTGGGGTTTTCTGTCTCAGTAGATGATTGTTTACATTTTCTTTTAAAGAAACTGTTATCTCCTGGCAAATCTCTCTAGAAGGAAAAGAAAAAGCTATTTCTGAAAAGGAATTCTGCCTCAAAAGTGCTGGCCATGCTTAGATTTTTGAGAACTGAAATATAAAATCATCCAGGTAAATGGATTGGCCTCACATAAAGAAAACTAATCAGGCATCAGGAGCCATCAGTTCCACCTTGAACTCCAAGCAATGCCTGCAGGAAAGATATTCCAGGCTCCCAAAGAAGGTGAGAAAAGAAGGGGAGGGGATGGAGGGTCCATTGGTTATGAAGGCTTTGGGGGATCTGAAGAAGTGTGAACATTTCAGTGACCATTTCAGAAATAAGATAAATACAATAAAAGAACTGTAGGGGGACAAATGATAGAATGGAAGGCCCTCAAGAGATGGAGCAGAAGAGCCCATGGAGAAGAATCAGAAAGAATAATAGATCCAGAGAAAATGGGGGAGAGGGTGCAGTGGGAATATCTATGTTTTTAGCAGCTCTTCAGTTGGCAATGACTCCAATGTGATTAGGGAAAGGAAAAAGAATCCACTGGAAATAAAAATCAGCTGATAAAGTCCAAAAGCAAGATATTTCATAGCAGATTGCAATTTTTGGTTCCAGTTTTCTTTCTGATGACTATTTTTTAGCACACAGATCGGAAGACTAAACTTTATTTTTTGTAAATTTTTTTTAGATGTAATTGGACACCACAACTTTATTTCATTTATTTTTTTTCATGTGGTGCTGAGGATCAAACCCAGCACTTCACACTTGCTAGGTGAGTGCTCTACCGCTGAGCCACCACCCAGCTCCAAGAATATCTTTATTAATAAAATATTTCTGTTGGTTTCTCTCCCACCACTAATAATGAAAGGGAAGCCACTGCCAATGTCAGAAGTTTCTTTGGAGGAATCCTGAAAGTTACACGCTGTGGGCACTCCTGGCTCTTCAACACTGCAGGAGCTGGTGGTGCCGGTGTGTGCGATGGTATGTGTATATTGGTTGGTATTGTCGCCATATGCTGGCAAGTGACTTCCTGGGAGGGTGAGTCTCTCCTGCATGGCCACAGCATAACCTGGGCATGCTCAAGGGAGTGATGGACGTTGCCCTAAGTCCACAGGTGCAAAAGATGTGATGGGGGGACCCAAAAAAGGGCATCCCAGAGGAAACTCTCTATGAGAAAAGCAAGCTCTTAGAGAATGGAAAGCAGAAATGAAACAAATGAAAAGATTTAGAGGTTATGTGGCCCAAAGAGAAAACTTCAGAGAGCACGGATATTGGTAATTTACTTTAAATTGCAGAAAAGAGTGAATCAGTAATAGGTGGAGGCAGCTGTATATAGATGAATCTTGGTAAAAACAAATACAGACAAATACTAGTGGGAGGACCCGAGTGGTGGGTATCTGTGTGCGTTAACTATAGATTTCTTTCACCTTTTCTGTGTATTTGAAAATGTTTATAATAAAATGTTGGGGAGAGGGAGGGACCGGATTCAGTGAATGTGATCTGAATTGGAATCTGTAAGTCAGAGTTAGCACTCGTCCCGTCCCATGGAGCTGTTTCATTGATGGCTCTATCTTTCTTTCTTTCTGTAACCCTTCCACATCGACTCTTTTCCTTGGGGCATATTCTTAAGATCCCTCCGAACACATTCAACCTGCCACTGAGAAGAAGCAGTGGAATTAAGCAGCATGGCATTCCACAGGAGAGACTTTCCAAGGAAAGCATCTTCTTTTTCTAGTTCTGGCGGGTAAACTTCCCCCCAGCAATGCCTCTCCTTTCCCTCAATGTAGGTAATGTCATTTAGCTGGCTGCGTTGGGGTGCAGTGGGGGGCTTTCATACATGGTGGGTGTTGGGAATTTTTGCTGAAGCTTTCGGCTCTGCATTCCCTAAGAGTCACTCTCTGTCTAGGATGGATACTGAACCATCTCTCAGAAGGGCTCAGGCACTGAATCGCCAGTTTTTTCACTTTTGATATGAAAGTCCCCACGTGCAGAATGAGAAGATATTAGTTCCAGAAACTGACAATCAGGAAAAAAAAGTATCAACTGAGGTAAAACTCAGGATGTCACCCAGTGTGGTGGTGCATGCCTATGATCCCGGCTACTTGGGAGACTAAGGGAAGAAGATCACAAGTTCAAGGCCAGTCTGGGCAATTTAGTGAGATCCTGTCCCCAGATCAAAAATGTAAAAGGGCTGGGGATGTACTGTAGGCTGGGATTAGAGCCCCTGCTGTGTTCAATTTCCTCAGTACTTCAAGTGGGGGATAAAAGCTTCAGGGTGTCAAGAATTCACAAGTACCTGTGGATTCTCTTGGATCATAGGAGTGGACCAAAGGAGGAACGCTAAATTAGACAAGATTCGTTTTATGTTTCCTCCATTTGCCAGTTTTGTGATCGTGGGTAATAACGTTTTGACTATTAACTTCCTTCTCTGTGCTATAAAGAGGATACTGCCTCCCTTGCAAAGTTGGGACAAGGGTCAGATGAGATCATGAATGGAACAGAGCCCGAGCATTGTGTGTTTCCTGATGTTGCTTCCTGATGTCAACTGGTGTCAGTCACTGATCTACACTGACTCTGCCTTGTGGGGTAGAGATTTCAGGAAGCATCTGGGAGAGGCACATTCATAAGACAGGGAAATTGAAAGATGGCTCAGAAAAAAAGAGAAAGGAGTGCTTGTTTTAGTTCATTTTTCATTACTATAAGGAAATACAGGAGGCTTGATAACTTTATAAAGAAAAAAATGATTTCATTCACAATACTTGCGATTCATGAGCAAAGCACCAACATAGGCTCCACTCTTATAAAGACTCCACTCTTATAAAGACTCCACTCTTATAAAGACTCCACAGTGGACATGGAAAAAAAGATAGGAGCACCTGTGGGAAGAAGAAACCAGTTAGAGAGTGGTGCAGAGATCAGGCTGGCTCTTAAAACAACGTGTTCTCAGGAGAGCTCAGGGGTCTCACAAGAACTAACTTGCTTCCAAGGTCAGTGCCTCCAATGACCTAAGGACCACCGACTTAAACATACCATACCACCTCTATACCACCAAACTGAGGACCACACCTCAGATGCATGAACCCTTGGGGGACAAGCCACATTGAAACTATAATAGCTCCCATAGAAAATGATGAGGACAGCCTGGTAAGAGACTGAACAGGACATGGGAAAGGGTTTGCAGGACATTAGGTAAGAGTGACTGAAGGGAGATTTGTTTCTGAGGGTGACTGAGGAAACTTCTAGTGGACCAGCTCAGGAACAGACATCAGCTAAGTACTTTAGGGGCCAAAAAAAGTAAAGAACAAAACAAAGCAAACAAAAAGCTCAAAGACAGCGACCAAAAGAAAGCAGCTTCTGGGAGAAAAGAATGGAATTGGGTGAGTTTTGTTCTCATGCTTCTATGGGGCAGCCTTCAGAGTGGCTAACACTCAAGTGTGAGCAACCAGCCCAGATTTCCAGGGATATATCCCAGTTTTAGCACCGAAAGTCTCATGTTCCAGGAAATACCTCAATTCTAGGCAAACCAGAATACTTGTTAGTCGAATAAATTCTAACAGAAAACTGCAGTTTTCCTAGCCTAAGGAGACAAGAGATTTTGGGACAGTTGCAGCCACTGGGAAATTGGAAGTGAAGGCTAGAAAGGGGGGCAGCTGTGAGAGGGAGCACTATTTTTTTTGTTGTTGTATGACTCCCTAAATCTCTGACTGACTTCTGAACCACACAGGCTAGGAGCAAACTTAAAGCAGCCCAGCTTAAGAATAAAAAAACAGAACTGAGAGTCCAGTTGCTCCTTCAGAGACAGAGTTTTCCGTCTCAATTCAAAAAAAGTTAATTCCCGCCTAACCCAAGAGCAACAACAAAATCCACACTCTTCAGAGAGATGTTAACAGAACTCAGAATCTCTACAACACAATACAGTGTCCAAGAGACGATCTAATATCAACCTACCAAAATACCAAGCTCCACACACCAAAAATCATGAAAATTTGGTTGATTTTTCAAAAGAAAAGGCTCACCTTGAAATAACCAAGATACTGAAATTAGCGAGGATTTTATAATAACTATGCTCACAGAGAATGTTTACAAAAAGAAGAGATGGTAAATCTCAGATGAGAACTAGATACTGTAAAAAGAAGCCGTATTAGCCAGGATTCTCCAGAGAAACCAACTGAAAAAATGTGAGTGTGCGTGTGTGTGTGTGTGTGTGTGTGTGTGTGTGTGTGTGTGTGTGTGTACACGGGGAGGGGGGGGTTCTTTTAGGAAACTGACTCATGTAGCAGTTGTCAAGTCCAAAATCTGCTGGGTGGGCTGGCTGATCTACCAGGCTGGAGACCCAGGGATAGGCTGGCATTATAGAGAAGTCCAAAGGCAGTCTGCCAAGAACCAGGAAGACCCACGTTCACCAATGAGGTCTAAAGGCGGTCAACTGGAGGGTTTCCTCTTGCTGGGGGATAAGGCCGGCCAACACTACAGAGGGAAATCAGCTCAAAATTCACTGAAAACTCTCATCCACAAATACCCTTGCTAAGACATCTGAAATTATGTTTGACCAAATATTTGGGCACTGTAGCCCAATCAATTTGAAACATAAAACTAATCGGCATAAATATCGAGCTGAAATTCTTTTGGAAAAACAAAATTCTAAACCAAAGAAAAAGAAAAAAAAGTAATACCCATATAAATGTAGCCACGCTATGAGAGCAGGGCCCCCATGCAAAAATATTACTGAAGCCTTCAATGCTGCAGCACTAGTCTCTTGTCTAGAAGCTTCTGCAAAGGCTAACAACCCTCAGTCCCGTGGATTATTTTAAACTCTGCTACCATTTACATCTGCAAGGACAGCCAGGATAAGATTTCTCTTCCTGGTCTTTGTTTCTTTTCTATTTCTTACCTTATTGCAAGTGCAAGACCTTGAATAGAAATGGAGGAACTGGATATCCTTACTTTGTTCCTGATCTGTGGGGGAAACTGTTCAATATTTCACCATTAAGTATTACATTAGCTTCAGGGTTTTGTAGACATCCTGGTCAGGTTGAGAGTTCTCTTCTTATTTGACTGGTCATTTTGAGGCTTTGTTTTGCTTTTGCTTTTTGCCTTTGTTGTGTATTTTTAGATCACAAATGAGTTTTGACTTTTTTCCCAAGTACTTTTGCTTACCTATTGAAATAATCGTGTGATATTTCTCTTCTATTTTGCAAGTGTGACAGATTGTTGAATGCTAAATCAACTTCGTACTCCTGGGATAAAACCTATTTGGTCATGATATTTATTCATTTAAAAAGTTTTATTTGTGATATTTATTCTTTTTCTATACTGCTGGATTTGATTAGCTAATGGTCCCTTGGAGTTTTGTGAATATAGATTCATGAGGGATATTGCTCTATAATTTTGTTTTGTCAAATTTGGGTATTAGAGCTCTGCTGGCCCTATATAATGAGTTGGAACTATTCTCTACTCTATTTTTTAGAAAATTAACTTAAAAAAATATTTGATAGAAGCCAGCAGAGAAATAAAATGGGCATAGATTTTTTTGTTGTGAGGTTTTTGGTAAATTCAACTTTCTTTTTTTATAACTTTTTTTTGTTTATTTATTTACTTTTTATGTGGTGCTGAGGATTGAAACCAGTGCCTCACACATGCTAGGCAAGCTACCTCTGAGCCACAACCCCAGCCCCTCAGCTTTCTTAATAAATAAAGAACTATTCAGATTTTTTGTTTCACGTTGTACCAATTTTTCTAAGTTATTCAAGGAGTTTTTCTAATTTCATATAAATTGTTGGATTTGTTGGCACAAAGTTGTTCCTATTACTCCTCAACATGCTTTGATGTTTGTAGGATCTGTAGTACAACCCCTCTTTCATCCTGACATTTGTAATTTCTATTCATTCCTGCATTTTCAGTACTTTTTATCTTTTTATTGCTGAATACAGTTTCATTGTATGAATATACATTTTCTTTACTCATTTATGAATTGATGGGACATTTGGGTTGCTGGCATTTTTTGGCATTTATTAATAATGATGGTATGAACATTCATGGACAGATTCTTAGGTTGACTCCTCCAGCATTTAGAATGACTTGCTGCTTTGATCCCAACAGCTCCCTCCCCGTTAGCCACCCACTCTCAGGCCCTCAATGCTGTATACTAAAGTGAGTTTCTCTTGATTCCTGTCCCTGAAAAGTAAGTGGATTGTGTAACCTGATCTGAACGTGGGGTGAAATCTTGAGTGGCTCCAGACACCTGGACACTCAGGTGGCCTGGAGATACAGAAAAAGTCACAGTGGGTACAGAATTTCATTAGAACCATTGCTTAAGAATTCTTGTGCCATAGGTGATTTGCCAACTCATGCAAAAAAACTTACATATTGTTAAACAGTATCATTTGCCTTATAGATTAGCTTTGTTCATATGCACATTCTCTTATCCCTAAAAATCTTCCAGAATAACTTGTTACATTCTGGAATGTAAGATTTCACCCCCTGGAATCCACAACCTCCTCTGTAATTTGCACGTAACTCCAAAGGACAAAAAGCCAATCATTTATTTTTTCTTCACGTTTTTATCATTTACCCATTTTATCACCTTACCCCGAACTATTTCCTCTGAAGTCTGTAAAGAGTCTCATGCTAAATAAGAATCTGGCGAGTCCTTTACTTTCTGCTTTCCTCCTAAAGGGATTGTGGGTGAAATTACTGAAAGATCTTTATATGGGATAATAGGCCAGGTCCCGAATTAACTTAATAAGTAAATAAGGAAGGAGCAGAAGGAGGTTAACTATGTGTGAATTTATAGATGTTTTGGTGTCTGGAGCTCATGTAAATAATATATTACCTCGCTGTAAATATTAACTCTGCTCGAGTTGAGGTCTTTAAACACAAATTAGCAAAGCTCCAGGGAGGGAAGAGATGCTTGGTGCTTAATGATCTTTTTAACACTAGCTCCAGGTACTCAGGACCCTACAGGGAATTCCTGGAATGGGTAGTCCTTAGGACGCTGGTCTCCAGTGCTGCATAGTTTGTAAAGAGGGGGAAAAAAAAAAAAGAATCTTCTCTCTATAAAATAAAAACGGAACCACTCAGGCAATTAATCCTTTCAAAACAATTAAGATAATTGGTATTGGCCTGGAGACTGGGGCTTTTAAACATTCAGTAGGTTCCTTTTTTTTTTTTTTTTTTTTTTAATGGTAATAAAAGTAGAACCTTCGACCAAGCTCATTAGTAGAGGCAAGGGCTTGTAAGGTGGTCCCAAGGCCCACCTGCCTTCCCTTTCTCTGCAAAATACCCGTGACATCCGACCCCCACCCCACCCTCACCCTCACCCCCACCATCACCCTTACCCTCACCCTCACCCCCAACCTCACCCCCAACCTCACCCTCATCCCCACCATCACCCTTACCCCACCCCCAACCTCACCCCCACCATCACCCTCACCCTCACCCCCACCCTCACCCCCACCCTCACCCTCATCCCCACCATCACCCTTACCCCACCCCCAACCTCACCCTCACCCTCACCCCCATCCCCACCAGGTCTCTGCCTCCATCTTTTCTATTTGCTGCTTCCATTTCCACATCTGTGCAGTGAAGATGTTCTCCATGATTCCATTTTCTTCTCCCCCACCTTCTTTTCAGCCCTAAAACGCAGAGCTCTGTGAGAATTGTCCATCTGCCTCTCTCCTTCCTCTTATCCACTCCCATTTTGAAATCACTGCCTCTCCCCACCTCCTCTCTGCCACCTCTGGGACTTCTGCCAGCCGGGCCCACCCACCTCCAGGACACCTGGGAGGCCTGTCCTGCTTGTCCACTGTGGACGACAGAAGATGAGTTCAAGGGGAAACTCCAGCACATGCTCTCACAAATAAGCTATTTGTGAAGCTTATTGATAAGATTCCGTCTTTCAAAAACTGGCAAGTGCCTGACCAACAGTTCCTTAAGGTATGAATGTGTGGTCATAAAGGATGATTTAAAGAAGTTGGGTAATCTCTGAAAGACAACTGGTTGCAATCGTCCTGTATCCCACTGGAGTCTTTTGCAGATAATACTCTGATTCCATCCATATTTTTGATGAGTCTAGGAAGGGGGGAAAAAAAAGAATCAAGACCCATTTTTAGTGAAGAGGGAGCACCTGGATAGTGGTTTTGAAGACATGGTTCTCAATTACTCAGTACTGCCATCAACACGATAAGATAAAGGCTAAAGGGAAAGCTTGTAAGAGGGAGGACACTTGCTAATAATGGGCATTCCACTTACCAAGGACAGCAGAGGAGTTGGCTTTTTGTTGGTAGCTTTTGAGATCTGAGAACTCATTGGGCCCATTTCATCTTGTAGAGGAACCACTCTTGGCCTGTGTCATGAAAGACGAACAGGAAGCCATTTTGTTGCATCAAACTTCTTGGATCTTCCACTCTTTATTCTGCTTGTACTTTCAGAGGAGCATCTATACCCTGAGTGAATTTAAAAAGGATTCCAAGCAGTACCAAAGGAAAATAGGTCCTGAGCACCTGATGCCACTCTCTACTCAGAGGCTAGGAAAATGCAAGTGTGAATCCTCAGGAGGCCAGGCATGTAATTCATTTGGTTCATCAGTCACCAGCCATTATTAAACTCCTACATATACATGCTTGGCCCTTTGCCAAGAACTAAGAATTCAGCTATGAGTAAACTCAGTTCCTGTATTTCACCCAGGGGTTAAGGAAAATTAGGACGGGTAAACTATAAGTTATGCTATTTTGGTATGCCACATCCCTGGGGTTATTGGTGGCCATTTTTCTCATACTTTCTTCATTTGCTCCTTGACACAGTTTCTGGTCAGGGTGCCATTCTTCATTCTATTGGCATATGCAGACTCCAATAATTTGTGAAGCAACAGAAAACCTGTTCTCTCCCAGGGTGTCACCAACCATGTTGCTGCTTTTTGCTCTAAACTTCTGAGAAGGACTGCCATGATCCACACAGGTTCTAAGGACTGCCATGATCCACACAGGTTCTAAGGACTGCCATGATCCACACAGGTTCTAAGAAGGCGTGGCTAGGGGAGAAAGAACAACCCTCACCATCAATCTCGAGCCCCTACTCTGTGCCAAGACCCTGTACCAGATGCTTGATGCACATTATCCTTTATTCTCCCCTAACTCTTATGAGGTAGGCATTAATTCCTGTGTTAGTTAAATTTGTATTGCTGAGACCAAAATATCTGACAAAAACAACTTAGAGGAGGAAATAAGTTTCAGCTCAAGGTTTCAGAGGTTCAGTCCAAGGTCAGCCAACTCCATTTCTCTGGGCCTGAGGTGAGCAGAACATCATGGTGGAAGAGTGTGATGGAGAAAAGCCACCTCAGCTCATGACAGCTAGGAAGCAGAGGCACAGAGACAGGAAGGGACCAGAAACAGCATCCAAGGCCACGCGTGGCCCCCGCTGACCTACTTCCTCTAGCCATGCCCACTGCCTACACTTAGCAGCTAGTAGTCCATTCCGATTATTAATCCATCAAATGGATTAATCCACTTGAGGAGGTTACAGCCCTCCACACAATCTTTTCATCTCTAAACATTGCCTCACACATAAGCTCTTTGGGGCCAGTCCAGATTCAAACCATAACAGTACCCTCATTTTATAAATGGGAAAACAGAGAATTTCAGAGTTTATAAACCTTTGGATCTCATAACTAATAAGTTGCTGAGACAAGACTCAAAACCAAGTCTACTTAATTCAAAGGAAATAATTAGAAAAGCCCAAGTGAAGAGCAGCCAGGTAGGAACGCGAGCTGAATTAAAGATGTTGCGCATTTGCCTCTTTCTGCAAATATGTGTGCAATCCTCTTGGTTATTTCACACACACCTGCATGACACTCCCAGGAGGAGACCTAGAGGAGCCACTGATTTAAGGGGTCAGAGAAGAGGGACAGTCCTCTGCGGTAGGCACCCTCATTCCACGGTGTCGTGACAAGCTCGCCTTGACATATCCTTCCCCAAGAACGAGCCTGTTATACACATTTGCATATTAATGTGCTTGGGGCATCACCCAGAAGATCAGTGTGGACTTTCACCGCTGTGTGGGCTGCCTTTGAAACTTCCCCCAAAGTGACCTCTAGCAAAGTCATGAAAATCAATGTGGAGATCCTGCCTTGGGTCCTTGTCACTCTGGTTCCAAGAAAAGAGGAACAGCTGAAATTTACTGATCCAAATCCTGGTCACCTGGGAAGGAAGAAGAAAATACAGCTTGCTTTTGTTATTTAACACCCTTGGCTAATTAAAAAGGAATTGCCATTTGCACTTAAGGGGAAATACGTTGAAGGGGAGAAGATTATTTTTTAGGTAAACTTTACGCTTAAAATGCAATCCTCTGCTTCCTTCCATTTGCTTTGGAACAAATAAGATTTCACCTCGCCAGATTCTCTGAGAACAGTCAGTCACACCAGGTGAGTGGAAGCCCTTGGCACATATTATTGTCTCCTGTACAGAAGAGGAAACATGAACATGCTCTGCACGTCAGCAAATGCGTCCGGGGCACCCAGGTATTCAGCAGAAATGAAGCCTTGCCAGATAAATCTGTGACTGCTCATGAGGATCAGAGTTTATTTTTTTGTTTTAAAACTGGCAGTGGGTTTAATTCTTTATAAACTTTAGTCCTGCCTTGGACATTTTTTTTTCTCAGCCTTTGGTCATGATTCTGGGAAATAAAACTATCATGACTTCTCCATGGGCAAGGAGTCAGACCCTGATTCTGATTTACTAAGGCTGATGGAAGTTTGGATCCAGGCTGTCTGTCCCAGATCTTATCGTGCCTGCACTCAGCAAGACATTGCTCACATTTTTTAGGTGGAACTAGAGCTTCAAGGAGTGGGAGGCTGAGAAGCCTCACACCACACTGCCTCCAACCCTGCCCCAACCCCTCCGCCAGCTCAAAGTAACTCACAATCACCAGTGTCTACTACATGCACCTCGTGGCCTCCTAGTCTCTTTGGATGCTCCATTTTTTTGGCCTGGTCTGAGCTGGCCTGGTTTCTGTCTCCTACTTTGGCACATTTACCAAGTTTTCCATTCCCTAAAAGTACATCTGTGCTGCAAATAGCCCTGGCTGTCTGGCTAAACCCCAAGAAAGCCTCTCACCCACCCACAACACTGCTTGGTGACCTGAATGCACCTGAGTTTCAAGTGCCAAAGATGGAAGAACACGCAATTAGCTGCAGGACTGTATTAATCAGTCTCTCCAAATGCAACGAACAGAGGCAAAAAGCCAAGCATATTTAGCCTTTTTTTTTAATTGTTTACATCTAAATTAAAGTAGTCACCCCTTTCATCAATAGCAATTAATATTTCCTGAATGCTTATCAGGAGCATGGCGTTGTACAAAGCCCACCTAGGGCTTTTCACAATGCAGTGGGTGTGAAATTTCCAGTCTCAATGAGCATATAATACTAATCAAGACATGGCAATTAATTAGCGAATATTTATGGAGTGCCTTGTTTAGCCTCAGCATTTGGCTAGAAGTGTATATATCACAATTCAACAATTGTAGGAGGGACTCTGGAAGCTGTCTTCAAAGCCCTGAGCCCTACTTCACAGAGGAAGTTGGACAGTTCCTTCCCCACTTCAGCCCCTAGGTACTTCTTCTTCTTTTTTGAGGGGGAGGGGGGGAGGAGGGTACTGAACCCAGGGCGTCCTAACCACTGAGCAACATCCCCAATCCTTTTTTATATTTTATCTAGAGACAGGGCCTCGCTAAGTCCCTGGCTTTGAACTCCTGATCCTCCTGCCTCAGCCTCCCAAGCTGCTGGGATTACAGGCTTATCCAGGCACTCTTTTTTTATTCTCTCAGCACTAGCAGAGGTTTCCAACCAGGAGCAGCACCGTCCCTTCAGGGAGCATTTGGAAAGGTACGGGAGCAATTGGCACCTGCATTGGGCTGTTGCAAACTTGCATTTACTGTGTACAGAATGTGGATTCTGATGTCCCACAATGTGCCCGGCAGCCCTCCACAACCAAGAACCTTCCCACTCAGTATGCCAGGAGAGCTCCTGTTGAAAACTGATAGAACAAAAGCTCTGAAGACACTCAGTGGCTTGAAGAGCCCTCACTCCATCTTCCTCCCCAATTCTTTAGGAAACCCTTTTTGGAAGGGAGTGACATGTGGAGGGGGCAAGGGTCAAGATAACCCAAATTCTCCAAATTCCCCAGGCATTTGAGATGAAGTCTCAGTGATCTGTTCTGCTAACAAGTCAAAAATAAATGAATAAATAAATAAACTTTGGGATGTTAACTTTTTTGGGAAGAAGTTAAGCAAGATTCTAAGTTTAGAATATTATTTTCAACTCAACAATCACATCACAGCTGTCCTTCAGGGTAATTTTTCTTCATAAAGGTGACTAATTATGAAGGAAAGAGAGGCTTGTGCGTTTAAAAAGGACTCAAGGGGCCTGCAGTAGAATGTTCATCAGAGCCCCCTGTGGCTGCCCCAGCCCTGGGCATCCCAAGATGGCCTGCATGATAGCCCAGCTGCTCAGAACTGCGCCAGCCAGAAGCCAGGGAGGGGCAGTCCAAACGCAGAAAGAAGTGGAACCAACTGCAACCAACCCAGGGTCATCAGTGGAAGGGGACAGTGGCACCCAGCAGATGACAGTGTGGACCAGTCAGCCTGAGTCTGCAAGACGGGGAAGAGTGCGTGGGGAGCCACAAGAAGGATCAAACTCATTTGGAGCCATGCTCTTCAGGACCTGAAGAGTGACCTTAGAGAGTGGCATCTGGCTGTGAGGTAGGTGAAGAAACCCTCAGGGCAGGGAAGCCAAATCTTCATTCACTCACCAAGAGGATTATGGCACCGATTCAAAAACAGGGAAAGGCAGTGAGTGAAGAATGGATGGGGAACCTCCTCCTCGGCTTACAGGCAGAATAAAGCTACCAGCATGGCCTAGACCATTGCTGGGGTCTTCCAGGAAAAGATGAGGAGACTTAGAAAAGGCTCTTGTGATCTTGGAGTTGCCCAAGCCGACTGGTGATTTGGGCAGAAGGTGTTTAAGTCCAGGTTCTACTGCTTCCTATGGTGTGACCCTAGACAAATTATGCAACTTTTCTGAGCCTCATTTCTCAACTTCAGATATAGATAATACCTGCTCTCTGCTGATAAAGAGTAGAAACAATGGTCTGAGAGCTCAATACTCATACTTCTTAGGTGGTCAACAGACAATACATAGTCTTACTTGGTCTTTCTCTAAGAGCACACCATAATAGCTTCTTACCACATAAACTAGTACTTAATTCCATACTGTTCTTTCAGTATGTGTTTTTGACATAATTTTCCTAATTCTATGATTAGAGAATTATGATCAGAGACATTACTGCAGGATGCTTTTTCATAATGATGGTATCAGTTAAAGCTCATGGTTACAAGTGACAGAAAACCCCATTCAACGAAATTATGGCATTTGCTGGTAAATGGATGGAGCTGGAGAATATCATGGTAAGCAAAATAAGCCAATCCTCCCCCCCCCCAAAAAAAAAAACAAAGCCTGAATGTTTTCTCTGATATGTGGATGATAATTACCATAAGGAGGAAGGGGGCTAGGAAAGAATAGAGTTACTTTGCATTAGGTAGAGGGGAGTGAAGGGAGGGGAGGGGTATGGGGGTAGGAAGGATAGCAGAATGAATCTGATGTTATTACTCTGCGTGCATATGTGACTAGTGTGATTCTACATCATGTATAGCCAGAAGAATGAGAAGTTATACTCCATTTATGTAAGATGTGTCAAAATGCATTTTACTATCATGTATAACTAATTAGAACAAAATTTAGAAAATTTAAAAAATAGTTATAAATCAAAAGAAGAATAACCAAGAGTAGATATTTAATTTACATTTAATATTAGACATTTTATGTGTTATGTTGTTACTGAATATCACAAAAATATATTCTCTAATAAAGTGGACTAGATACTAAAGCATATATCTAATATATCCCCTCCTAAAAAAAAAAGGAAAGAAAGAAATGAAAGAAAAGACGCCATTCAAACTGGTTTGGGACAAAAAGTGAAAATTATCTCCTCATGAAAAATGAAGGAGTGGATTTGGCGGGCTTTAGGTACAATGTAGTCTGGTGCCCAAATAATATCACCAGGACCAGGACGTGCTTTTTCTCTTCCACCCTTTGGCTTAGTCTTAAATAGAAAGTTCACTCATGGTGGCAAATATGGCTCCACTGTCTCCAGACACTCAGATTCGAATCCTGTATAAGACTCAGGACATAATCTGCTCAGATTCAACTGGGTCACACGTTCATCCCAAACAATCACTGTGGCCAAGGGGCTCTGGTGCTCTGACTGGCAGGGGTCACCTGCCTGCCCCAGGCCTGGATGATGAAAGCTACTTGAAGCATTTGCACTGAGCAGAGGAAGGGGCTGCTCCACACAGGAAATGCAAGATGAATGGGAACTGGGCAGAAAAACAATAAAAACCCACTCCAAGTTCTTTACACACTGCAGGACCACCGCTAGGACCCTCAGATGGTGAGAATACAGCACTAACCAGGCTGTGGCCAGCTGTTGACCAGCCAGGTGGGCCATGCAGCTTGGTTCAGAGTTTCTCAAATACAGTTATGACCCTCGACTGTCTGAATCTCCTGGGATGCTTGCTCAAAATTAGGTTCTTGGGTCTTACTCCAGATCTACTTTCTTTTTTTTTTAATTCTTTTTTTTTATTGGTTGTTCAAAACATTACAAAACTCTTGACATATCATATTTCATACATTCGATTCAAGTGGGTTATGAACTCCCATTTTTACCCCAAATACAGATTGCAGAATCACGTCGGTTACACATCCACATTTTTACATACTGCCCTATTAGTAACTGTTGTATTCTGCTACCTTTCCTATCCTCTAAACTCTAGAGCTGAACCCCAAGAATCAGGAGGCTTTCAGAAATTTCTAATGGACAGAAATGTTTGAAAATGACTAAAGCCTACATCCTGGGCCCTGTCAGTCCATGTGACATTCAGGTACTATAAACCCATGAGATGAGTGCTATCGTGGTGGTTTTGTGTTTCATCATTTTGATGAGCCATCCTTTGCTTGAGGGGCCACACACAGCTGCTTTCTTTCCAGAATGGAAATTGAGGCACAGGAAGCTGATAAGTTAGTGGCAGAACTGACCCCCTGTGTCTGAGTTAATGTTGTAACTGCTCAGACTCCCATAACCTCACTATTTCAGCTTTGTTCTTCTTCATAAATAGTGTTGAAATAAACTGGCAGTCTAGTTAGGTGCAAGATAAACTAAACTTGAAAAGGGTCTCCTCCATATTTAAGATTGAGTTTGTTAAGTTTCTTTTCTTGCTAAAAGCCTCTCTTTTGTTAACTGAAACCACACATTTTCCTGTAGCATCCCACCTGGGACACAAATCCTCCTTTTGTACATTGTATCCACACTGTATACACTACCCACCCATTAGTCACTTTGTAATTGTCAATTATCAGAGACTATCATGGTATCTGTGTACTTGGGTCAAATAGGACCTTATATAATAGCATAACACTCCATCACAATGTCTAGTCATTCGCCTCCCTCCATCATGCAGGTAATGTATCATCTTGTCATCACAAGAAAGGTAGGTCTGGGGAGGTAGCTCAGTGGCAGAGTCCTAGCCTAGCATGTGCAAGACCTAGGATTCAATTCCTGGTATTGTAAAAAAAGCACAATAAGTTGCAATTGTTCCATTTTATTATTAGTTATTGTTGCCAATCTCATACTGCTTCTAGATATTGAAGCATATATCTAATCTCAAAATGCTCTAAAAAATGAAGAGATATCTTTTTTGTACATCTGCATTTGTGTATAATAACATATAAAATTTATATATTAAATTTTATCATAAGTATGTATATATAGGAAACAGTATATACAGAAGGTGGTACCCTACGGTTTCAGTGTGCATTGGAGTTCTTGGAACATATCCCCCTTGGATAAGAGGGGACTACCGTAAATCAGAATAAACAACATGAAAACTAAGACCAGCTTTAGATCCATATCTAAAGAAATGTGAGCCCAGTTGGATTTGGCTTCTTTATATAAAAATGTGATCTTATCAAGCCATTGAAACTCCTACCTAGTGGTGCCCAGGCAGAATTCCAGCTATTCTATTTTCAACATTCAACACAGTTTTTACATCCTTTTTATAGCATTCCTTTTTGCAAGTCTGCAGTAGCATTCCATAGTGAGAATTACTGCCAGACAAAGGCCTTAAGAAACAACTTTACTGCTGCTGCTATTTTCTAAGGGATCCTTTTATATATACAGCCCAAGATGGCATCAGTCTTGTTTCTTGGGCAGCAATACTATGGGCTCGTATCTACAGTCAGCAATCACTCACTATTATGCCCTGCTTTTTATTTTCCTGCAGGACTGTTTCTAAATAGCCATGTGCTCTCTTATATATTTGTGGGTTATGATTTCTTCCCAGGTGTATCACCTTATATTTAGCTACATTAAATATCATCTCATTTATTCCACTTCCTCACTGTTTGCCAGATCAAACTACAATTGAATCCATATTTCCCTCTCTCCCTTTCTTCCTTCTTTTCTTCCTTCCTCCCTCTCTCCTGTGGAGGTTAAAATAAGCTGCTCTGGCATTTTGACTATTTAAGCTAAAGACACCTGAAAAACAGCAGGTGCAGAAAGATCACTTTGACCTTTGTGTTTTTTCTTGAGTGCAGAGTATGAAATTCCCACGCAAAAGACATATTTTCTACACCAGAAAGATGCAACATCCTCACCTTCAAGGTCAAGAATTGAAGAAGAAAGAATGGACTTTGTTAAAAAATTCTGATCTTTTAGGTCTCCCCACATCACTTAGTTACATCTTCATGCATAACTATTTTATATCCATCCCGGGTATAGGTCATGAGTTTGAGCCATAATCCCCCCAAACATGACCATGCCCTATAATCTCAAAGTTGAAATCCCAAAAGATCAAAATCCCCAGAGTCTAAAATTCTGAAAGGTCAAAATTCCAAAAATACATTCTAGGGAAAAAAAATGATGGAAAGATTGTTTAAAAGATGTTCCTTTCTATTTTTATTTTTTTTCATGGTGCTTGGGATTGAACTCAGGGCCTCGTGCAGGTTAGGCAAGTGCTCTTCCAATGAGCTACATCTTTCCTACAATTTTAAAAGGAACTTTTGTGAAGCATAAAGACAGGATAGAACACTTCATAGGTCACTTTACATAATAAAATAGGCAATAATCATAACATACAGATTTTTGCAAGCTTAAACACTCAGGCATGTTAATGACAGTCACCACAGCATAATAGTTATGAGCAGATAAACTGTGCTGATAAATAAATAGGTCAAAAAGTAAAGTATAAACATACATCACCACGGTTGGTAATTGTGTGCATCCAGCTTTATAAATGTAACTATCTGTAATACTATGATGGACAACTTAAGTTCTGTTGAGATTGATGAAACAATCATCATGAAGTCAGGCACACTGGCACATGCCTCTAATTTCAGTGGCTCTGAAACCTGAAGCAGGAGAATCTCAAGTTCAAACCCAATCTCAGCAACTTAGTGACGCCCTAAACAACCTCAGCAACTTAGTAAGACCTGTCTCAAAATTTAAAAAAATAAAATTAAAAAGGGCTTGGGATGTGGCTCAGTGGTTAAGCGCCCTTGGGTTCAATACCTGGTATAAAACAAAAAAACAAAAAACCACCATGAGTAACTACCATGTATGAGTCATCCAAAGAGTTGAGATCTTGAGAAATTTTCACAAATGCAGATGTACAAAAAAGGACATCTCTTCACTTTTTTGAGCATTTTGACATTTTTATGCACATGTATAATCTTATACACAAAATCAATGTTGTAATAATGCACTTTCTTGAAGTAAAACTTGCAAAAAAAATGCATGCATTGAATTAGAATGCCTAAAATGAATTAGAATTCTCTAAAAGTCTTTCCACCTCCTGTGTAGTTTAAATTTAACAATTCATAACTCTGGTTCTTAAAATGATACAAAGATGGAAAATATAGGGTATCAAATTGCAAAAACTAAGGCTGACAACTTAAAATAGTAGCGGAGAAACTAAAATAAGAAAAAAAATCTCAATTCAAAATATGGAAAATTGTATTACTTTTCTTATGCTACAGAAATTATACTCTCAAATGTTGAATCCCTCAAAATCAAAATCCCTAAATCAAAAATCAAAATCCCTAAAACTTAAGATTCCAAAAGGTCAAAATTTGGAAAACATAATAAAAAAGACAATTGTTTACAGTCTGTTTTCTTTATTTTGGGTGGTGGTTTTTCCTAAAAAAAAAAAAAATCCAGGGCCTCCCACATGCTAGTCAAGCACTATATCTCTACCCTTTTTTATTTATTTATTTATTTTTATTTTGAGACAGGGTCTTGCTAAGTTACTAAAGGCTTCTCTAAGTTGCAGAGACTGGCCTCAAACTTACAGTCCTCCTGCCTCAGCCTCCTGAGTTTCTGGGATCACAGGCTTGTACCAACACTCCTGGCTGATGTTGGTGTGGGTACAGAAAAATCTATTCAGCATTTGCTCATACATAGGCCTCAGATTTGGTAGAAGTAACACTAACGATGGAATAGCAACACTGTTTGGTCTTTGTATCCCACAGGGCATATAATTATTTTCAAGTCAGTAACTTTTCTTGCTTTTAAAGGAAAATACAGCTTTAACTCATTAAAAACTCCTGGAGTTTCATCAACTGGAAGGAATACCAATGCGGACAAATGATAATTTTTAAATTAAGTTTTCATCATTGCTGAATTGTGTAACCAATCCTGCCCCACAATTCAGCTCTCTGTCACTCTTATATATTCTTCATGAGAATTGTGGTGTTTGGAGTTTCAGCTTTCAGGATTTTGATCTTTCAGGATTGTGATGTGAGGGATTTTAGATTTCAGAGGTTTTTGATCGTTTAGGATTTTTAACATGTGAAATTATGGTGCTCTAGACTGAGTCTTTTGAGATTAGGATTAGCACCAATAAGTAACTGACTCTAATCATTTCTTTGAGCTGTCTTTTCTTTATGAGGGTTCCCAACCCACATAAACCTTGCGTTGTGCTTTTCTCCTATTAATCTACATTATGTGCATTTAATTCTCAGAGGCAGCTGGGATCCTAAGACAATGGAGGTGGATCACTTTCCCCTTTTTTCCTCCCTTCCTTCTCTCTCCTTCCTTCCTATTTTTTCTGTTGTTGTTATTGTTTAATTTTAGTAGCAAAAAGTTTCTTCTTTAATTGATAAATTGCAGAGCAAAGGTCTTGACCAAAATAGATCCCCACCGTGTTAAGCTTTATGTCTCCCTCATCTGAGAGAGAACCAAAAATAAGGACCTGATTGTCAGTAAACCATTTGCATTTGTCGTGAGGGACAGCAGTGATGCCTGTGGATTTGGCTTTATTAGACTGGGATTAGTTTCCTATCTGGGACCTTCTCCCTTTCAT
This sequence comes from Ictidomys tridecemlineatus, assembly GCF_052094955.1. Classification (NCBI taxonomy): domain Eukaryota; kingdom Metazoa; phylum Chordata; class Mammalia; order Rodentia; family Sciuridae; genus Ictidomys; species Ictidomys tridecemlineatus. The sequence continues at coordinate 32,824,006 of NC_135490.1, forward strand.
ATTGATTTGGGTTTTCCTTCTCATAATCATATATTGAACTGTTCAGCAACTTTGCGTTTCTTTTCTCTTTAACACAGGCATTGATACGAAAGCGCTCAGTGTCACAGGCACATTAGCCTGTGGGGCTTTGTCACATCAGGACTTCTCCAGGCTCTACCAAGATGGCAGCTGTGAGGTGCAGCCACCAGTGGTTGGCAATTCCATTCTCAGTCAAGAATCTCCAGCATTCTAGTCCCACTTAGCCACAAAGGTGGCTGACCCAGGACACCCAGTCTCTCTGTATCCTGGTATTGCCTGTCTGTAAAATGAAAAATACAACAACAAACAAACAAACAAAAAAACCCAACCTAACAAGGTGTGAGTCATGTGAGAATAAGCCGGTATCTGGGGATACATTTAGGAGACTGGGATCTAAAATAGATAAAAAGGAAAAGAAAAGAAAAGAAGGTAGGCGAGCAGGCTTTAAAAGTCAAATTCCTAAAAACAAGTCACATCAACAAGAGATCATACATAACTGGGACTGCAGGGCCTGAAGCAGAGAACATAGGAGTCAGCCTCCTTAGCTTTCACTTCTAGTTGTCTTCGAGGTGAGGCGGAGTTCTCGTGTGAAGTTCATGGCCTGGGTGTGCGTATGTGTGTGTGTGCAGGGGACTCTGCTGCCAACACCATTTAGATGTGCCTCTTCCTGGATCGCACAGGTGCATTCTGCTTTTGGAGACGTGCTGAGTTCTGGGGCTAATCCCAGAGTCAAGTAGGTCTGGGACACAATGAGCATTCATGTCCACTTTTGCTCATCCATTTCTGAGAAACTACTGAAATTGTCATTTTCTTCTCCAGAATCACACAGGCATATCACTTCTAGGCCCAGACCATAATCCATGGTGCAGTTTTGTGGGGTGGTTAAAAGCAGAAAAGTGAGGTCTGTCAGACCTGGTTCTCTAGAACTACTGGAGAGAGAGCAACCTGTTTGTCCTTATTTTCAGTCTATTGGGGAACCCCCCCACCCCCCAAAAAGTAGTCATATACAAATAGGCATATGGAGTTTGATCACATCAATACTTCAAAAAGAGCTAGTTCTTACTAGTCATGTTTCCAGGGGGTATAATAAAATGTCACTTCCTCCTAAATCAACATTTAGGTTGAATTCGACAGTTAGCACACATAATAAAAACCAATTAAATTTTGAAAATGAGGGCAGATATGTACTAGAAGTATCTAAATATATATTATGTATGGAACATACACACCTGCCCACACACACAGTAACTTGAGGATGTGATATTTGCACAGGAGTGGACAGACAACCAGCGGAAGGAAGGGTGGTTCTTGGTCCATTTGTGCTGCTCTCACAGAATACTGTGTCCTGGGTAATGCAGAAACACTAGGAGCTTATCTGGAGGCAGGGAGTCTAAGACTGCGGGGCCACCTCTGGCTAGGGTTGTAACGTGGCTAACTGCATCACAGAGTGAAGGCACAAGAGAAACAAATTCCCTTTCCTAATGAAGCCACTCTTGTGACAAGGACCTATTCCTGTGACAATGACAGTATTCCATTCATAAAGGCAGAGAGCCTTTGTGGCCCGATCACCTCTCAACACTTGTCCTGGGGACTCAGTTTGCAACACACAATCTTAAGGGGACATTCATATGACAGCAGGTGAATTAATCATCAAATAGTGCTGAAAAATTTTGAAGATCCACTTAGAAAGGAATTAATTTTAGTTGCCACTTCCACCATAGAAGAAAACAAACTCCAGGTGAATTGAAGCAGTCTGTGTTTAAAAAAAAAAAAAAAAAAAAAAAGTCATATCCCAGAGGCTTGGGGAGGCTGAGACAGGAGGATCGAGAGTTCAAAGCCAGCCTCCGCAAAAAAATGAGGCACGAAGTAACTCAGTGAGATCAGTGAGATCCTGTCTCTAAATAAAATACAAAGTAGGGCTGGGGATGTGGCTCAGTGGCCAAGTGTCCCTGAGTTCAATCCCCAGTACTGACCCTGCCAAAAAAAGTCAAGGGGTGGGGATAGCTAAATAATTTTATCATCTGTAGTTGGAAAGGATTTTTAAAAAATCAATGGAAAAAAAAACTATGAAGAAAAGGGAATTTCTCCACATAAAAATGTAACATGTAGGCACATAAAAGTTAATTTAAGGTACCATAAATAAGAAATGATGGACAAGATGTTAATGTTCCTTCCATTCTTCATTCCATGAGTATTGAGCACCTACAATGTGCTAGGTGTGCAGCAGTAGGCCATACACACAAAATACTTGCCCTTGTTTTAGGGGAATAGACAATAGATAAATTTTTAAGACAGACAGTAACCCCCCCCCCAACAGAAAAATGGACAAAGTCACCTGGAGAAAAACTGAGCCCCTAATCAACTTAGGTTGGTGTTGTTCCTCCTCAAGTGTGGTTTAAATTTTGTAAGCAGGATCGGAACCCACCATCCTGCTCATCCACCCAGCCTTATTCCTAGGAGTGGCATCCAATAGCTAGCTCCTCTGCCCACAGCCCTTCCACCTTGCCTTCCTGCCACCTGTTTGGGGTTCCAGGCCCTGCAGTCAGTCCCTGTTCTGGGATCCGGGCTCCTCCACTTGGGATCCATCAGCTTGGACAGGGCTATTCTCTTCTTTGGGCCTGTTCCCCTCATCTGTAGATTGCAGATTAAAGCAGGCCGTATCTCATAAAGTTGGAATGAGGATCAAAGGAGCTAACACAAGTGAAGCACTCAGAACTGCACCCGAGGCAGAGTGAGCACTTGATTAATAGTGATGATTCTTGAGCTCTTTGCACTTGTCCATTGTGCTGGGCAGGAGGAAAACCCACTCCCTTCAGGCAGGTGGGAGCACTGTTCCTATGGAGGACTGGCCGGGTCTACGTTTTACAGCAACTGCCCTCACCCCAACAGCATTGAATTTCTCCTTTAAGACAACTCTACATACATAACATTACCCAGGACCAGGAGACTATTGTTTTTTTTTTATCATTTCCACTGACACAGAGTGCACGTTTTTTTTTTTTGTTTTGTTTTTTTTTTTTTTTTGGTAGAACCTGGATTGATAGTGAGACTCTGTCTCAAAAATAAAAAACAGACTGGGGATGTGGCTCAGTAGTTAAGTGCACCTGGGTTCAATCCCTGGTACAAAAAAAAAAAAAAAACAGAACTGGGGTATTCTACCTCTGAACTACATCTCCAGTCCTGTTTTTTAATTTATTTTATGTTGTGACTGGGTCTTACCAAGAGGCCTCAAACTTGCAATCCTCTTGTCTCAGCCTCCTAAATTGCTGGGATGACAGGCGTGCACTCCACACGCAGCCAACACTTTGGGTCTTCCTTTTTTAATGTCGATATGCATTGCTCTGCAGACCTTTCTACTGACTTCATGAATTAACTCTTGATGATTTACTAAGCTATGATAAACTCTGATCTTAGCGTGTCTCTCCAGCCTATGAAAAGCAATGGGAAAAAAATATTTGACAAAAGACCTTTTGGAACTTCCATAGAATGAATGAAAAAAAAAAAAAAAAAGGAAGAAATTTTGTTAGCATTCCTCCCAGGATTTGCTGAAAACTACCCCTACCACGTACACGTTTATTCTTCTGCCTTGGCCTCCTCAGGCACCCATCTTCCCCATCCCCCAGTAAATTCTACAATCCCGGGTAGTATTTCCACATTGCTCAGTCCTGTCTTGGAAGTGGCTCAAGATAGCAAAATGACTGTTCTCCAAGGTAAGAGGGAGATTTAGGGTTCATATTCCAAATGGCTGATGTGAAATTTCAGGGTCTCTTGGATCCTTGGCTCAGGAGCAAGGCATGAATAACAAAGACTTGAACCTTCTTTATTACACTGCTCTTTCACAAAGCACCTCCGGAAGGAGAAAGCATTACATGGAGAATTCTGACTCTAGTATAACTCTATTGCTATCCTGGTTCACAAAACCAAAATACATTTCAATATGACAGTAAAAATCATAGCTCTTGGAGAATTTCTAATAACTACAGAACTTCTAAAAGCATTAACTATGTCCAAATTCTTGTTTTCAAATATGGAAATTCCTCCTCCTAATTCCAACTGTCCAGATTTGCAGGCAGGAATGTTATCATTCAACAAAAGTCCTTTTTCAAGAACATTAATACAGTTGTGAAACACAAAAAAGATAATATGGATAGAGAATGAGTATTTAAATTCATAGACATACAGATTTAAAAATGACTTTCTGCTCTAGATTTAATTTTAATGGTAGCAGAGCCGGGTTTCACCTTTCATTTTCGGTAACCTATGTTCTCTTTTATGATCCATAATTGAAGGAGCATTTACAGAAGGACATTTTTGCCTAACCAAAAAAAAAACCAGCAAGAATTATGGCCTGAATAAAATCTCCCAGTGACAAATTACAGGCTAGTTGTGTAAATGAATTAACAGGCTGTCATAGACAATAGGACCAGGGAAGACTGTAAACCGGAGATAAGCTGCCCTATCTTAAAGGGTCAGCATGTCCTTAGCCAGTGCCCGCCAACTGTTGCTTTTCAGGCTGAGGAGTGCAGGGATGCAAGATTTTCCAGTTTTTCAAGACAAGGCAGAAATTCTGATTTTTTTCCAAGAAGTCTCTAAATTTTTAAATTTTGAAAACTGCAAAAATCAAAACATTGTAAAGGCAAACAAGCAAAAACACATTTTCTATCTGGAAACATTTTGTGGGTTACCAGGTAGCAAGCCTTGTAGTTGTGTGATTTTCTGGTTTTGTTTTGGTTTTGGTTTTTAAAAATGCTATTTAAGTTTCATAGCAAACAAAGAATTCCCATGAAGCATTGAATTTGAAGATAAAATGCATTCAGGACAATAACATTGATAGCTAAAACTAGGGACTTTATCCAAATGAGACTTATCATGAAGAACAATAATAACATACAGAGGGAGCATAGAACATTCTGGCATTTTGTGAATCAGGCCAGCTGCATGGCAGGCTCTTGAATGAGGATTTTCCATAATGACATGTCACAAACCTGTGAGAGGATAGGGTTTCAAAGGATAAGTCATAAGTAGCATGCAGGGGTGGGGTTGAGCACTTGCCTGGCACGTGTGAGGCCCTGGGTTCGATTCTCAGCATCACATACAAATAAATAAATTAAATAAAGGTGCATCAATGACTAAAAAAAATTTAAAACAAAAAAATATAAGTAGCATGCAGACAAGTATTTAAGTCCATTTGATCATCGAGAATAACTTGAAGCACGGGGTAAATTTGTCCTGTACATTACTTCAGACTGAAGAGCTAGCCCAACCTGTTTCTGTCTACTTCCTATGTCCGGACTCTCTTCTTCCAGATCAGATAGTTCTTTCCTCCTCTCCAATCAGTTTTGTCATATCTATGATACAGGAAATCCTTCTAGAGTAACTGTTTAGATTTGATTCCTACATTAGCTCATTTTCCATTACTATAATGAAATAACTGAAGCCGACCAGCTTGCTAAAAAGAAGGTCCATCTAGCCCATGGTTATAGAGGCTGAAAGTCCGCACAGGCGGCACCAGCTCTCTAGAGGTTTCCTCCTTGGCTGGATCACCTCAATGTGGACTGCAACACGAGAGTGTGTGTATGAGAAAGCAGGAAGCCAAGGAGAGAAGTAGGTCCCACAATCTCTTCTAAGGGCAGGTCCCCATCTACCTAATAACCCCCCACCAGGCTCCACCTCATAATGGTCCCATCATCCCTCGCATTGCCACGCTGGGGACCAGGTGCCCCAAACAACATGCAAACCATAGAAGTTCCGAATGCATTATGCCATTTTCTTATTTCATTTATTTGTAATATTATTCTTAAGCTAATACTAAAACCAGTCTAAGGAAACTGTGCCAGCCCATTCTCCCATCCAGCCAGGCCTTCCTTCGGTTACAGGAACTCCCCTAGTCCTTGTTTGACTGCCCAGAGACAATGACAGCCATTGCCTAGAAGTGCCAGGAGCCACTTTGGATCCACCACAGCAAAACCTGTTCTGGGGCTGACTGTGGAACGGACTTCTGACCTTTTTCCCCTTCTATTCTTCCTTGATTGGTTCTTTTAGTCATGTTCAAGAGCTGGAAAAGATCCTTATTATCCCTATTATGAGGAGCTGTGTCCTTGAGTTGACAAACAAAACTAGCTAGAGAATCCCTGTGGATTGTGGGAGAACTTAAGAAGTCTTGTTTTCCCATGAACAGTCATCCAGAGTGAGACAAGTGACATAGGGGCAGCATTAGGCCTCAGAAGTGATAAGAAGATTCTGGAGGTAAAGATAAAAGGGATCCCAAAGTCTGTTAATTGGTCCTGGACATTCAAAGATCAATAAGATAATCTTATTAAGATAATAAATAAGATGTGGAATCTTGGGGTCTAGAAACTGGAATAGACAAGTAACTCAGTAACTACCAACTTAATGTAATAGGAAGTAACTTAATGTAATAGTAACAGGAAGTACAGCCTTCAGAAGAAGTGCAGAGAAACAGCATAGACAAACCATGTCTGAGGGCAGGAGGGCCAGGTTTTAAAGAAAGTTCGGCTACTGAAACAGCATGGTCTTGTTTTGTCTGTGGTACTGGCAACAGAACCTAGAGCATCGAACATGTAGAGCAAACGCTCTACCACTGAACTATAGCCCTGGCCCTTTTTATTTTATGTTGTGTCAGGTCTCTCTAAGCCACTCAGTTGGCCTCAAACTTGCAGTCCTCCTGACTCAACTTCCTCAAAAGCTGGAATTACAGGTGTGCACCGCTGCACTCATGAATATACTCTTGGAAGACAATATTTATGGATGATTCACCTTTGAGAGAGCACACTGCTTGCAACAGGATTTTGAAAGAAGAGTTGACCTAAAAAAAAAAATGGAGAAAAAAATAGAAAGAGTGGGCCAAAACTCCTCTAAGATTAGGGAGAAAGACATATACAACTTTATAAAGGTAATGCAAAGACCTACCCACTCACATCAGTGAAGACAAGTAGATTCTTTCCAGCCCTAACTTACAGGTATCTCTGCTGGGGGCACATGGAAATGACGAGGCCACTCAGAGATGAGCTCATTAGATCTGGGTGGTTAGTGGTAGGTGCTTGCAAATGGGGGAAGCTTGCAAACGCAGGTTGGTAAAAAAGGAGAAAAGGGACCAGGTGGGCAGATGTGGAGGCTCTGGAGGAGGCAGAGCCCTGGGTTCTTCCAGGAGTCCTGGTAGAAGGACATAGGGGTCAGAGAGAGAGGAGAAATGAGGGTAATAAGGGAAGAACCCCTGAGGTAGAGCCTTCAGGCTCATGCTGCCTCTGGAGTGGTGCACTGTACCATCCAACCCAGGGAGGGAAGAGGGAAAGAGGCAGCCAGGCAAGGCTGACCAAGACTGGCTGTGCAAAAGATGAGGTGCTGGTGTGCCTGGACCAGGCAGATGCACAGCCGGAATCCCATGGCCACCTTGCTGGGGCTCCATCCAGACCCTCTCCCTCCTCTACCCTCTGGGAGAAGGACCCCTGGGGATCCAATGTATGCCTATTATCTTGAAGGTCCTGATGAGCTAGGCACATGGTGGGGAAGATAATATTTAATATTTATTAGGTATATACTCTGGGCCAGGCATGTTCTAGCCGCTGGCCTGGATCATCTCCATCACCCTTTATCTCACACTATTGAGGTGAGCTCTACTGTCATCCCCACTTACAGGTGAAGAAATAAGCCACAGAGAATGGCAGGGCAACTAGGTCTGACTGCAGAACTGCCTCCTAATCGCCCAGTACTGACGCGGGAACACTGGTCCCAGCTCTGCCTAAGAAAACCAGGCCTGCCTCCCGCAGGAGCCCTGGAGGGACCCACCCTGCAAGCACACAGAGAATCAGAAACACGCAAGATATAAACATGGGTTTACTTTTAAATAGTAATTGAGAAAACTGTTTCTGAGCATGACCTAAAACCCCGAAAACATCAAAGAAAAACTTGACAGACTTGAACAAATAAAACATTTCAAAAATATGGCTGTAAGATAACATAGAACTGAAGAATGAGGCAAAGTCATGAACCTCACTAGGAATGAACAGCTCAGTTTACTCAAATTCCAGAAACTCTTGAAGTCAAAAGATATAAACAAGCATTTCTGAGAAGGGACTAGACATGAAGATAAGCAAATGACAGAATGGTCAGCCTCACTGATCTGATAAAAATGTAAATTAACAAAGGAAGAGCATTTTTAGCCTGTAGAGTTTGCAACCATGAATTCACCTCTATTCCAAGTTCAGGCTGTAATCCAGCTTTCTCCATTTCTATAGTTAAAACTGCTCTCTCCAACCTGGCTCCTATAATCCCTTATATGGTTACTTATTTACCAATACCTCTCTGGTACCCAATCTCCCATTGGCCCTGTCCCCATCCCCCCCCCTACAGCTTGGCCTCCATCACCTCCTGCACAGATGCCTGGTCCCCCCATGCAGGTTCTAATACCCTACTCTATCCTCTGCTCCACCCCCCCCCCAGCTGGCCTATACTTCACATTCCCCTGTGGCTCATCCCTGCCTTACAGAGCCTTCCTGTTGGCCCCAACTTCAATCCAAACAATGTTTAAAGATAAACTGACTCCTGCAAAATACCTGGCTCAGGCCACAGATCTTTCTTATTTATTTATTTCTTACATACATGACAACAGTGGAGTGCATTACATTCATAATTATCCATTCACAGCACAATTTTTGTAACTCTGTATATAAAGTGTATTCACACCAAATTATGCCATTATACATGAGCTCTCTAATTTTTTTGCATACAATTCTTAATACACCTTTATACTACCATTTATCATATCTGTTTGTATATAAGGTATGTTGACACCAAATTCACATCTTCATAGATGTATTTTGCATAATGATGACCGTCTCCTTCCACCATCCATGCTATTCCCCTTCTCCCTCCCTTTTCCTCCAACCCCTATTCCCTATCTAGAGGTAATCATTCCCTCATGCTCTCCCTCCCTACCCAACTTTGAGTCACCCCCCCCCCTTATATCAGAGGAAACATTCGGCATTTGTTTTTTTGGGATTGGCTAACTTCTTAGCATAATCTGTTAGGCCACAGATCTTTGAATACAACTTACCAAGTTGCTTTCCTAAAGGATATATTTTTCCTGTTTATAAGGGCATAAGAAGCACATTGGAGGACCTTTAACCACCACCATTGCTGATCCAGGTATTATCCATCTTTTCCTTTTATTTTCTTTCTTTTGGTTCCTCCCATCAAGGGTGTGCTAAAGACAAAGAGACAGACTCTTCTAGAGCTCTGTTTGGTAGTTCTTCCTATCTTCTCTAGCTGCCTAACCCCCCACCTCACACTCTTGCATCCCAGGCACCTCACCGAGGGGTCTCCATCTGGTGAACTGGCACCCTGTGCAGCACGGTCAGGTCGTTCAGGTATCGACATGAGACTTCAAAGAGGGTCTTGCCAAAGGTCTTTAAAATGAGGGCAGAAAGCTGAACCCGGCAGGGTCAGACCCCAGAGTTCTGCCCCTCCTTTGTAGCAGGCAGACCCCCCTCCCATGCATTCTTGCTCATCCATCTCCGTCTTCTGCAAGAACTCCCCTCGCCCTCCTCTTCGCTTATCTAAGTCTGATCCATCTATCAAGTTCTGGTTGGAAATCCCACAAAATTTCCCAAATCCTCCCAGCTGAGATCCTTCTGAGGCAGCTGAATCACAGTCTTGACAGACTTTTCACAAGGTCAAGTGGAGAGTTTTTAAAGGAGACAGAACCCCCTAAGGAATCATTTCGGAAACCCGAGCTGACATCTAGTGACATCTTAGACTCTCTTGTCCCTCGCGGTAGAAAGTCTTTTAAAATAAATGTTCGCCTTACTTGCTGTACTTTATAAATTCTCCCTGGGTGAAGGCCATGCTGAGCTCCTGTTCTGATGGGGGCAGAAGTGTGTGTGCGTGCGTGCGTGCAAGTAGAGGAAATTAATTGAACGTTTGCAGAAGATTCTATCAGGAAAATGTACCTAATTGGTGTAAAAAGGCCACTGTGGTTGTTGGCACTGAGCCACTCTCCTCCTGCAGGTCTTGGTCCTTGGTATATTTATGTCCTTTGTCACCTTCATAATTGGAAAGAGTCACTCCACTGACTCGCTATCATTCTCCCCTTTATAGAATAGCTGTGGGAGGTACAGTGTCACTCAAGGTCATGGGCTCAAAATTGGTCTGAGTCTGGAAAGAGACAGAGTCATTACCCCCGATAGTTGCTTGGCAGTGTTTGGAAGGTAAATTAGTGGCTTCGACTGAAGACCTGCTGCACAGATGTCCACCTTAGTTGGCACGACGTCTCACTTCCTCGTCACCAACCTCAGAGGAAAATGCCTGGGCTGGCTGAGCCTCGTGACCGTGATTTTCTATTACTTTCTAGCTGAGAGAACCAGAAAAAAAGGAACTTAAAATCTTGCAGTAATAATGATCCACCTTTAAGAATAACAGAGGAGGGCTGGGGCTGAGGCTCAGTGGTAGAGCACTTGCCTAGCATGTGTGAGGCACTGGATTAGATTCTCAGCACCACATATAAATAAATGAATAAAATAAAAGGTCTATCAACAACTAAAAAAATATTTTTTTAAAAAAAGAGGCAGGAATCCTGTACAGCTTGGGGCTCTTGGAAGCACTGTTTCAGAGCTCTGGCACTCTGGGTGTCACGCCCCCTACACTCAGATCATTCTCTTGCCCTCAAATAGAAGTGTCAGACTGCCTGAACCTCCTTAAAACTTAGATATTTGGTCTTTCTATCCCTGTAGAAGGATCAATAAATCAAGTTACTGACTGCCTTTTTTCTCTCTGCAAGCCTGGCCGTGTCTAAATGGAAGGAGTCCTAAGGTTCGGGTGGAGAAAGAAAGAGAGTATAAGGCCACAGTCATAAACCTTCTGGACTCCACTCTTGTGACTGTCCCCACCCAGTCCCAATCTGTAGAGGATGAAGACAAAACATATCCAGGAGGATGGGGAAGAGGAAGAAAGAATAAAAAGGTGTGGTGTTTTAAAATGTGGCCCCTAGCAAGAGGTGGTATCCCTTCCTCTTGAACTTGAACTCTGTTTAGCCAATAGAATATAGCGGATGCAGCCCAGGCATGGAAAAACTGACAATTTCCACTGTGCACAGTGTTGCATACCCATAATCTCAGCAGCTCAGGATGCTGAAGCAGGAGGATTACAATTTCAAAGCCAGCCTCAGCAACTTAGTGAGGTACTAAGCAACTCAGTGAGACTCTGTCTCTAAAGATAATGCAAAAAGGGGCTAGGGATGTGGTTCAGTGGTTGAATGTCCTTGAGTTCAGTCCCCAGTACCCCTCCCCCCAAGAAAACAAACTGGCAATTTCTACTTCCTGTCTCTTAAGATTCAGCCTCTTAGCAACTTACCTACTGGACTATGAGAAAGCCCAAGCAGGTCACAGAGAAACCCATGGGAACAGGAACCAAGGCTTCTGGCCCTTGGCCCTAGCATAACCTCCCAGCCAAAAGCCAACTCCAATTTTGCAGTTATGTAAGTGATCCATCTTGGAAGTGGATTTTCTAAATCCCCAGTGGAGCTGCCCCAGTTGGTGCCAAGTGGAGCAGAGATGAGCCTTCTCCCACCCCCTCATCCCCATTCAAATAGCAGATCTCATGATCTGCTACTTCAGGTAAGCTTCAAAATAGTTTGTTATGCAGCAATAGATAACTGGGCACAGAGTGCCAACATGTCCTGCAGGAGCCCAGGGAGAGATGCTGACCACTTTCAACCCTCCTTGAGAAGTGGCCACTGGTCAGCCTGTCCCATTCATGTAGTGAGGTTCTGTGAGATTGGGGCTAAACACTTTTCCCAACCTTGTCTCCTACTATCCCCCACCTGTATCCGTTGCCACGGTTGCTCTAGCTTAGTAAAAATAAAGGGATGAAGATCTCCAGTCACTTTGTCTCTCAGGCCTGGGTACTGCTGTGGAGGGATCTGCTGGGGCTCCTTTCCACACCCAGCACAGTGCTTTGTGAGAAATGGTTCCTGTTATGGGACCAAGGAGGAGGTAGTGGCTGGGAGGAACAATCAAGGGATGTGAGTGTCACAGAAGCCAAGAATGGAAGGTGTTCAGGGAGATCCAGGATCCTTAGTACCAGATATAAGAGAAATGCCACACAAGAAGAGAAACAAAAGTATTTTCTGGGTTTGGATAATAGGCAGTGAGTTTCGGGAGAGCGGGAGAGACAGAAAATAAATTGGGGCCAATTAGAGTCAACTGGAGGGAGGAAGGAGAGGCCATGCTCGCAGACAGGCCTATTCCCACAGTTTGTTGAGAAGGGAAAGGGAAGGAAAATGACAGGTAATAAAGTAGCTGATGATAGGTGGGTAGCCAGGTGAGGATTTCTTGTTTCTAGATTCATTTGGTTTTTGCAGTGGAGGTTGCTAAGTAAGTTTATTCAAGAGAGCAGCAGATGGGAGAGGATGACCACTAAGGCCTGGTCTCTGGGGAGGGATACAGGGTGGAACTGGGCCTCAGAATCCAGGGGATGCCTGCGAGCAACTGTGGAGACACTGGGGGCGAAGGAAGGAAGGAAGTGCAAAATTACCCCATCAGTACTTTCTGTACAGGAGTCTGATGTGCAACCAGGTAACCTGCATGAAGCTGCACTGACCCACTCTTAACTGAGATGGTCTTTAACACCCTAATAAAAATAGCATTTTCCAAATAGAAACCTGCTTTTCTAAATATGCTTTTTATTTCTTCTTTATATAAGAGAGAGAAACCATGGAATATCCACATTAAAGGTGATCTAGGGATGGACCAGCCCTGCCCTCCTTCCTTTCAGTCACCTCTTCACCTTACCTCTGCGAATGACTGACTGACGTGCCTAAGTCTTTTGGAAGCGGAGGTCTGACCGCGATCTCGGCTCCTTGGGCGCCACCCAGTGGCACCGTCGCGGAGCAACACGCGAGCGCAGCCGGCTAAGGAGAGCGAGCCCAGGGCGCTGTGAAACCAGCCTTTGTCTTCGGAAGGCTCTTTCCTGCCAGCGCAAACCACCGTGGGTTACAATTACTGGAAGAGCAATCCCGAGAAACAAAGCCTTGATTTTTTTTTTTAAAAGCAATCGTGGAAACTAGACCCCACTTCCTTCCTCCAGGATGAGGGCTTAGCGAGCTGGTGGAGTAGGTCATCTTGTTTCAGTGCTGACCCTTTGCCATCCCTACTTGGAGGCTGCGAGAGGAGATATACTTAAGCTCTCCCAGGGAGATTATCAAAGGTTTTTCTGTTCAGGTTACCAGACTGTTACAAAGAACTCTGTTATGGCTGTTTCTTTTTTTCCTGTCCTTTCTCCCCCCAGTCTTTAAGGTTTTTTTTTTTTTTTTTTTTTTTAATTACACTGAACTAGAATTTCCCTTCCCCACATGGCTAAGAGCAAAGAGGACTTGGGGGCGTGTGTCATGAATGACACCTTAAATGTCTTTTGAACATTCCTGCAGGGGAAACAGCTTCTCTGTGCCCTCTGAAGGGAGGTGCCAGGACCAAAGGGGACCCAGGCCAGGAGGGTGTGTCAGGCAGGGAATTGGGGGCTACCCAAGGAGGGAACCATGCTGTCTCCCGCCCTGAGCAAATGCAGCTGTACAGTGGGTATTATATGATGAATTCAATTTCCCATAAAGGAATTCAAGAGAAACTACTTCAAAATAAAGGTTTAGCCAAATTCAAGAATGAAAACTCCACAGTCAGTTAAGATGCAAACAAAGAATGTTGGGGGAAGGTGTCCGTTTGAGACCGAGTGAGTCCAAGGGGTAGCTGGTGGGAGACTGAGCTTAAGGTTCTGCTTTGCTACTTAAAAGCTCAGGATAATCAAGTTTCCTAACCAATAGGCTCAACATGCTCTTCAAAATGGAGTGGCCGTGATACCTGCTTTGTAGGATCATTGTAGGTTTTTAACATGTAATATGTGTTTGGTAGCAATGAATTTTACTCTGAGACATGGCATACATTTTTTAAAAGCCATATTCTGAACTTCTCTAAATCATATTAAATCAGCTTGCCTGTGTGTTGAGAAATTCAACCTCAATGGTGTTTGGGGTCTCTTCCCCATACGCCTCTATTCTGTTGCCAGCCTTGGGGGACCTTTCCAAGACTCTTGTCATTGACATCCACCTCTCCCCTGCTCCAAAGACTGTGTCCTGCACCCCTACAGAAAGCTCACCCACAATCTCCAACGTGAGTTACGAGAGCCCAAAACACGGAGTGGCAAAGGTAGAAAACAATGGGAAGAATAACGATGGGAAAAACACCGAATACTATCTCAATAAATCCCCAGCATAACTAGCACAGGTGTAAGGAAACACACAACAAATGGTAAACATTGCTGACCATGCCAGAGCTTGGATTGGAGGCACAGAAACTATGGTCAATAGTACTGATTCATATTGTTGCTTGGGACCTGGCCCATTTGGGCATTTCTTTTGTTGTATGCATCCAACAGCCCTGTTGCTGAGTGCAACTTTCTGCCCTTGAACTTGTATCCTTCTATGGTGCATGATCAGTTTATCGTTTCTGTCATCTAATCCTAACCTCCAGCCACTTTACTGGAACAGAGGCTATGGAATCATTTGTGCCTCTCAGCCTGTCCATGTATTTCCTCCCTCCTCCCCGTCCCTCCTCTCCTCCCTCTCTTTCTCCTCCTTCTCTTCAGCCCCATCCCCTTCTGCCTCTGTCCTCCACCTCTCCTCCCCTGCTCTCGGTGTCCCTGCTCCTTCTCCCTCTACCATCCTCTCTCAGCTTCCTGTCCTACCTGGCAGCCGGGTCCCTCCTCATCATGGATCACCACCAGCAGGGGGCGTGGTGGGGGAATGCAGCAAAGCAAAGAGGAAAGATAAGACGCCGAGTGCATCTTATTTTATTAGTCCTTGCACAAGGCAGGCGTTTCCATTTTTACCATGAGAAAACAGGCTCCGTAACGTGTCCAGCTTTGTGTTCAATTCACACAGCCAAGAAGGCACAGAACCAGACCCTGCTCCTGGGTCACAGGAGCCTCGTGCCTGAGATGCCAGAGTGACTTGGAAGCCCCCTCAGTTCCCTGCCTGCCCTGAAGGGACTGTGCCCCTCCTTAGCAGCAGAGGGTATGCGACATGGAACTGGCCCCTAGATTGCCTTTGAAGAGCTTTCCCAATCCAAGGAAGATGCCGGCTGAGGAAACCAGCTGTCTACAAAGGCCTGGAACCCAGGCCCCAGGGGTGTGCTAAGTGGGTAAGGGTGGGTCTGCAGACAGGCAGAAACCTCAAGACCAGGGGCTGCGCTGGAGCCAAAGTCAATGCGCTTCCGGTGGTGGAAGCCCAGGACCACACTGAGGGGCTTTCCCCAGCATTGCCAATTTTGTCTTTACAGTAAAAAAAATGTAAGCAATGCTAAGTTTCTTCCCAGTTCTTTTTAAGGATTTTCCTGATTTCCATTTTTCAAGGGGAAATCCTTAGCGAGAATCATCATTTCCCTTAATTCCAGTTAAAATAAATAAATAAATCAGAGAAACTAAGTCTTTTTGATTACCCCTGAGAGATCAGTCAAGGACTGAGGAGATGATGAGGGGAAAAATTCAGCATTGACAAGGCACATCTAGAAATTTCATCATGCTCCTCAGCCTCCATGACTCTTATAAATATTAATTTAACTTGCTGGGTAAATTGGTAATAAAATTCTCTTGTATTAAGGAAGTGGTAAAAGTTAATAGGCTGTAAGCCAGAATAATTGCTGGGTGGTTTTACTGCAGAGCAGGCCAGCTCCTCTTAATTGTCCTGTGAGTGCTGAGTTACTACACCACACTTCCTGACTGGATTAGCATTATTATTGATTAATGTGGCATTCCCAGTATTAATAAGTACCCTGGCACAAAGTAGGAGTTCAATAAATACCATCATAAGAGGATTACGATTCAGTTTACATAGCACAAAATAAAAATCCAGAGGGTACAATCAATCTGGTAGAAATTAGCTAGACCCTAATATTAAAAAAAAAATCTTAAAATAGGTCATTAATGTCAACAGTTCACCGACAGGTCTAGAAACTCCTTCCGTGATGCCCTAAAGCACAGATATCTTAAAAAGACTTTCCAAGATGGTTGAGTTTGGGAAATTTCCTGATCCCTTGGGTGCTCCTACTGATAGTTGACCCCAGAGCTCAGAATCAGAACAAATTCTGAATTTTGGACATTCAGTATGAACTAACCAAATTTTATCTATGACCTCAACAAAGAACAACAATGTCAGACAAAGATCTGGTGATGTCAGGGTATCCTCATCCAAAGCACACTACCTGGCCACCAAATCTCAGGGATCCAAGGGAGCAGTTCACTCAGTGCTTACAGTTTGAGGATGACAGCTACTTCAGACTGTCTACCCCAGCCAACATTGCTCGGTATGGCCACTATGAAAAGCCAGCCTTCCTCCTGGTCACTTCTTGGCATGATCAGCCAAGGCAAGAAAGGAAGGAGTCAATGAGAAACTGACCCATTTCCTATTAGACAACAGGAAAGACCTATGTTTTGTTATCTCCTTATGAATAAATCCTTTCATCTTCTCTACCACCCTAACTTTTCCTGTAACTTTGGCATTGACTATTATGTTTATGTTCTTTGCTTTAATTCAAGACCCTCTGATGGCATCGTGTCCACATCTTGCTCTGCATTAGCAAAATTGTAGTCTCTGTGGCTTGGGGCTTTTCTCATTGAACTCAGGTCCTTTCACTGCATCCAAATTAGCTCAGGCAGTGGGGCCACCAAGAATCTTGAGGGTGGGGTCATCAGGAGGGCCTGGTTTCTGGAAATAGGGCAGTACTTTGTGGCTCGTGACTAGTGCCCCCCATCTTTGGCTTCTTCTTGTGGGGCTTCATTTCTGTTAGCAGGCAGCCACCATGCTCTATGGTCTGCATGTCATTTTCTATGCCATAATTCTGCTCCAGACTCATGATTTCTGCCCACTTGAGACTGTAGCCCATTTATGCTTCATGGTGGCCTTCCTTGTGACATCTGCTCACGTAGTCCCTCAGCTTTGGAGGCTACTGATGTCAGCCTATCTGTGCACATCTCAGAGAGGTTACCTTATTGGGCTGGCAGATCTTTCTGTATATGACCCTCTCCTGGGCCAAGGGCTCCCCATCACGTGGTACTGAGTAAGATGACCATGTGCAAGGAATAGCCTGGGTCTGCCAGGGAAAGCTGTGTTTCAGAAGAGGATAGTGGGTAGGAGAAGTGCTGTGAGGGACATCCAGGGCGACAGACTAGCATGTGGCCTGTGCCCTTCCTCTGCATCTATGTATTTGATTTTATTCATATGCTCATCTGGTCTGCTCAGGACCACAAATAACCTCCATGATGTTATATCTAATGGTCCATTCTCAACATTAGACTTTACCATCAGCACTAGACCTTGAAAGACGTGCTTCTCTTCGCCTCCAGGATACCACACTTGCCTGTTTTGATTCTAACTCTTCTGGCAGCTCCTTTTTTAACCCCCCCCAGTCTCCTTTGCTATTCTGCTTTGGCCTTTATACATTCTCTAATAAAAGGTATTTAAATATAGTTATTCCTCAGTGATATCCCATCTAGTTGATTTAAATGTCATCTATATGCTGATGACTCCAAAATTTAGACCTCTAAATGAGAGGTCTCCCCAACTGGAGAACTAAGTGGAGTCTCCCCAAACTCCAGAAGTAGATGCCAAGCAGCAACTCTACTTGGTTGTATAGTATTTAGCTGAAATTTAGAATACCCTGCTTTGGTTTGAGGGTAGCGTGTCCACAAAGGGTTCATGGGTTGAAGGTTGATGTGGCAATGTTAAGAGGTGGTGGGATTTTAAAAGGAGGGACCTAATGGGAGGTCATTAGACCACTGGGGGAATGCTCTTGTAAAAGGTTACGTAGTCCCCTGGGTCCCTACTTAATTCCCATAAGGGTGAGTTGTGCCGGGCATGGTGGCACACACTTGTAATCCCAGTGACTCAGGAGGCTGAGGCAGGAGGATGGCAAGTTCAAAGCCAGCCTCAGCAACTTGGTGAGGTCCTAAGAAACTCAGTGAGACTCTGTCTGTAAACAAAATATATAAAAGGATTGGGATGTGGCTCAGTGGTTAAGCGCCCCTGGGTTCAATCCCCTGTAACCCCCCAAAATGTGAGTTGTTATAAAAGAGCACAACTGGTCCCTCCTCATTCTCTCTTGCCATGTGATCTCTTCCCCCTCATGTGCTCCTGCCATCTGATATGAAGCCCTCACCAGAGACAAGCAGATGTCAGCACATGCTCTTTAACCTCCAGGACTGTGGGCTAAATAAACCTCTTTTCTATCTAAGGTACTCGGCTTTAGGTATTTTGTTAGAATAATGGAAAACAGACTCTTACATGTCCTAAATTCCTGATATTCATTTCTCTCAACTTCCCCCACTCTCCCCAACCCAAAGCAAAAAAACAAAACAAACAGACAAATAACAAAAACCCTACCTCCTGTTCTTCTGGAAGCCACCCCATCTCAACAGATGATAACTTTATTTTTCAAATAGCTATGGCAAAAAATATATACGTGTGTATATACACATATTATGTATTGTATATACATATATAAAATACATTGAGATATATTTTATATAGTTATCTTCAACTTCTCTTCTTCTCTCACTCCCACATCAAGTCTTCAGCAAATGCTCTAGCTTAACCTTAAAAATATGTTCCAAATTCAAGCTGAGCACGGTGGTGCACGCCTGCAATCCTAGCAGCTTGGGAGGCTGAGGCAGGAGGATTATGAGTTCAAAGCCAGCCTCAGCAACAGCAAGGCACTAAGCAAATCAGTGAGACCTTGTCTCTAATAAATACAAAATAGGACTGGGGACGTGGCTCAGTGGTTGAGTGCCCCTGAGTTCAATCCCTGGATATATATATATATATATATATATATATATATATATATAAAATCCGAATCCAGCCACCACCACGCCCTCCTCTGATCTTTCTGCTCCAGGCACCTTCATCTTTCCTCCCTAGATTTTTTCATCAGTCTTCTAACTGGTCTTCCACTTTTGCTTGCTTCAGTGTATTCTCTACCCCACAGTCCAAGTGACTCTGTTCAAATGTAATTAGATCATGTCATTCATCTGCTCCAAATCCTCCAAAAGAATTTTCTCTCTCGCTGAAGTTAGATCTCCAAATCCATACAATACTCACTAGGACCCAAGTTACATCTCTGACCCCCTTTCCTCCTCCTCCTCCTCCTGGTTCCCTTGCTGTGCATCTTTTAACATACCAGACAAACTCTGACCTTGGTGGCTTCATCTCTGAGAGATAGCCACCTGGCTTCCTTCAGGTCTTTCTTTTATTCAATTTTCACTGTGTCTTGAGGCCTTTCCTGAGCATCCTATCTAAAATGATCACACTCTCCCAGAGTCCCCTCTCCCTTCCTTCTCTTACTTCCTTCTTTAGCACAAACCACTGTCTACACTCTAGATGTTAGTTGTCTTAGCATCTGTGTATTTTATTTTATTTTTTTTTGTCTCTTTTGTCCTCTGCTGTAGCCATAGCACTCAGAGCAGGACTTGCAACACAGGAGTTTTCAATTAATATTTCTTGAATCAACCAATCTATGTAAATCTTCATTGCCTCCAAATAGAGTGTATTCGTATGATATTCATATGAACCAGTCTTTGTGGGCCGGTTGCTGTCTGTGTGTACATGGTATTTCATAGATATTTGTGAGAGATCCTTTAAACAGAATACAACCCTGTTCACCTAGAGAACGTTTTACTCATTTGCATGTTGCAGATCTACTGCGAGAGGGTTTTTTCTTTATAATTTCTAAGACGTTGTTGCCTTGTTTCTTTGTTCAATACGAAATAATTAAGCACATTCACTTCACTCTGTGGTCCCACGTACGTGCAAAGGGGATGTTATAGCATTGGAAAGAAAGTGGAAGGAACTTCCAGAAACCTTCCTTACTCCCTGTTAGATAGACTCTGAGTTTTGAGAAGGTAGAATCTCTGAGAAGCAGTTCATTCCTCACTGAGATCCAGGGAGGGTTCTATGGACGGCTTGCTGACATTGAATTTGTAGGTCTAATCACGAAACTATAGGACCACCTGTCGAAAAGCAATTATTTCTATGTCAGTATTATTCCAGCCACATTACATTCTGATTATAAATCTTTATCTGGTCATTTAAAACTATGCCAGAATGGCATTTCCTTCATAAACCCCAAGGTGAAATTTAGAAGGAAAAAAAACCTTTATATAATTTAGTGAAAATGTCCATATATTGAAATGAACAGTTGATTAAATGAAATGACACTTCCTCTCTTTTCTTATAGACATTTTTCATATTAGATATTATCCTATGAATATATATAATTGTCAGGCTGTAGGTGAAAAGAGTGGCTAAAACGAGTCATTTGGGGTTCTTATTCTTTTCTCCATTTACTCTCATCACCCCCACAGCTCAGGACATCTAGCTGATCCAGCGGGCACAGGTGGAACTATAAAATAAGAAGAGATTTTTATTACTTTCCAGTCCCCTTCTAAATGAAGCTAGTGACTGCAGTAGCCTGTCAACCTGCTGGTGATAAAACCTTTCAAATGAAACCTCCTCTTCCGCAAAGATAAAGAAAACTAGACTCAGAGCCTAATCTCCTTGCCTTTTATAACCATGTTGTTTTTTTGGTTTTGGGGTTTTTTTTTTTTTTTTGAGGACCAGCTGTGAACATTATTTTTAAAGACAACAATGAAACTCTGCATTTCCATGGTGCAGCCTGGCGCCCTTTGTACACGCACGTGCTGCCACCTGTGAATCAAAGTCTCACCTGCACTCCTCTGTCTTAGCTAATGAAGCAACTCAGAGGCATGTGAGACCTGGTTCCCAATTGCTCCTGCCCCATCCTCTACTTTCCCTGGTGTATGGCTAAAATCAACAGCTCAGGGGAGATGGCCTGCATATATATTGGAAGATTCTGCAAAAATCTGACAAGCAAGCTCTGAGGTCAGTGGATTTTACCCTGTAAGCCAGACAGGAAGGTAGAGACACAATCTGTTTCAAACAGCAAACATCTGGAGACAGAATCGTCGGTGCCAATCCCCAACACCTCCCCAACCGGAATCTCTCGTTCCTGCTCATATGGGCTGCTTTTTGCACATTCTCACGGAGGCCAGCTCAAGTGGGTGTCACTAATGGTCCCTGCTTTATGATTGCTCCAGAGCACAGAAAAAGGAGGGCTTTCCAGTTCATTTCTCCAAGTCAATACAACCCCGGCCCCAACGTTTGACAGATGTCTTGCTGCATGCACACCCACACAAAACCAACATCATTTACAATAGTGGAACAAATTTTAAATAAAATACTAGCAAAAGTCTATTACACAACAGTGAAAAATGGTGCGAATGGGTTCTGTCTTCGTCCATTCCTGCTGGCATAACAAAATACCTTATGCTGGGCAATTTATAAACAGGAGAAATGCATTTCTCACAGTTCTGGCAGCTGGCAAGGCCAAGCTGCTGGCAGATTCAGTGTCTGAAAC
Organism: Ictidomys tridecemlineatus; assembly: GCF_052094955.1. NCBI lineage: Eukaryota > Metazoa > Chordata > Mammalia > Rodentia > Sciuridae > Ictidomys > Ictidomys tridecemlineatus. The sequence continues at coordinate 32,845,515 of NC_135490.1, forward strand.
AGTGCCATTTCTCATAGCACTTTTGCATGGCATCCTTACATGGAGGAAGGGATAAAAGAGACAGGAGAGACAAACTCACCCTCTCCAGCCCTCTTGTTAGGTCTTAATGCAATCCATGAAAGTGGGACACAGGCAGCTTTCTGCATTTCTTTCACCCATAGCCTAACACCTCACCTCATCATATAGTTGTACTGGGGACACCTCTTAGAAGTCATTGCATTGATGGCTGAGCACAGTGGCGCACGCCTGTAATCCCAGTGGCTTGGGAGGCTGAGGCAGGAGGATTGTGAGTTCAAAACCAGCCTTAGCAACTTAGCAAGGCCCTAAGCAACTCAGTGAGACCCTGTCTCTAAATAAAATACAAAATAGGAGCTGAGGCTGGGGCTCAGGGGTAGAGCACTCACCAGGATGGATGAGGCTCTGGGTTCGATCCTCAGCACCACATTTAAAAAATGAATAAATAAAGGTATTGTGTCCACCTACAACTAAAAAAAAATACATATAAAAAATACAAAATAGAGCTGGGGATGTGGCCGAGTACCCCTGAGTTCAATCCCCTTTGCAATGCATCCCTCGTGGAGTCTTTGACTCAAGTCCTTGGATGGGAAGGAGTAAGAAAATCTTTCCATCATCCACTTCACAAGAGAACAGGCCTGGAGTGCTTTAGGGAGAAGAATGGAGCTTAGAGAGATTCCTGAGCATCAGGGAAGGCTCCCAGAGAAGCACCGCCGGCCTTATCCACAATGAAAGGAGGGGCAGCACTGCGCCCACTCAGGGCAAGCCTGTGCCTAGAGGCTTCTTGGTGGCCTCCCTACACTCATCCAAGAATGACACAGGGCAGAGAAGGGTGAACTGGAAATGAAGATCTCGCCTAAACCAAACACGCACCATTTTCTGAATGAGAAGATAAGACTCAATCTTGTGACATGGCACTCCTTCCCAAACTTATCCCTAGGTAGAAGGAACTTTGCTCAACATTTCCAAAGAGAAGGGGCGGGAGGAGATGTTTGGGGTCTTAACAGACATTGACAATAATGAGGCTCAAGTGCAATGTTCTGCAATTGACCTGAAAGGTGATTTTGAAAAATAAAGAGTGCTGAAGAGAGACTTATGCTATCACAATACTATGCTGGTCAGCTTTGCGCCACTATATGAAGATCAATGAAAAAAAAAAAACTTATTCACTCATTAAACAAAAATTGAGTACCTAGTGTGTTCCAGGCACTGAGCATTACAGAAACTGTATCCAAGTTCCCTTCCTTTACATCTTACTAAAACTAAAGGGCAGTTTACTCCATCTTACAGTTTATGGAGTAAACTGCCCTTAACTCATGCCACAAACAGCTAATGATCATAGTGACAGGTGATAGGAAGATGTAATGGCTTGAATAGTGACCTCCTGTGCCGCAGTCTGGCTGGGCACAAAATCACGAGCCACTCACACCTTGTAGATTCAAACAGCAACTCTTTATTCCCGAACTGTCACCAGCACTCTACACAGGTTCTGGGCAAAATCTATGCTTCCAGTGGGCTCTGCATCCCAAATACTCTCTGAATCCCGAGAGAACTCAAGGGGAACTCAAGGAGCAGGCGGGGCTTGAGGCAGCAGGATACGCCCTATTCCCAGCAGGGTACACCTTAAACCTGGAACAGCCCTAAACCCAAGGAGCGGGATACTCCCTAATCCCAGCAGGATACACCCTAAACCTGGATCCGCCCTGGTCCTTGAGCAAGGTCACCTTACTCAAGCATACATGCAATGTCACTGCAAATGACCTGGGTCCAAAGGCAAGCCCATTTCCACAATTGAGTCCTTCCTCTAAGCAACATGGAGTAGGCTGACAAAGAAATTGCCATGCGTCATTCCTACTTGGCAATGGTTCTCAGCACTCCTGCCCAGAGAGATATATCTACCTGAAGCTTATGAAGGTGGACTTATTTGCTGATGTAATTAAGGATCTGGAGATAAGATCTTCCTGAGTTATTGTGGAGGGCCCTAAATCCAGTGACAGAAGTTCTTAGAAAGTCAGAGAGAGATTCGAGATACAGAGAGGAGAAGCCACACAAAGATGGAGGCAGAGATTGGAAGGATTTAGCCACAAGCCAAGAAACCCCTGGAACCGCTTGAAGTTGGAAGTACAGCCTCTGTGCCTGTCAACATGATCTGGGTTCAGGGATGCCTGGAAAGAGGGGCTGCAGGTGGTTTCTTGAATACCTGCAGAACCAATCTCACCCTGAGAAGTCAAATTTGCCTTATTGGTAAAAAGAGTTTGCTAAAACCTTTGAGTTTGCATTCTGCCATGCCTTTCTCCCTAGAAGATAAAATTTTGAGTTGTGAATTTTATAGATTTTTGTCCTTGGTTTAAACCTCTAGAAGTGGTCCTCTTGGCCACTCAGGGGCCGCACCCCAAATAGAAGGCACATCTTTTGACTCCACTAGACTAGTAGTTGTCAAAGTGATAAACATACCACCCGAGAGCCAAGGTTAAAACTTGGAATTCAGGGCCCACACCCAGATTTCTGAATCAGATTCTTTTGTGGTGGGACCCAGGAATTTGGAATTTGAGAGGCTTTCTCATGTGAATTTTGAGCACTCACATTTGAAAACCACTGCGTAGGCACATCTGCGACATCCCTTCTTGTCTCTAAGGCACTTGACCTAGATTGTGTTCTTGGATCCGTTACAGCCTGTCGACTGAGCCTCTTACTATCCATCCAGGAAATAGAGAAAAATCTTATCTGCTGCTAGGTGTTTGCCTAACATACTTCGAAATCCTGAGATCCGAGGATCCAGATAAACCCAACAATATTGTTTATCAAGTCTTCAGTTGCAAAAACTGCCCTTTCCTTCAGCACCAGCTAGAATGTGCCAAAATAGGAAGGGCCTGGGAGACAGAGGAATTAGTTCCCCTCTTACTCCACATATATGAGCAGGTTCAATTGCTAAGTTTCAATGGCTTCAGATGCTCCCCCGTCACACACATGCTTTGCAATATTCTAAATCAAATCTGCAGTTTGCCTTCAGGCACAATTGAGCCCAGCACAGTCTGAGCTGTTCAAATGTCCAAAGATCTCACAGCCAATCTCTGAAGCCAGTTACACACCCAACAGGAAAGACAATCCACTCCTCCAGAAAGTCAGGGGCCTGCAGCATAAGCAGTGAGCTCTCTGGGACATGATTGAGTGCTTACTCAGTATACAGGGTTATATTTCATCTAAGACGGCAACCACCCTGGGAGCTAGGCTCTAATATTTTATTTTAATTTTTTCCCATTTTTGTTGGTGCATTATAATTGTACATAACGGTGGGCTTCATTGTTACATATTTGCACGTGCACCCAATGTTAACAATATAATTTAATCAATATCATTCCCCTGTATTTCCCCTTTCTCTCCTCTCCTCCCTTCCCCTGGCCCTTTCCTCTACTCTGTTGATCTCCCTTTGATTTTCATGAGATTCCCTTCTAACTTTTTCTTTTTCCTCTCTAGCTTCCACACATGAGAGAAAACGTACGGCCCTTGACTTTCTGAGTTTGGCTCACTTTGCTTAACATAACATTCTCGAACTCCATCCACTTTCCTACAAATGACATGATGTCATTCTTCTTTTATGACTCAATAAAATTCCATTGTGTATATGTGCCTCATTTCCATCTGTTGATGGACATCTAGCCTGGTTCCATAGTTTGCCATTGTGAATTGTGCTGCTACTCACATGGGTATGCATGTATTGCTATAGTATGCCAAAATATTTTATTTTTAAAACAAGAATGATGAGACTCAGAAGTTAAGCAACCAGCCAAAGATCACATGACTGGTGAGTGATATCTCTTGGGCAGCTGGATGATAGACTCCTATCTGTGCTCCCTGAGCACTTTGCATTGAGTAGCTGTGGATTCTCATCTTCATCCAGACCGTCACTTGCCTGCTAGGCCTAGAGAAGGAGCTCCACAAACATTGGGTAAATAAATGGCGCACCTCACATTGGTTGCCTGTCCCAGAACTTGGGCAGACCTCTCATATAGGCTGCCTGAACCCAGACAATACTTCTGGAAACCATCTTCCCTACAGGACTGCTGTTCTGCACATGACAGGATGAGACACTATTGCAGGGACAAACTGAAGACAGCAGGAAACAGTTTAATTTGGCTGCAGCCAGGTTCAGAGGGCACAGCTTTTGCTGTAATCAATCAATCCCATGTACCCTGAGTTCAGGGAGTTTCAGAACTTTATACCCAGCATGTAAGGGGAGGGGCTCAGAAGTTCACAGTCTGCAGAAGTTCACATAAAAGCAGCTTTTTCTTTCACTGTTTTGGGCAAGTTAACCCTTTAAGGACAACCCCTGAGAAGGGGAGAGCTTCTTCTCCCCTTTCTTTCCTCCCCCTGCCAGCTGTTACCATGGAGCCCAGTTGGTAACTTATCTTAAAAATGTAGACATCTCTGTGAAGCCAGCTCAAGGCCAGAGGCCTTGTTTGCACATTTCTACAAACTAATATACTGGATACATGTTTGTGGAAAACTAGTAAGGGGGTGTCCAGCACCTGGAGTGATGATATTTTCCTGGCCAGTGACCAAGTAAAACAAGGTGACATGAAAATAGGAAGTTTATCTACATTGAACTCTTTTGCAGAGACTCTTTTGCTGACCGTCCTAAAATCAACCATGGTGAAGATTACTGGAGAAGCCCAATTAAGACTTTTCTGTGGAGAAAGGGGGTGCCACTTCAACACTGTTTGTGCTCGAAACCCCCTCCCTTTCCCCACCAACTCCCTGCCTACTATGCCAGCTGCTTTTCCAGGCAGGTTGGTTCCGTTTTTGAATTGAATTTCTAGTGGCCCCTATAAATGAAGATTCATTGTTTTTCAAGGCCAGGCCCATCTCGGTGTGAGGGTCTTTGTCAAAGGCTGGACCTGCTTGTGGCTAATTATTATAGTTTGGATCTGAAATATTTCTCAAGGGCACGTGTGTTCAAGGGTTGGTCCTCAGCCTGTGACACTATGAGAAGTGGTGGAACCTTTCTCCAACTCGGAGGTGGGGCCTAGTTGGAGAAAGTTAGGTCACTGCTCTTGAAGGGGATATTGAGACCCAGCCCCTTCCTATCTCTCTTTTTCTTCCCAGCTGCCCCGAAGCAAGTAGGATTTCTCTATGTGTGCTACCCACCAGGAGGTACTGTGCTGCCTCAGGCAACAGGCAACAGAGTCAAATTATCATGAACTGAAACTTCTGAAACTGTGAATCAAAATAGGCCTTTTTTTTTTTTACTAAATTGATTATGTCAGGTATTTTGTCATAGTGACAAAAGGTGATTAACACACCACACTTATATACCCAGTCACATTCACTGATGTGTCAAGATACTGGATTCTCACACTTATTCAGCAACTTCCTGTCTGAAGAGATCTCCAAGCTTCCATGATTCCCTATTTCTTGACTCCTGGTGATCCCATTAAAATTGTTGTAAGTAATAAAAAGGTGCAAATCCCACCATGTCCGTGACAGAGGCAGAAGCACCCAGCAGACTAGAAATTTCAACAAATTGAAGAAGGTGCAATATGAAGCAAGGTGGAGAAGCTGCCGTCCAGAGGAGGCAAGGCCTGTCTACAAGCAGACAGCTGAGCAGCCTGGCAGAGCTCCAAGAAGCTTCAGGTGCATGCAGCTCAGGTGTGACAGGGAAGGAGGTGCGCAGAGAGCAGAAGAATGGAATGAAATGCAAAATACATGTTTGTCTGTCTTATTTTCTTACAAAAGTAAGGCATGCTCCTTATAGGGATCCAATTAACAATGCTGAAAGTACAATGAATATAGTCTTTGCCTCTTTTCCTCCAAGCAATGGAATACACTCAATATAATTACTGTTAAATTTTTTGGTCTCTCTTTCCATGAATTTTTATTTTTTGAAACTTGTGCAACAATCACACATGCACTTCAATATTTTTTTTCAAAAAAATAAAATGGGATCAGATTCTACATGTTTTAAAATTAGGTCTTATTATTATTCCGGTGTGGTACCGCCCACAGACTAGGAGATAACTGCCATTGAAACTATAGTTTGTCACTGACAGTTCCCAAAAAGAGGGGGCAGTATGTGTGGTTCCAGGGTTTGTCAGGCGACAGAAGAAGCTACAGGAAAGCTTGGGTTTTTGTTGTAGTTATCCAGGGAAGGAATGGTGAAGGCAGTAGAAGCAGGCTCAACCGGCTCAGGATTGGCTAGTTTGAATAAAGAGACTGCCCCTGATTGGCTGGTACTGGACCTGGGGTGATTGGGGTCAAGGGAGAGAGTGGCTTCTCCAGTGAGAGTAGGTGGTGGGTCTGAGCTGGGATTAGTTCATTTGCATATGAAAGGGAAACTCCCAGGAAACTAATTTGCTAATCTAGGGATTAAGTAACCCTGGGAGAGGCAGTGTCTCCAAATCCAGCAAGGCCCCAGATTCAGAGCATCAACCATACTAGTAATACACGATAGCTTTTACTTTTTCATATCTTCATAGTTATCCCACCATTTGCGTGTTCTGGGCTCAAACATTAATTCCAGTTTTGTCTCTTTGGATCTAGAAGAGTACCAGACACGAAATAGATGCTCAAAAATAATTGTTGACTGATTTAAACAAATGGGCCCTGATGTATCTAACCATTGTTTTACCAACAAATATGCAGATTGACATTTATTGATATGTCAAACAATGCTTCCACAAACAGCCTTGTACATAAATATTTAGGCATCCGAATTGGTTTAAGATTGAGTTTGGCAGGCTGGGGATACAGCTCAGTTGGTAGAGTGCTTGCCTCACATGCACAATACTCAGTACCACCAATAAAACAAAACAAAACAAAAAGATTGAGTTTGGTGAGTAAAAGACAGACTCAGATAATTATGGTTTAACCAAGACAGATATTTACCTATCTTAAATTCAGCAAGTCTGAAGCTGGTCAGGTCAAGGGTGGTCTCCCTTCTCTGGAGGTGGGGAACTCAGCTTCTTTTGCTTTACTGGCTCTGACATTCAAGGCTGCCATTCCAAGGAAACCTTCTAGCCCAGGGTTTTTGCCAGCATATCAGCCAATGATCTGCATTCCAGAGGAAAGAAAGGAGCTGGGCTGGAGTCTGACCCCTTCCCTTGAGGATGCTTCCTAGAAGCTGCTACTTCTGCCCACAGTATTTATTATTGCCTGGGACTAAAGTGCACGGTCACACAACCACACAAGGCCACACACTGCATCCATGATTCTTCCCTTGCAAATGTTCTGTGTGTTTATTTTCATTTTCACTGCTAACTCCTAATTCAAGCTTTCATCAACATATTATTTAATCTAATAAACGGCTTATAATTAATAGTAGTACTCTCTATTGAACCTTCACAAATGGCTAGACACTATGCTAAGAAATTTGTGTGATATTTTCATTGTATCTTCACAATGACCCCCATTAGGCAGTCACAACTGTATAAATGAGGAAGGCTCAGAGAGTGTAAGTCACTAGCTTGAGGTCAAACAGCTCCAGTATGTAGCAGATCACCTCATTGAGCCCCTCCTTTCTCCAATGCCTGCCTGCCTCAGAGCCTCTGCTCTCTGTATATCCCTTGCTGTGATCCAACACTAAGCTTTCCTTCAAAATCCAGACCACAACCCTTTCTCCAAGATAGCCCAGTAGTCTCTCTCATCTCTAAACACTTAAAACCAGAGTAACCATTTGATATTTATGAGTATTTTGTAACTATTTCAAAAACCCATGTCCTTGTTCCTAAACTGTGCAGTAAGGCAAGGCAGCAGCAGTGTCTCATCCATCCTGGTGGATCCACACTACGCATAAGGTCTTGCCCATCGCAGACAGTGGGTGGCACACACCCCAGGGGAGCTCACCAGCAAGGTCCCCACCCATGCCAGTGAGCAATGATTAATAATATTCATGATGGTGACTGAGAGTCTTCAGGAAAGTGGTGAACTGTGTTAGACACATCTGGGGGAGGTTTTTAATTGACATTACTGAAATAAGATTGAGGAGGCTTGAAGGAATACATTTCAGGGTTCTTATATATTTTTACCCACTTCCGTCACATACACAAGCCCAGTTGCTCTCTGATATTTATCTAAGTTCTTTCAGACTAAGAGGATGGATGAACTAAATGACCACTAAAATCCAATCCCTTTAATTCCTTCCCACCCCAAACAGACCCTACCCTCCATCTAGCCAAACCTAGAATCCAAAAATAGCAGAAGGAGGGACCTCAGGGATTGTCTAGCCCAATGTCTCCAAATTACAGATGAAGAAAGAGAGTTTGGGGCTTTAAAATTTATTATTACCCCTTGTCATTAGGCATAACAAATTAGTCCCTGTCCATCAAGGGCCTTGGTGGTGTTCCCTGTCATGGTAGTCCCAAGATGCTGGCTTCCAGGACATCTAATAGATATCAGTGGTCTATTTCCTATAGAATACTCCTAGGAGTTGATTTTGCCTGACTTTCTCAGCTGCCAGGAGCAGGCAGGAACTGGAACCATTACTGACCCCTCAGAGTGGCTAAAACCCTGGCCCAGAGACTTGAGTTCAATCCCCTGGGAATGCACAGCTCTCCCCTAGTGTGTCTCTCTTCCATCCAAATCCATAATTGTGAGAGACGAGGAGAGATGGGTTAAGTCTCAAACCTGGGCTTGGGAAGAACCTTCAAGGACGTCCATCTCCTTCCCTCTGCTGCCAAGCAGAATGTACGGGTTGGGGCCCTGGCAGGGTTTCTTGACTTCAAAGAAGTGTTAAGCAGATTGACTCAGAGCTAATAAAGAACTGAAGCCTACAGCAATCAGAAACTTCCCTCTGATTCCCTAGAGCTGGGAAACCACAAAGAAGGAATGAAAGTCTCTCACTACCCCTGAGGAAAACTAAAGCATCCAAGAGCAGATTCTGTAGACAGTAATGTGACAGAGTTCACAGAAAAATTATATTAACATTTGAAGTTATTGAAGCTCATCCTTAGCTGTTTGGGGAGAGATAGTGCTATACCCAGAGAAAAAATGGCCTAATATTGTAAAAGCTAATGTAATATCTATACTCTTCTGGAACAAAATAAAATAATATACTTTATATTTCTAGAGAGCTGTTATTTTTTAAGGATTTCACTATCAGAGCACTTGGCCAGCATCATCTTATTGCTTTATCATGTTTCCTTTATAAAAATTTCCCTTAATATATTCAAAACCCACTTTTCACTTATAGAAAGTCTTAAGACTACTTGGGTAAGAATGAAGTTGAATCTCTGAATGTAAAAACCTCAAAGGAAAAAGACTACAATACAGTTCCCAGGCTACCCTCAGCTCTCCCCAGGGCTCATGTGGCTGACTCTTCTGGAATCTCAGGACTGAGCTGTTCTTTGTGGCAGACTGCTCAGGGGAGGGAGTTACACATTGGGTGACCACTGTCACTCCTAAGGGATGTGCTGCTGGGGGGTTGTCAAGTCCCTTTGCATGGTGGTATATACAGGTGAGTTTTCTCTTACCTCCTTGCCTTCTCAGGAATTGTGAATTTCCAAAATGAGTTTAACTATAAATCAGTTTGTACTGTGGACACTATAGTTTGGATCTCAAATGTTCCCCCAAGGACCCATAAATTGAAAGCTGGGTCCCCAAGGAGGTATTTCCAGGAAGTGGTGAAAACTTCTTCATAAGTCATTTGGAGGGTAGGCCCCTGAGGTGGATTATGGGACCCTGTTTCTTCCTCTTTCTCTTTTGTTTCCTGACCATGAGGTGAGTGTGTTTGCTCCTACCACACACTCCTACCATGCTGTGCTACCTCATCATGGGCCCAAAGCAATGAGACCAACCAATTTTGGACCTAAACCTCCAAAACGGTGAATCAAAACAATTCTTTTCTTTGAATAAGTGGATTATCTCAAGTATTTTTTTAAAGCAAAGGGAAACCAAGTCATCTGTTTCAAGTGATAGTTTTTTTAATAGTTTTTTTATGAATATACTAGATACTTTCTCTCTGAACCAATAATGCATTTATGATCTCTGTCTTTCAAGACAACCGAAAATAATACTAGGTCCAGAATCCTGTGATCCAGAGCCCCTGAGGCCAGGGTAGTGCCCACCTGTAGCAGCGGGACCATCCAAACACAGCAAGCTTCACTCTTGATTCCAAGCTGAAGTCTTCAAATAAACATCTGATTCCTCTTGCTTGCTGAAAAGTGCCATCAAATTGCCCCTGCCCCATAATGGACAAATTCATGACCACAGAGAAAATATAACTATTCTTTCCTTATTTACTAATTCTTGTTTTAGATGGCAGCGATAAACAGAACATTCTCATCCTGTAATGCTCTACCTTGCAAAAAATAAATACATGTGAATAGAAACACAACCCCACCCCCCACCCCCACATTCTGTCAAAGCCCTGCGGAATCAATTTCACCACTGAAATCAATGGAGTAAGCTCCTGCATTCATTTCCATGGGACTTGGCATTGTAAAAATAATTGGATTGCACTGCACTCTAACACTCCATCCAGGAAACAGAGAAAATGTGCCCTTGCTAGTAGGTGGGGGTGACAATACGCCCAAGTGCTGGTGGGTTTCACCCTGTGTTTTCAGTATTGTCTTGTCAAGAGGAGGTATTATCAAGTCCCAGATGAGGCGCAGTACTACCCTCAATGAGGTGTTTAAAACTGCCTCCCCTGGTGAGAATGAAAACACTTCTTTTGTCCCATCTTTAAAATTAACTGCATAGTATTACCACTATCAATGAGGTGTTTAACATCAAAATTGCCTTCCCTGGTGAGAAGAAAAACACTCACTTTGTTTCCTTCTTTAAAATTAATTGAGGTTTTAAAAAACTCATCCCTATTCAACCACAGATGCATAGAAGGCTAAGAGATGAGATTTTTTAAAAAATGCTGTTTTTGATAGCCCATCCATGGTTTTTCAGTGCAGTTCTTCCTATTTAGACTACTTCTGAACACTTTTCTCCCCCACCCTCATTACACTTCTTAACATTGGCCTCATCCGTGTGGCCTTTGGCGGGGAGTTCACAGATACTTGCCAGAATGAAGGAATGACTCCTCTGACCCAGATATGCTTTAATAACTTGCTCATTTCCTACAAGCCTACTCTACTTATTCTATGAAGTTAAAGAAATTGCTTATTAAAAATTAAAATTAGTCTCCAGTATTAACATCTGAGGGGGCTTTGATAGACATAGCTGGAGATGATCCTTTCCTCCATTTTCTTCAAGCAATTCCAGAAGCAGCTCTATTCTTTATAAATTTCTGACCAGTGTTTAAGATGTGGGATGTTCTGTGGGCACTGCTTCTTGCAAGATTCAGCAGATTGCAAAAGACCAAAGAGACAAAGATTTGACTTCTACAGGTGGAGGTCCAGACAGGGCAAATTAACAATAGATTTGGAAGAATAAAGAAGCAGGTGAGCCAGGGGTGGTGGTTCATGACTGTAATCCCAGCAACTCAGGAACCTGAGGCAGGAAGATGGCAAGTTCAAGGCCAGCTCAGCAACTTACCAAAGCCCTGAGCAACTTAGCGAGGCCCTGTCTCATAAACAAAACAAACAAACAAACAAAAAACATAAAAAGGGCTGGGTATGGAGCTCAGTGGTTAAGCAGCCCTGGGTTCAATCCCTGGTACCTCAAAAAAAAAAAAAAATAGAATCCAAAGGGGTTGCAACCACATTCAGAGCATCTCTCTCCCCTAGCATGGAGCAATACTAGAAAAAACTACATGGCCTGTCTAAGCTATTGGACCTGAGATAGTCCCACAGAGCACCTGACATCCCAGCATGTTGCAGGGAGCAATGGGATGCTTACCTGAGCCTGGGAGAGGCATGAGATCAGCTAGGAGAGGCCCTTGAGGCTGAGGCTCCTCTGTAGAGATGAGGAGGATGCAGCATGAGCTAAAACATGATGGGAAAGATGGATATCTCAGGGGATGCCTCATCTTGACTCTCGCCCCTGGCCCTATGCCTCAACACTATGTAAGCTCCCTGCAGTGGACACTCAAGTTCATAGAGAGAGAAACCCTGAGCTGAGTGAAATTGTTGCCATCATTTGGTAGGATGGGACCTTAAAGTAAAATAGAAATTCAATTATAGAAAAATAGTAACATTATTACAACTGCACCAATGTTGCCAATTAAAATCTAAAACAGGATTCTAAAGTTCTTTATTGAATATAAGATCTGTACTTTTGTACACATGATGTTTACTTTTTACAATTCATAGGTACCCATATCACCATTTTACTCCCAAGAAAATGAAGATTTCAGAGATGGTAGATAATTTGCCTCAGGCCACAGTGGGGGCAAATAGTAGAGCTAGAATTCAAACCCAGGAATGTCTGACTGCTAAAATGATGTTCATAACCCCTAGGTTAAGTGACACACAGTCCTTTCATTTGGCTCCCTAGAAGTCTCCAGAACATTCCTGTCTAACATGCCGCTCACATTTTCAAGGCAATCACAGGTATTGGAGCCCTAAGTACAAAGAAGCACACCTTTCTTATTCTTCCTGCTCCAAATCTCTAAGCGTCCCAATACGTAAGTGGACTATTGCTGTTGTAATATTTTGTGTGTGTGTGTGCTGCTGGGGATACAACTGAGGACCTTGAGCATGCTAGGCAAGCACTCTACACTGAGCTGCACCCAACCCTGTTATTATAACCCAAAGTGCCTGGACTTCAGTATTACATCAGTTCTTATTTCTTTTTTTTTTTTTTTTTTTTTTTTTGTACTAGGGTTTAGCCCAGAGGTGCTTAACCACTGAGCCACATCCACAGCCATTTTTATGTTTTATTTTGAGACAGGGTCTTGCAAAATTGATTAGAGCCTTGTTAAATTGCTAAAGCTGATTTTGAACTTGCAAGCCTCCTGCCTCAGACTTCTGAGCAGAGCCACTGGGATTACAGGTGTGTGCTCCCTCACCCAGTTCGGTTCCTATTTATTTTGCTGTCACCAAGCCTTATGAGTTCATCAAAACTAACCACTAACTAAATTTCACCAAAGAGCAATATGTGAAAGGAGACAGAGCCCTAGATCAGAAGTCAGTAAATCTATGTTCTTTGGTTTCTCATTCTTGCTCCGGTCATTAGCCAATTATTTGATCTTAGCAATCAATTAACCACATTAAGGCTTGGTCTCTCATCTAAAAACTAAATGCAGTATCTAAGGTCCTCTTCTAGAGCTGACTTTCATGATTCTGAAGAGTCAGGGTTAAGTTCATTATTTTATGAAAATTTGAAGTGCATTTCTTCGAACACTAGCTCTTCTCTGATCTCAGTATATATCTCCCTCCTAGATTTAAATCATCTATATTCTGGAATAAGACAGTGGTATAGAGTTTCACAGAGGAATGGAAAATAAAATATAATAATACCTCATCTTGGAGGCATTAGGAGGAAAATGAGGACTAAAAAAAATGATTTTATTTTCAGTAAGGCTCAGTGTAGGACTATAAAAAGTAATATAAGAATTGCTATAAAAATCTATCACTTTGACTAAAATGTGGAGGCAAGAAAGTCCACCTGGCAACAGTGCCCCCGCCCACAGAATTGTCTTACATCACTTGACACTGTTTACTACTATCCTTTCTTTCTTTTCATATTTATTTTTTAGTTGTAGTTGGACACAATATCTTTATTTTATTTATATATTTTTATGTGGTGCTGAGGATCAAACCCAGGGCCTTGCACATGCTAGGCAAGTGCTCTCCTGCTAAGCCACAAGCCCAATCCCTACTACCATCCTTTCTTTAGAATTTTTTTTCTGGTATTTGTTGATTCTTTTTTTCATATTGCTTTTGTTTTTATGTCCATTTCCTCAATTATAAATTCCTCAAAAACTCAGTTTGTTACTTTTCTTACACGATAGTGATCTTACCCAGATCACAACTTTGGGTAAAATCTGGGTAAGATCTTACCCAAAGTTGTGATCCTCCTGCCTCAGCCTCCTGAGCCACTGGGATTACAGGTGCACACCACTGTGCCTGGTGAGAAGCTGTCTTTATATTGAGATTGCTGAGCTATAGCAGATGCCCACTCTAAAATTTTGCCATGATGTAGGAAGAGCTTGCCAAGAGCTAACCCAGAGAAAGCAAGTTCTGCAGATGAAAAGAGAAATAGACTTCCTCGTATATCAATTACCTGGATCCTACAGTCTCTTCTCTCAATTATTAATAACACAGCCAACGAATTCCCTTTTTGTGAAAGCAGAAGCCATTTAAACCATAATATTTTTTTTGGTTACTTAAAATTTAAGGTAACCAAATTACAATGTGTGGACCTGTGGAGAAAGTTCATAGTGCTTTGAGATGCCCAAAGAGCCTTTCTAAAATTGAGGTCAGCCTCATAAGTATGTATAATTTTTATTTGTTGATTCAAAAATAAAAATAAATACATCAATGAATTGAGTTTGATTCCTATGCCACAGGAAAAGAAGGCAGATTGGAAACACATCATACCTGACTCATATACATGCTGATTTTAAAAACTAAACCCCCATTTTAAAAAAAGGAAAAAACTGATCTCCACAGGAAAAATAAATAAAGAAAATAACATCCATGAAGAGTGTAACTACAGGGCTGGGGATGTGGCTCAAGCGGTCACGCGCTCACCTGGCATGCGTGCGGCCCGGGGTTCGATTCTCAGCACCACATACAAACAAGGATGTTGTGTCAGCCGAAAACTAAAAAATAAATATTAAAAAAATTCTCTCTCTCTTAAAAAAAAAAGTGTAACTACAGTCTCACTTCATCCCCAAAGCAGTAAACATTTATTAATATGTGTTAGTGTTAAGGCAGAAAGTAAAACCAGAATGGCATAAACCCTACAAGTGAGTAGGGTTCCTTTAGAATTCTCTATCTGCTGCCAATTTACCACTTGGGATTCAATTTTATCTTAAAGGCATAATTATTTTTTAAAAATTTCTTTTGCAGCTGTAGATAGACAGAATGCCTTTATTTTATTTGTTAATTTTTATGTGGTGCTGAGGATCAAACCTAGTGCCTCAAATATGCTAGGCAAGTGCTTTGCCACTGAACTGAACTACAGCCCCAGTCCTTAAAGGCATTTTTTTTTTTTTTAAAAATCTAAACACCTAAAACATGGTCTTTCCTCTAGAATTTTCTTATATGATGTGGGAATCAGAGTTGATTGTCAAAAATTGATAGATGAAGAAAGTAAAGAAGAAGTATAATATTTGAATTTATGAAAGATAGCCAACAGGAGAGTCACAAAAATACAGCTAATGAAAACTGGGAGAAAGAAGGGGTGGGACAAAAGATGTGAATTTGTCATGCTTCCATTCCGGATAAAATAATTACTGCTTTTAAACATAAAAAACCAAGAAATGCAAATATAAGCATATAATTTGATTTATGAAAATAACCATCCAGACAAATACAGAAATTGGCATTAATGTTCATCTCTGCAGAGTGGGACTAGGGGTAAAAGAGGGAAGATTTCTTTAATTTTATCTTTTATTCTTTCTAAACTTTTATTTTTGCATACATATGCACTTCATAAATTTTTTTAAAAGTCAGCAGTTATTAAGCTATGTTTTTCTAGGAAGCTTGTCCTCTGCTCTCTGAAATGTCCATTGCAAGCACTCTCTACTTCATCAGAAGGACTTCATCTCAACTTCCCACCTGTAAACTTAGAAACACCTTCTTTTTCTTTCAAAATGAAGGAGTGTCTGTTTACCTACCATCTGTGAATTGGATCCAAGCCCCTCTTACTTCTTCAGAAGTTGTTACTGTCTTTTACTCTAAGATATTCAAACTCTTCCTCTCTGTTAGGTCTACCAACGAGCATTTGCACATATTCAAGCTACTCACACCTTAAATTCAAAGCAGCCTTGATTGACCCCATGAACTTCTCCTGTTTTCCTCTCTCCTCTACTTTTCATAGTGAAAAGTCTCCACTTCCTTCTCTTGAGCTCCAATAAAGAATTTGCCTCCAGCACTCTAGCAAAAATGCTGGAGTTGGAGTTGTGGCTCAGTGGGTAGAGCACTTGCCTAGCATGTGTGAGGTGCTGGGTTTGATTCTCAGCACCACATATAAATAAATAAAATTAAAGGTCCATTGACAACTAAAAAAGTATTTTTAAAAAATGCTTTTGCTCATCTCACCAATGGCTCCAATCTCTAAACCCGACTATTAATACCAACCTTCCTTTTACTTGATTTCTGCACAGTTTGTAACTCAGGGCATACTTTCTTCTTAAAACATTCCCTTGCTTTGTGTTTCAGGACAACACACCTTATCACTGTGATTCAGCTTCCTTGTGACCTCACACATCATTGCACATCATTTGTGTATAAGTTTTCCCTTCATTTTGAAGTGTTCTTAAACCAAGCCAGAACCTCAGCCATGACACTGATGGGAGTGTTTGCTCCGCACTCCATATGCAGACCTTCATACCAAATGCTTCCATGCTTCAAACCTCTAGGTTTTTCCTTTCTGCAGAAAGGCCAGCTTCCCACTGGAATTTATAATGTATTTCTTTAGAGATATGATATAGCAGCTGTCTATGAATGTGCTTCCAATTATAGTAGAAAACTTAATCTTGTGAAATGAAGAGAACTTAGCCACCTGTTTGAAACTCAGCTGGGACAGTGGAAGCAGATGTTTCTCAGTTGGCTGGGATCCTCTTCCTTTTCTCTTCTGATAGGTGCCTAGTGGGCAACAGTGGAATAGAGGCATAGGTATTATCCTAGCATTTTCTGTGCTTTCTTTTGCTGATAGTGGAACTGTTTGATCTCCCAACACAAGCAAGGCACTTTTACTGATCACTTCTAGAACAATTGTCAGAGGTTTCCTCTATTGATTTGGCCCATCTGAACCTCAATGATCTAATTTTTTTTTTTGTACTGGGGTGCTTAACTACTGAGCAATCCTCAACCCTTTTAATTTTTTTTTTTATTTTGAACCCAGGGTTGCTTAACTACTGAGCAATCCTCAGCCCTTTTTATTTATTTATTTTTATTTTGAGACAGGGTCTTTCTACATTATTGCTTAGGGCCTAAATTGCTGAGGCTGGCTTTGAACTTGCGCACCTCCTGCCTTAGCCTCCTCAGCCTCTTGAGCAGAGTCACTGGATTACAGGTGTGCATCAACCAACACCCTGGCTTGATTGGATATCTTATTGAGAACTAACTGCTGGTTGGTTGCAATGGCTCTCACCTGCAATCTCAGCAGCTAGAGAGGCTGAGTCAGGAGGATTGCAAATTCAAAGCCAGTCTCAGCAATTTAGCGAGGCCCTAAAGCATCTTAGTGAAACCCAAACTCAAAATAAAAAGGGCTGGAAATGTGGCTCAGTGGTTAAGTGCCTCTGGGTTAAATCCCTGGTACCAAAAGAGGCACGCCTTCCCGCCTCGGGGCCTCCGAGGCGCGGGGGGGGGGGGGGGGGGGGGGGGGGGGGGACAACTGACAGCTTCATCCTTTGTCCACTCACAGCCTAACATCACCTTGGACCTTGGTGCCTGGCAGGCACTTCACCATTCAACACTTTTCAGGAAAGTTTTGGATTTCCTCCAGGTGTGTGCACCAAGGTGCATGTGCCTGTGTTAAGGCAGAGGAGGGAGTGGTGTGGTCAGTTATCAAAGCTGTAAAAGGCCCTCTGTGTTCATTTCTCCTCTTCTTAAGGCTAACCCCTGCTGATTTAAGAATGCCAAGGGAGCTTTCTTCTTCCAGAGGTTAAGGAAGAGCCAAGTCCTGCTGTTAGACCTCAAAATCAATCTAGAAATTTATATCATCCCAAACTCCCCTCATTTTATCCTACATTCTCCTTAATTTTCCGAGTTATTACCTATATTCTCCTCTCACCTTCTCTCTGAAACTCTTCCCCAGCGCAGACTTTTTTTTGTTATGTATATATTCTTCTCAATCTTTATATGTCAACTTTTTAAGAATCAAAGGAAAAATACACCTATCTTTTGTCAAATACTCAGGTTTTGCAAGTAAGAAGTATAGCTTTCAGACTATATTGCTTTTATTACAACTTTAAAAATTATCTTGAAATTTAGATTCTAATTTGCTCTCCCTTCAAGGCAGTAAGAAAAAAAGAAAATTCTTGGTTTAAAATTCACCAGTATCATCTAGGTATGTAATCACAGATTATTTTAATTGTCGGTGAGTTCCTTACTAAAGAATTCATGAAAGAAGAAAATATGAAATTCTACATCCTTTAAATAGCCAGATTTCTGCACATCTTTTTTCCCCTCTGAATTTTCAGCAACCCTAACAAAGACCACATAGCAAAACTAGAAGCAAAATCCCAAGCTTCAAAATTTCTTTGTGCCCTTTATAGTTTCTTTTCAACCCACGGAATGGCAGGAAAGTAGACAATATTGTTTTCATCACTATCTGGGTTTTGATTGTCTCAACATGTATATAAATTATGTAACTTTTTTGTTGATCTTATCGGATTTTAGCTAATGTGACCTTTGTTATTTGATTATTCTTATTGTCCATAAAGTTCACATTAAAGAAAAATTTAAATTTCGCAATTTTATCATTATGTATAATTTTAAAGATTATTAATTTTAAAACGTTAAAAATAAGCAAGCCTACAGTAAAGTATATGTTTAACTGTAGACAGGAAAAAGTGCGGGGAGGCGGGGGAGATACCTCACGGAGGGGAAGAGGTTTGGAGCGGTACCGGCCATTGGCTATTTGTGTAGTCGAGAGTCAAAATTGTTAAATTTAAGGAAGTGCAAAACGTTGTTGGTGCGTTCTGTTACGTTATTGACCAAAAACGAAAGGGAGAGGAAGGAGGTATTGTCTACGCTGAACCACTGAACTAAAAGAAACTGCGGAAACCAACCCCGGTGCCTGCCAAGCAACGACTAGCTTCCAAGACTGCACCCCGCTCAGCACTACCCCACTGGATAAATGGTTTAACCTCGTCACGTTTAGTATTACTATCTAAAAGGCACTCCCCCATTCCTAAACGCCGTCTGAGACTCGGCCTCAGAATGCCTCGTCTATCTACATTCAAAACAGTGCTAGCAGCTGTTTTCCCGCAGCAAAACAAACCCGGAGCAAGCTTTTGTTTATTTTGGTGGCGCTCAGTAGTCAGCGTCCTGGGGGCGGAGACCCGAAGACGGCGCCCCCGAATGGCTGCACCGGGTCTCCAGGGCTCGGCCCGCTTGCCAGTCAGCCCCGCCGACCAGGCGGCTCGACGCACGGACTCGCCTCCCCTACAGGCGCCGCACCGGGCTGGGAGGGGGCTGACGGAGCGTGCGGCGTCACAAAGCGAAGCCAGAACGTATGGGTTTCCGCCGAGGTTCGGGACGCCCTGGGCGAACCTCACTAGCGGCCCTCCCTCGCGGGGCGGGAGGCGCCAAGCGCCCGTCTCCTGACTCCCTCCCTTCCCCCGCGGACTACCCCAGAGCGGCTTGGCGCGGCCGCGGCATCGCCGCGGCCCGACGCCGCAAAGCGTCCTGGGAGAGCTGGCTCGCACCGGAAGGACGCGCGAGCGCGCGGCGGCGGCGAGGTTATAAAAGGGAAGGAGCCGGCGGCAGGCGGAAGTGGGCGGTTCAGCTGCTCTGGACGCTGTTGTTTGGTGTGTGGGCCTCCTGAGGGGCGTTCTCTGGAGGGCAGCCGGTGCAGGCCGCAGTGACAGGGCCGTTCGCCCCTGCGCACCCTGTCTCTTACCCGGTGCAGCGTCTGCTGGTGCCCTCCGCGTCCTGCAGGCCCAACATGGCGCAGGAGGTGTCGGAGTACCTGAGCCAGAACCCGCGGGTGGCCGCCTGGGTGGAGGCGCTGCGCTGCGAGGGCGAGACTGACAAACACTGGCGCCACCGCCGGGAGTTTTTGCTCCGCAACGCCGGGGACCTGGCCCCCGCGGGTGGCGCTGCCTCCGCTAACCCGGACGAAGCTGCCGACGCCGAGAGCGGGACCCGCAGTCGGCAGCTGCAGCAGCTCATCTCCTTTTCCATGGCCTGGGCAAACCACGTCTTCCTTGGGTGCCGGTGAGTAAGGAAGCGCCCCTGACCGGCTTTCGGTTTTCTCTCCCACCTCCGAACTGGGACCTGGGACCTCGGGTCTTGAGCCCTTCGTAGTACGGCCTCGGTGGGGAGGGGAAGTTGTGAAGCGCGGGAATTCACGGGACCGGCTGCCCTCTAAGGGTGAGAAGGGCGTCTCGGCAAGCCGCGGACACAATTAACAGTCTGTGGGTGTCCCCGTTGTAGGGGGACTGTTGGTGGGGTTGTTAGTGTAAAGCTGACAACGTTCTCGTAGTTGAAAGCAAGGTTTAAAGGTTAGTAAGGAGAGATCCGCCCACCAGATCCTAAGGCATTTGTTTATGGGCTTCCAGGAAACTAAAAGTTCTTGGCGGTTGGTACACTTTCTTGATTGCAACCAGGAAATGCAGTTCCTGTGGCTTTTTTTTTCCTTTTGCACTCCACAAGTAGTAGTTTAAAGAAAAACACTTTTTAAAAGTGACTTTTCTTTCTTTTTCAGGTACCCTCAAAAAGTTATGGATAAAATTCTTAGTATGGCTGAAGGCATCAAAGTGACAGATGCTCCAATCCATACAACAAGAGACGAACTGGTTGCCAAGGTGAAGAAAAGAGGGATATCGAGTAGCAATGGTTAGCAGATCATAGATGTGAACATACATAGGAGTTTAGAAATTAAGTTTGATATAATTAGGAATTGTCATTACTAATTTTTTTAACAAGTTGGAATTTATATAATGTTATTAAATTGGAATGTTAACCTAAATTATATGTCTGTGTGTTTTAGGCTCTGAATTTGATAGTTTATTTTGCTGTAGAGTTTGAAGTGTCCCATGTTGTCTGATGCTGTTAATATTTTTAATATTAGAAATTAATGGTTATTCAACACTGTTTTAATAAGTTATTTCACACTTTTTAAAGGAACTACTAGTTCTGAAATATTTTTACGTTGTGCCTTTATATAATTGAATATTTGTCTTGTCAGCTGATATATATGATGTATTTTCTAGTTAAATATCTGTTTTTTCCTTCTTTTTAGAAGGGGTAGAAGAGCTATCCAAAAAACGAATCATAGAAGGAAAAAACAACTCTGCAGTTGAGCGAGATCTTGCAAAAATTTCTGCCAAAACAGAATGTACATCAGCTCAGCCAGAAAACAGTTCTACATGTTCGGGGTCATGCACCAAATCAGAGAGTAGTGGAAACTCCACTCGGAGCTCTGGCATCTCTGGTCAGAATAGCTCTATGAGTGAAGGAGATCGATCTGTTTCCAGCCAAAGCAGCAGCAGCATTTCCTCTCAGGTAACAACGGCAGGATCTGGAAAAGCTTCTGAATCAGAAGCTCCAGATAAGCATGGTTCAGCATCATTTGTTTCTTCGTTGTTGAAATCCAGTGTGAATAGTCACGTGACCCAGTCCACTGATTCCAGACAACAAAGTGGTTCACCTAAAAAGAGTGCTTTGGAAGGTTCTTCAGTCTCTACTTCTCAGAGCAGCTCAGAGATTGAGGTGCCCTTGTTGGGTACTTCTGGAAGCTCAGAAGTAGAGTTGCCATTATTGTCTTCTAAACCTAGTTCAGAGACAGCTTCAAGTGGGTTAACTTCCAAAACTAGTTCAGAGGCAAGTATTTCATCATCAGTTTCTAAAAACAGTTCCTCATCAGGCACATCATTACTAACTCCCAAGAGCAGCTCAACAAATACATCACTGCTCACTTCCAAAAGCACTTCCCAGGTAGCTGCATCACTGTTAGCTTCCAAGAGCAGCTCCCAGACCAGTGGATCTATGGTTTCCAAAAGTACTTCCTTAGCAAGTGTGTCCCAGCTAGCTTCTAAGAGTAGTTCTCAGAGTAGCACCTCACAGTTGCCTTCTAAAAGTACTTCACAGTCAAGTGAGAGTTCTATCAAGTTCTCTTGTTGCAAATTAACCAATGAAGATGTGAAACAGAAGCAACCTTTCTTCAATAGACTGTATAAAACAGTGGCATGGAAATTAGTAGCTGTTGGTGGCTTTAGTCCCAATGTGAATCATGGAGAGCTCCTAAATGCAGCTATTGAGGCTCTGAAAGCAACACTGGATGTGTTTTTTGTCCCACTAAAAGAACTGGCAGATCTGCCTCAAAATAAGAGCTCTCAAGAAAGTATTGTTTGTGAATTGAGGTGCAAGTCAGTGTACTTGGGTACTGGCTGTGGAAAAAGCAAAGAAAATGCAAAAGCAGTTGCATCAAGAGAAGCATTGAAGTTATTTCTTAAGAAAAAGGTGGTGGTAAAAATATGTAAAAGGAAATACAGAGGCAGTGAGATAGAAGATCTAGTACTCCTTGATGAAGAATCAAGACCTGTAAACTTACCTCCAGCTTTAAAACATCCTCAAGAATTACTATAATCTATAATATGTTCAAAATATCACTGCATACAGTATCTGGTATTTGAAGAGAAAACTGGCTTACTTTTGTACAATATAAAACAGGCTTTCACAAATTTTGTATTGCTTTTTTCCAGTTTTGCAGAAAAATTTACATTCTAATTCTCTTCACATAAGTAGAAGTTGTAAATAATTTATGAATGACAGTACATATTAAAAA
Source organism: Ictidomys tridecemlineatus (assembly GCF_052094955.1). Taxonomy (NCBI): domain Eukaryota; kingdom Metazoa; phylum Chordata; class Mammalia; order Rodentia; family Sciuridae; genus Ictidomys; species Ictidomys tridecemlineatus. Next base: position 32,868,042 of record NC_135490.1, read on the forward strand.
GGTATGCATTAACAGCATACCAGTATGCTGTTTTATTTGCTGAAGAAAATACTGTCTTCTATTTTTAATGATGTATTAGGTACGATGTGTAGTTCTGTAGAGTCTTAAAATTTTTGTACTACTTTAAATTTGGTGAAAATGTATTAAGTTGTCTACCATGCTTTTTTTTTTAGCTAAATAAATCACATCAAAGAAAAGGGGACCACAGTATTTGAATGTCTGAAAGTCTGTGAAACTTAAGGTTTTAAGAATGTTGCCCATAGTGTTGAACATGTCTGTAAGAGAATAAAAGAAAAAATAGTTGCCTCAGACTATTTTTATGAGAAGTTGTAAGCATTTTTTAGATATAAAGCAGTATAATGTACTTATTGTTATTTTATTCTGAAGTTGTTTAAAATTCACCATGATTTTGACCGCTGCTGATTCTTTAAGCGGGTTAATTTATGTTTTGAGGTAAAATACAATTTACACTTTTTCTTAAAGACATAAATGTGGGTTTCTATATTAAGCATATTTTGTGACTACTATTAACAGATTGATTTGTTTAGATATTAAATGCTTTAAGCTATTTTACCTTTTCAAGAAGTTGTGTTTTTTTTTCTCCTTTAGGTCAGAACCAAGTCTTACAATAGGCTTCCCACTGTTAGTCATAGTAAATTACAACCCAGTGATTTTTAAAGTGATATACAACTTTTTATGAACAGGGAAGCTACAATTTTCAAATCTCAGAAAAATACTGAAAATTGATACCATGTTCAGTTTAATGATCCTGTTTAACTGAATTATATCTCTTAGTAATGAAGTAGAACTTTACTTGTCTTAGGTGATTCTGATGATATTAATCTATTATGGCATATTCTGTTTTCTTCAAACTGTGGCCTAAGATATTTGATTATCTTTGTGGCCTTCTGGCTTCCTAGATGCTGTTATTAGGTGCTGCGTATTGAGCAGTCACGGTGAAAATGTACAGAGACAAGAAATGACTGTTTATGGGTCAGCTGTATTGAAACAGGAAAATAATCAGGGACATTTTAATTTTTTATCAGATAACATTTTAAAAATGACTCATTTTTGAGGATGTTTCATTGGATACCAGAGCTAAAATCTGTGTTCTATAAATGAGTTACCATTAATACATTGTGGGGAGCAATAACATGAATGTATTTTTAAAGCACTTTTAATTGCTCACTTTCCTTAGTCTTGGAATGTACATTTTGTGAGACAGTGCTTACCAAAAAAGTGAGCCAGAAACTAGAAAGAATAAATGCATTTCTGAAATATATCTAATTAGGTTATTTTGTTAATTTCCTGAAATGTCTTTAAAGTTAATATAAAGGTTATAGATTTTAAATTATAAGTTTTTGATGTTGAAGAAGCTGCCTAGTAGAACAGATGTTTCTCATACAAACATTTGTTATAATCTTATTTCAAAACAAAAATACTCTTATTATAAAAGTTAATCAGAATTTAAAGAACTTGACTTAAGAGGAACATTTTTTCACAGTTCCTCAAAATAGTAGATGCAGAAGAAAATAAAAGCTTTGGGGTCTGTTACTATTGATGTAAAATCTTGGTTCTATCTCTTACTAGATGTGGAACTTCTGGTAAACTTTAAGCCTTACTTCAGCTGTAAAATAGGACTAGTAGCCACCTCATAGAGCTATGAAGATTAATTGAAATGATAGTTTAAAGTACGCAGCATAGTAAAGGCATACCATAGTTTACTTGTGTACACATGTTCTAATTTCCTCATGACTTTACAAGTAGCTATTCTCATTTGACCTATGTTTTCTAATGAAGAAATAAACACGCTTTGGTTAAAAAAATTCTATCAAGCTCATGTCTGGTTTCAGAACCCAAGCCCATAAGTATGTTCATCCTCACCTCTTTCCAAATTTTTTTTTTTTTTTAAAACCATCTCGGAGGGCTGGGGCTGTAGCTCAGTGGTAGAGCACCCATCTCGCATGTGTGACAGGCACTGGATTTGATTCTCAGCACCACATAAAAATAAAGATTAAAAAAAAATAAACTTCAGAATGTAATTTTCTGCCAGTTTAGATCAGTGGTTATAACATCTTCCCAAAGCCCTTTGAAATGAATCTCTTCAGAAGCTCTTTGTTATTAATGCTTCTCCATACTTGCATGTCCTAAATTTTGTCTAGTGAGTCATCCCATAGGGTGCATTTGAAGTTTGAAAAGAAAAATGAATAATTTGCAATCAAATTTAGTGAATAAAGATAGCAATAACAGATTTTTAAATCAGTGAGGTAAGATGGTTGTCCTAAGACAGGTTTTTCTTCCTGCTAAAATCAGGATTTTTTTTTTTTTTTTTTTAATGTTAGAATGTTGGCTTTGAGAGCTGGGGCTGTAGCCCAGCGGCAAGAGGGCAGAGCTCTTGCCTAGCATGCGTGAGGCTGGGTTTGATTCTCAGCACCACATAAAAATAAAGGCATTCTGTCCATCTACAAAATAAATAAAAGTTGACTTTGAAATATAGAACTGTATTTGACACTGCTGCCATTAGCCAGGATAATTGTCTAGGGTATGTGTATTATACGGTCTTGGTAATGTATTATCAAAAGCCAGTGCCAATTTTAAGTTGCTTATGAAAGAGACAAAGTTTTCCCTGTCAAGGTCAGCTTTTCTTGGTACAGATTTCTCCTTGCTGTTTGGATTCCCGAGTTAAATAGCAGAAGGTAAACAAAGCAAGCAGCAACTGGGTACCAAGTCAGTACTACAGGTCTTATGCTATTAAAATTTAAGGGGGATTTGCAGGCTTTGTCCTCAAAAATAGTGAAGTTCTAAATTGACCCATTTTCTAGATGTGACAAATCTTTGGATATCAATTTTCACATGATTTTCAAAATTTGTTTTCTGTGGTTTGAAATAAATTCACTTTATACCTTAAACAAAGATAAATTAATATAGGGCTTATAAAATCTTTATATTTGCAGCTGCCCCCCAAGAAAAGTAATACTATAGACTGTTCATATTTCTTTGACATCTCTAACACAACTTTTTGCTATCCAGCTAGAGCAACTTCTTTCCCCTTTTCAGTTTTCCACTGGGGATGTGATTTGCAGGTGGTAAGGTACCCAGCATGCGTGAGGCCCTGGGTTTCAGTACCCATACTCAAAAACAAACCCTTTTCAATTTTCTTTCCTTCCTTAAAAAAACAAGATTATTTGAAAATTAATTTTTAAATTTCTCATTTTCTGTTCCTTTGCAATTTATCAAACAAGAAAAATAGTGTAGTAAAAAAGGAACCAAACTAAATTGACTTTAACCTGGAAGGAAATAAAGAAAACTAACAGTAAACAAAGGATAGATATAAGACTTTATTTTTTTTATTTTTTTTTATTTTTTATAAAAATTAAAGATTTCATGTGCTAGTACTTAAGAAATAATTATAAAAACTCTGATTTTGAAACTGGATAAAGTAAAATCAATCCTTGGAGGACACTGGGTAGCAACCAAAAATAATATAAAATTCAAGCAGTAAGTACACTGAACTTTTTTTTTTTTTAAGAGAGGGAGAGAGAATTTTTTTAAATTTTTTTTTTAATTTTCGGCATGCCAGGCGAGCATGCTACCGCTTCAGCCACATCCCCAGCCCCTACACTGAACTCATTATATTGAAGTGGGAAGCTTGAAAAATATAGAGAGATGCACAAAAAGATGGAATGGAATGGTAAGAATCACTTAATGTTTTTTGGGGGAGGCTAAGGCAGGTGGATGTTATGTTCAAGGCCAGCCTGGGCAACTTAGTGAAACCCTGTTTCAAATTAAAAGGGCTAGGCATGTAGCTCAGTGGTTGGAACACCCTGTGTTCAATTCCCCATACCATTAAAAAAATAAAAAACCCTGAAGGCATCAGGACCTTAAATCCTGAATCACTGAGTTGCACAACACCAGGGGGAGCCATTTGCATGGAATATAATGGATGTAATTTAATTCAGTAGATTGTGGTGCTCTTTGAGTTGTGGAACAGGAAGCCTTTTTGGAAACCCTGATATTGAATAAGTAAAGTTTACCAGAAAAAAAAATGTTGGCTAGCCTCACATGTGTAAGGCCCTGGGTAAATAATTTTAGTTGTTCTATGAAAAAGAGATGGCATATACATCTTAACATACTTCTTGGAGGTAGCATATGCTAACGTTATTTGCTAAAGCTGGGGCACTCTTCATACTTGGTCACAAATCACTTGCCCAACACATTGTTTTACAGGAGGAATTATTTCAAGACAATAGCCTAAAAATCAAATCATATGAGGTAGAGTAATACTGTTTGGGAAGTTATGAATTTTCTATTCATGCACCTTGGGAAAATTCACACACTTTAGGCAGATGATTTATGTCAGCTCAGGTATGTATGAAAACCAAGTGTCTGCTTTGTGATCTTGCATACTGATAGAAAAATGTGCTTTAGTTTATTACTGACCATTCCGTGTAAACTCACCTTTTCTCAGTTTCCCTTTTATCTCTTTCTTTGCCCTGTTGTATTTCTTCGTTGTTAACTTTTGCTGGTATGAGCTAACATAAATGAATGAAGATTTTAAGATTTACAGTTTAAAAAACCATGGAAGAAAACATTTCTGAATTGATATCCTATCAATTTCTGTATGTTGCTGGTTCTAGGAAAATAAATCACTGACCTTTTTGACCTGTATGTCAGCATAAGGCAAAAGGGAAAAGAGTTGAAACACAGGAAATTATATCAGGTCAGCTCAACTCTGTTTCCAATGAAATAAGTCAGAATTTTTTAAGATCTTGGTGGTTTTTAAAATTTAAAATGAAATCCATTCTTATTGTAAGAAAATCTATGCCACCAGCTATTGTTTCCCAGTGGAGTTCTGCCTTGCAGCAAACTAAAATGTCATTGATGGTATATTAGTTTTATACCGCTGCTGTGATAAATTACCACCATTCAGTGGCACACACAATGCAAATCTGTGGATCAGAAGTCCAGTGTGGGTCTCAGCAGGCAAAGGTTTTGGCAGCTCAGTGTCCCTTTCTGGAGGCTCTAAAGGAGAATTTGCTTCCTTGCCTTTTCTAGCTTCTAGAGGCCACTCAAATTCCTTGGCACGTGTCCTCTTGGTCCATCTTCTAGGCCGGCAGCAATGGGTTGAGTTCGTCTCACATCGTGTCATACCTTGATTCTGCTGTCACACGTATTTTTCTGACTCCAACCTGTCTGCCGCCCTCTTCCACTTTTTTTCTGTCTCGCTTATTAGAACCTTTACAATTATAGTTTTCCTATTTCAAGAACAACTGCTTAGCAACTTTAATTCAATCATCTTTAAGCTTAATTCTCTTTTGCTGCTTAATGTAACACATTGACAGGTTCTGAATATTAGGATGTAGATATCTTTGGGGGTCCTTTCTGCCTACCACATACAGATTTGAACTCCCCACCATTACCATCACCTTAGGAGTATTGGCTTTGTAACATCACAAATGACAAGTGTTGACTGCCTTTCTGCTGACCAACACACACACAAATATAAATCCCATGTAAAGTGGTGCAGCTTAAAAATGAATTCTACAATGCTGCTTGATAAATTGCTGTAAGATGCACATTTTTAAAAAAAATGTTTCTTCACTAGTAGTTTCTTTGTCACTTAGTCCTCAAAATCTAACAAGGGAGTCTCTGTCAACTGAAGGTATCCTTAGATAAAAAGAGACTTGCTACCAAAGACCAGGCAATAGAAGTAGAATCCCAGGTACAATGGCAAGTAAGTTATTCTGAGAGCTTTTTAAGATTTCTATTAGGTACAGAGTAGAATCACAGACTTGGCCATTATAAAGTTAGAAGCTATGGTATAGCTAGAAAGTGCTCTGCAGCTATTCTCATTTACTTATTGTCAGACTCTGACTTTATAAATATTAAATATCAACATTTTGTTTTGTTGCTGAGCAAAATACATCTTCTGGACAAATAGCCAAGGGTACGTATTATAACACTGAATTGTACAGCCTGTAGCCATAACAGTTAAATATGTCCTGGGCAACTTTTAAAAATCACATTGATTGCCTTTATCTAGAATTTCATTGCAAGGATTCCAAAGAGGTAACATGGAAGTATTCACAAGTAATAGTACAGTATATGCTTCACTCCAGAAATATGTATTAATTCTAAAATCAGAATTTATTTTTTTTTCCACTGGGTATTATGTCATACACCTATTATCCTAGCAGCTAGGGAGGCTGAGGCAGGAGGATCACAAGTTCAAAGCCAGCCTCAGCAACTTAGACCCTAAGCAACTCAGCAAGATCCTGCCTCTAAGTAAAAAATATAAAAAGTGGCTGGGGATGGGGCTTAGTGGAAAAGCATCCCTGAGTTCAATACCTGGTACCAAATACACACACACACACACACACACACACACACACACACACACACACTTTGCAAAAGAAGTAGCTGGGCACAGTGGCAAACACCTCTAATCCCAGCTTCTTCGGAGGCTGAGGCAGGAGGACGGTAGGTTTAAGACATCCTGGGAAAATTAGTGAGACCTTGTCCCAAAATTTCAAAAAGGCTGGGGTTGTTGCTTGATTGTAGAGCAACTTGCCTAGTATGTACAAAGTCCTGGTTTTGTGGGCTGGGGTTGTAGCTCAGCGGTAGAGTGCTCACCTAGCAAGTGTGAAGCCCTGGGTTCAATCCTGAGCACCACATAAATAAATAAATGTATTGTGTCCAATTAAACTAAAAAAAAAAAAAAACAGTCCTGGTTTCAATCTCCAACACACACACACAAAGTATACAAATCTCAATTTGAGTTCTTGGGATCAGGGGTGTCACTCAGTGGCAGAATGCAAAAGGCCAAGGGGTTCAATCCCCAGCAAAGAAGAAGGAAAATAAGGGGAAGGGGTTATTCTTTAAAGGATAGTTTTATTATTCTACCACTTAAAACATTTTTAGAACATGTTTTGGATTTGTCATTTTTTTCCAGAAGCATATTCATGGGAATTGCTTTAGTGATTTATATAAGATATTAGTATTTCATGAATTAATTTGATATTTACATTTACTTGGGGTTAGAGTGCAAAGCACATTATTAATCAGATGGATCCTCAAACTTCCTCACCAGTGTTGATGATTCCTAAGTCCCACTCCAGATCTCACTGGTTTTTGCAAATTGGTTTAAATATACAACTTATCCTTGTCCAATCTTACCATTTCTTGAATGCTTGTATATGTTCTTTTGTTGCAAGTTACGGATATTACTTTAAGATACCAAACAAAAGAGAAAAACAAAACTTATTAAAAGGATACTGGGTGGTACATTGAGTCAAAAGACTAAACAACCAGATCTCAAAACCCTCATACAGATAAATTCATCAAAGCACCATCACCAGAACAATTTAGCTTTAGCCATTTTATGTTCTTAAGTTTCACATTCTCTAAGAGTCTGGGAAAAAAAAACCCAAAAACTTTTCATTTATTGCTCTTGGCTTTTCCAACATGGCTTGAGCCAAGAACATTCAAAGCTGTGGGACCAGAACAAAGGTCAGTTACTCATCTGAAGTTGTGTAATAATAGGTCCTTGAACCAGCTAAAAACCTGTCCTGAGTTGGCACCTTGACTGACATTCCCATTTGAGACTACATGGCTGGGCATGGGTTGGGCAGTGGTTGTGGTAAGGACAATTCTCTTATGTTCTTATTGCCTCAGAAATAATTCTCCAGAGGAATGCTTTAGCCACAAAAAAAGGAAAAATATGCCAGGAAAAATAGATGACTTGTAGAATGCCTCTGTGGTTAGTCCATGGCTGTTGAGACTTCCAACCAATCCATGCTGTAAGACATAGTCATTAAAGCCATTCAGCCTCCCCAGGTCCTGGAGCACACTCTCCTCAAATTCTTTTCCCCACAAGTCCCCCAAACAGTTATGCCCTAAGAAAGAAAAATGGTCAAGGGATTGCCTCAGAAACTCCCCAAACAATTAATCAAAACAGGGTTGAGCTGGTGCTGTTCCCACATGGAGTTTTCTCCTCCTCTTTCCTGCTTTTCCTTTCTCCTGGATTTCAAGCTACTATCACATCCAACTGAAGCAGCTCTTTGTTGCCAATGCTGCCCATATGGGCACCTTTCACGCCAGCTGTCCACTAATTAAGACAATTGGTAAGTTGGTTCTGAAAGATGTCAACAATCTTCACTTACAGTCTACCTGGTCTCCCTTAGTTCCCTACCCTAACTTTTTGGTCATCACTGCCTCCCTGGTGAAGCCAGTCCCTCTATCATAATCTGTTTTGTTCCATCCCACTATTAGAGATGGCAATCACACACAGAATACATGCTCTTAAATATGCTATAATTTGCAGAATCATTCATTTCCCCTATCTTATCATTAGCACAAAATTAGCGTGTCAGTCAATAGATGACACATAATGAAAACTGTTCCCTTTAGAGATGAGAGAGTATCAGAGGCTTGTGCTCTTTTAAGCAAAGTTCATTTTAGGAAAGTCTGGTAGCAGTGCGGCTCTTTAGTTTTCTTCTATCTTTCATGAGAAAATCTTAGTGTTCTAGGAAATATACCGTTTTCAGGAGCTGGCTGGAATATTTAATAAGCAGAAAACTGACAACTATTGGATATTAATAAGACATGTAAATGCTACCATATCAAAAGCACAGAGTGACTTATTTTTTAAGCACTCATCCTACCCATGCCTTCCAAAGGACTAAATCTGCTCAAAGAGGATTCTTGACCCTGAAACCAAGCAACCGGAGGAATCCTGAGGTTTATAGTAGGTATACTCACACATTCTTAAATCCTATAGGTCACATTATGAATCAATAAAGGTCAATCTGGAAATTGGTTCCAAACATTACTTCATGAGTTATAACCAACTTTAAAAAACAATCAGTTCCGGGAATCAAGAACTCAAAGCAGAGACTGCAGCGGCTCAGGGAAGAAAGAATGAGCAATAGCTATATATAACATAAGTTGAAGGAACTCTGAAAGCGAAAAAGAAATGAAAACAAAATTGGAAGATGCACAGTGAGAATAGCTACTGCTAATGATCCAGAGTGTAGAGAATAGAGAGCAGCAAAATAGGTAAAAGGATTCTAAAAGAGAGAAAATAGACAAAGGATATTAACCCTAAGTATAATTGAAATAGTTGAAAATTATAGTTTTTTGAATTTAAAGTTGAAATAGTTATTTAATATTCTAAGAAAAATTTTATAAAGTAAAAGAAGGCCAGAATCAATATACTGAAAGAGCACACCACATATCAAGAAAAGTTGACCTATAGTACCAAATATGTTGTTGAAACTAAGATCATCTGCTCACTGTTCAAAAGCCAGAACTTGGGGAAATGGAAGTTGGTGGGAAGAAAACAGTTTTATTCAAGAGCCAGCACCCTGGAAGATTGGGGGAACTATTGTCTCAGAGCCCCCTCTTTGGGAACTCAGGAACAGGAAAGGACTTTTACAGGGAAGGAGAGGAGATGCAGGAGGTAATGCAGGGAGACTACATACTGAGTGTGGTCTTCATCATCCACGGCATGTATCTCTCCTCTCTCTAAAATCATAATTGACCTCAACTTCCTGGGGCCAATCCCTATAATTCTTTTTTTAAAAATTGACTTTCCTTTTTAATATATTTTTTGTTTTAGTTTTATTTATATGTGGTGCTGAGGATCAAACCCAGTGCCTCACACATGCTAGGCAAGGGCTCCACCACTGAGCCACAGTCCCAGCTCTAATTCCTATAATTCTTTAGACAAAGAAATTACTTTTCTGAAAGTTAAACATCACAGCAAGTTTTATGCTCTGTGTTAGCTGATGCACAAGACTAAAGAACAAGTGGGGCATTACATATTCTGATGTTATCTGAGGGTGATGATATGTTCTGGGTTTAAAATATTTATTTTAGCAATTAATATATTAATCAATTAGGGGTGGCTTTTCTTTAAAATATAGAATGCCAGACAAAGGGAGAGAAAGTAACTCTACAAAGGACAATTTGCAAAGGAGCAGACACTGTTTCAAATACTAACACAAAATTCTGTAAAGTCCCTGGATGGACTTCAAAAAATTTTTTAAAAAGGGGGGTCCTTTGAGTATTTAGCCAAAAAAGATCAAGTCATTTATAAGCAAAAAAAAACTCAGAGTGACCTTGACTTCTTCACAGTAACATTTAACACCAAAAGACACCAAGGGGAAAAATGTGAAGAATTTTATATCAGAGCAAACAGTGATTTCAATATAAAGGAAATAATAAAAGTTTTAACATCCAGGAGCTCAAGGAGTATTGTACCCATGAACCTGACATGAGCAATTATACTACAGAAATTTTAACAAGAGGCAACAGAGAGTTATAGCAAAGGGGCTGGAAACAATCATTGACTACTTAATATTACAGAGATTAAAGCAAACTCATAGGTTAAAATGACAGAAAGAAAAGTTGTATATTGTCTGGCAATGTAAAAAAGAGATAAAAAATTGGGACAGAAAGGACAAAGAAAGTGGATGAAAATAAATGTATAAATTTACTCATCTTTAATAAATAAGGTCAAAGTTTGCTATTTGATGCTGGCAAATCAAATAACAAAGGGTTTTTGTTTTTATTGTTTTTTAAGCATTCAAAAGTAAATACTAAGAAAGTCAACTAAATTTGGGAATAGTATATTGTGGGGAGCCATTCTCACACGTGACTGGGCAACTCCCGGTTTGGGTCTGAGGCGCTCTGGCTAAACTGTGTCGGAGCTTTCCCGGCCCTCTCCTGGTGCCAGAGCTTGTCCGTGTGGGGGTGTGACTGACCACTGACCCCGGGGGCCAATCACTGACCCTGACCTTGGAGTGTGGCCCCCCTCAACCTTCATTGGATGGAATTCTCCCCTGAATTTCTTGTTCCCCAATAAAAGGCTACTCCCTGGCGTGCTCCCTCTCTCTCTCCTGCTAGCCCTGAGTAATCCTTGCTGCCCTACTGGGTGGTTCGAGGTGGAAACTAGAGGGGGAGCCGTCTCGGACCTGGTCATAGAAAAAGGTAACTGAGTCTGTGTGTTTATTTCGATCTCACTAGTTAACTTTTATGCCAAGAACCTCATTAATGAAACCAGTGCGCTGGTCGCATGGTGGAGTATATAGTATACATCAATAACAATCAACTAAATTTGGATATATAATCATAGAAAATTAATAGGTATTGTCTAAAGAAGTGAAAGATTATAAAGTTATGTTTACACAAGTAACCTCTGGGGGAAACTCCTCAAACCTTACTACATTTATCAAAAACAAAACAATATCAACAACAATAACAACAAAAAACCCACATGAACAAAACAGAAAATAAATATACAGTGACATCTTTAAAAAGATAAAAAGAGAAAGCACAAAATAAATAGGACAGAACCAATACTAAACATATCTATCTCAGCAAAAAATTTGCACAAAAAGGATACATATTTAAAGTAAACAATTTTAAGATTGAATCTCAAAGCAACATACAGCTCTATGCTGTATTGAGGAAACAACTAGAACAAAATTATGCATGAAGCTTGAAAATAAAAGCACAGGAACAGTAGAAAGATTAAAAAATACATATATCATATTAGGTAATTGCATAGAATGCTTATAACATTGTCTTGTATATAGCAAGTGCTATTAAAATGTTGACCCAAACCAAACTGTCCACAAAAGAAGCAGGAGTTGAGCTCTTACTATCAGACAAGTTTGAATTAATGTCAAAAAGTAATATACAAGACAAAGACACACTTCATGATGGTAAGGGACATAACTCACAATATAAATAGGCTAATAGTTCATAGTTATGAATAGTTACGCACAAAAATAGAGCATTGACATTCAACTTTTTTAAGGAAGAATTATAGGAGATACCAGAAAAACAGACTCAAGTGTATTCATTACTTTCAATCACTTCTCATATTGTCAGGTCAATTGACTGCAGAGAATCTAGATAATATAATTTTAAAAATAGATGTAACATATCCAAATATATATCAAATATTGATTACTGAAAAAAAGTAAGATTGATTTTTAAAGTACTTATGGGACATTTATTAAGGTACAATATGATTGTATATACAATTGCGTTACTGCAATGCAAAAAAAAAAAAAAAATTAAGGAGGCTGAGGCAGAAGGATCACAAGTTCAAGGCCAGCCTCAGCAACTTAGCAAGACCCTAAGCAACTTACTGAAATCCTGTCTAAAAAAATTTTTAAAAAAAGGGCTGGAGATATGTCTCTGTGAGGAAGCACTCCTGGTTTCAATCCCTGGTACCCCCCAAAATAAATAAATAAATAAATAAATAAATAAATTATGATGTCACTACAAAAAAAAAAGAAAGAAAAAAGTGGCATCTAAAAATTTTAAAACAGTTTCTTAAACAATTCTGGAATGAAAGAAATACAATATAGCAAATAAAAATAGAAAACATATATTTCAATATATGGGATGTAGCTCAAGTGATGTTTAGATATTAATATCTAATTAAGAAGGAAATGTAAATTAAAGAAGAAAAATAAATGTAGGGAAAGCAGAAGAAATAAATTAATGATAAAATCAGAAGTTAATGAAATAGAAAATTAGTTTTCTGCAAAAGTGTAATTTACCATAATCACTCCAGAAGATTAAAAAAAATTGAAACAGATCAATTACTATAGAAGAAAAAAGGAAACTTACAAAGTTACCCTTAAAATGCAGCATTCCCAGGTAGTTTCACAGAGAAAAACTAAAAAATCTTTAAAGCAAAGATAATTTCAAAATTTTAACTGTTCCAGGGCACAGGAGAGAGGCAATTTTCACCAGGGTTTTGTTAATGAGCCAAGGACACCATTAAGATGATCTCAACAAAGACTGCACACAAAATGAAAACTTAAGCCTAATCTCAGTTATGAATGCAATGTAAAGATTTGAAGTGAAGTATGAATAAACAAACTCCAACAACACATTAAAAGAATAAATGCGTCATGATCAAGTAAAGTTTATCCTTGGGTTGTAAGTATGGTGTGTCATCCTTGGATAAAAGGAGGATGGTAAAAACAAAACAAAAACATAACATATGCTTGAGGTGCCCCTCTCTGTAACCAAGAACCAAACCAAGTTAAAGGAACAGTGTGAGAGCAAGTCTGGGCTGGAATGTTCAGATAAATATCATCTTGAGAAACACTGGATTTCTCTCCTGTATTCTGGGAATTAAGGAAAATTAGAGTTACCTGAAGAAAGCTGATTTCTTGCATGCATGCCAAGTTCTGGGATGTTGGTTATAAATGGGACAAAGCAAGCTAAGTTAGTGATGTCACTGCTTCTGTACCCTAACTTATAAAACCTCTCTCCCTGCTGTAACTGATTCAAAATTCAAGGTGCTGTGGAGGGGACAAATGCCATTCATCCAGCTGGCTGGCCACCACCAAACAAGTTGTCATGAGAGATGGGGGACAGGATTTTCTCCAAGTAATGGAGGCACTACTTGGAGAAACACTGTGAGAGACACAGGTGCAAACTGTAGAGACAGTCACCACTGGATCTTCCCCATTAGAATTTTTCAATTAACCTTATGTCTCACAGGTTCTGAGTGCTTTCTTTGGTCTCTCAGCAACCTATCCCACCGCCCTAGCACAACTGGGCTCTGGATAGTATGTCTGGTCAAATATTAGAAAAACTATTTCTATGGAAATCTATTGCTTTATATATCATAAATAGAAAAATTATATATTAAAAAAGGCTCTTAAAGGCATGTGAAAAATTTCATATCCATTCTTGTCAAACTCTTAACAGGTATACATTGATACATCCTTAACCTGATGAAATATACTTATCTCAAGCATGAAGACATAATCCGTTTAATATGAAACACTTGGAAAACTCCTATTAAATTCAGAACAAATCAGGCACCATGTTGCATGTATATAATCCCAGTGACTCAGGATGAGACAGGGGAACTGCAAAGTCAAGACCAGCCTTGGCAGCTTAGCATGACCCTACCTGAAAATAAAAACTCAGTAGGTTGGAGATATATCTTACTGATAGAGTGCCACTGAGTTTAATCCCCCAACACCGCAAAAGAAAAAGAAAAAAAACAATAATAATTCAGGACAAGTTAAGTGTTGTCTTAAGAAAAGGAAAATGGAATCCAATGAGGAAAAGATAATGTATGTTTAAACACTGGAAAGAAGGAGGTAAAACTATATTATTAACTGAGATAAAAATGTCTAATAGAGCTCTCTGTGCCTGCGGCCACTTGCCCTCCGCTCTGTCTTGCGCTACCTACTGCCCTCTTGCCATCCACCATGGCCCTGCTGCACTCCGGCCGCATCCTCTCCGGGGCCGCTGGCGCCTTCCACCCGGGCCTTGCCGCCGCAGCCTTTGCCAGAGCCAGCTCTTGGTGGGCCCATGTAGAAATGGGACCCCCAGATCCCATCCTGGGAGTCACTGAAGCCTACAAGAGAGACACGAACAGCAAAAAAATGAACCCGGGAGTTGGTGCCTACCGAGATGATAATGGAAAGCCTTATGTGCTCCCTAGCGTCCGGAAGGCAGAGGCCCAGATTGCTGCAAAAAATTTGGACAAGGAATACCTGCCCATTGGTGGACTAGCTGAATTTTGTAAGGCATCCGCAGAACTAGTGAGAACAGTGAGGTGTTGAAAAGTGGCCGGTTTGTCACCGTGCAGACCATTTCTGGAACTGGCGCCTTAAGGGTCGGAGCCAATTTTATGGAAAGATTTTTTAAGTTCAGCCGAGTTGTCTTTCTACCCAAACCGACCTGGGGAAATCATACACCCATTTTCAGGGATGCTGGCATGAAGCTACAGGGTTATCGGTACTATGACCCCAAAACTTGTGGTTTTGACTTCACAGGCGCCATAGAAGACATTTCGAAAATGCCAGAGCAGAGTGTTCTTCTCCTGCATGCCTGTGCCCACAATCCCACAGGAGTGGACCCTCGTCCTGAGCAGTGGAAGGAAATAGCGTCTGTGGTAAAGAAAAAGAATCTCTTTGCATTCTTTGACATGGCCTACCAAGGCTTTGCCAGTGGTGATGGTAACAAGGATGCCTGGGCTGTGCACCACTTCATCCAACAGGGCATTAATGTTTGTCTCTGCCAATCATATGCCAAGAACATGGGCTTATATGGCGAGCGGGTGGGAGCCTTCACCGTAGTTTGCAAAGACGCTGATGAAGCCAAAAGGGTGGAGTCACAGCTGAAGATTGTGATTCGCCCCTTGTATTCCAACCCTCCTCTCAACGGGGCCCGGATCGCCTCTACCATCCTGACTTCCCCGGATTTGCGAAAGCAGTGGTTGCAGGAAGTGAAAGGCATGGCCGACCGCATCATTAGCATGCGGTCCCAGCTGGTCTCTAACCTCAAGAAGCAGGGCTCCTCCCACAACTGGCAGCACATCACCGACCAGATCGGCATGTTTTGTTTCACAGGCCTAAAGCCTGAACAGGTAGAGCGGCTGACCAAGGAGTTCTCCATCTACATGACAAAGGATGGCCGCATCTCTGTGGCAGGGGTCACCTCCAACAACGTCGCCTATCTTGCACATGCCATCCACCAGGTCACCAAGTAATTTCCTGGTGCGAGAACAGAGACAACATTTCTGTCGTCAGCCCCTGCCGTTGTGTGATTCACATGCAGGATGAGGGAGGGTGGATGGTGGAGAGGGTCATTTCTTTCAACCACAGTGCATAACACTTAGTGATTGGATGTGTTTCTCAGAAAAGAACATGTAGTGAGATAGGGCAGAGGCATCCATGGCTGGTGTCTGGAACTCTGTGGCTTTAAACCAAACTCCTCCATCATCCTTTTATCTCTTTTTTGAAAGAGTTTACATGTATAAGAAAGTCACAGCACCAAAAACCTGTCATGATGTTGCAATATTTCAGAAGCTTTAATGAAGCACCGTGTGGTGGAAGGGGTTCCTCTGCGGATCCAGCTTGAGACATAGCTCATGCTATAAGCTGAGTTGTGTCATTAACAGTCCACCTCACATTTGTCCCCCCATGGTGGAGCATCCTATCAACAGACCATATTGCACAAATTGTGCTTTACAAAAACCAATGGGTCTGTTGCCACTGCAGCAAGGAAAATAATAGATGCTGTTTCCTGTCTTATTTAAGAAAATAAGGAAAATGTCTGTCTCTTCTTACCATTGCTGTTCTTTTCTTTCTTTAACACAAAGACCTATAACTAGCCTAGATTTCCATCCCATTCTATTGCTTGATTAACCATGAACCCCATCATATCAGGATCTATTTAAGATTGGAGAACATAATTTTCTGCTCATGCCATACCCTCTTGTTTCTTGGCAAAGAATAGTCGAGGGTAGGTGACCGCACTTTATGCCAGCATCCTTATCATTGACTGTGTAATTGTCTCCTCCTGGGGTGCTGCCTCTGCCCGCTGGACCTCTACTTTCATTCCTTGTGGTTGTGCAGCCACTAACCTCACATCATGAGTCAGGCAACACAGGTTAGGATAAGAAAAGAGATAGTCTGGGGTTTGTGTGCTGCCAGCCAGGCTTAGGCTTCACCCTTGGAACGATAACCACCATCTGCTCTAATCATGTAGACTTACTGCAGCTTGGTTTCCCTGTTACAATAAAATTACTGTAGATCCAAAAAAAAAAAAAATGTCTAATAGACCTCAAGTCAACCTAAAAAGCCAAATAAAGAAATAAATTTAATAAACCTTGTTTGCTTAATTAATATCAAGCCTGGAACAAATGGAGGTAAAACCATTGTTTGTTTAACCAGAGAGACAAGTTTTCTTATTTGTTAAGTGGCCTATGATGGTAACTCACATGCTTATGATAATCGACCGAACAGAGGGCTCCAAGGTCTTTCTACCCAGACCATTGTTGGAAGAGGACCTGTGCTAGCAGCTGGTTCTTCTGAGGAAGAAGTCCTTTTGGACACTCTCTGCTCCCACATCACAGGACCCACAGATAGGAAGCGGTCTGTGGGTTAATCCTTGTGATGCTGATGCTGTTCCTGACACTGGAGATTGGTTGAACCACAAGGAAGTGATCTTATCTTCTCTTTCTCTTTCTTTCATATCTCTCCCCCCTTCCCTTCTTCCCTCCCTCCCCTTCCTTTCTTCCTTCCCTTTTTTCTTTCATGTTGGGAATTGAACCCAACGGTGCTTTACCACTGAGTTAAGTTCCCAGTCCTTTTTATTTTTTGTTTTGAGGCAGGGTCTTGCTAATGCTTAAGGTCTCCCTAAATTGCAAGGCTGGCCTTGAACTTGCAGTCCTCCTGCCTCAGCTTCCCAAATTGCTGAGATTACAGGCATGCACCACCATGTCCAGCAAGACCATGATTCTTAATTATGTGAAATGAAAGATAAAAACTATCTGATATGAATTTAGTTTTCTGCCATTGTTTTTCATCAGAGAACCAGATGGAAATTTAACATATTTCATTGTGTATAATTTGTTCATCTTTGATTTTTAGAACAAGGATTTTTAGTTTTAGTTTTGTTTGGCAAAGTAGTCTCTCTTTTTTTTTTTGAAGGGGGGTAAGTTAAAACTTATTTGATTTTTATTGCTCTGTCATAGTTATTGCTTGTCAGACATTCCCAAACCCCCACCCCTGCCCAAAAAAACTAAGGTCTTTAAAAATATTTTTCAGCCTTTTTTTTTCTTTTGGATCCACATCCATGTATCCTAGGTGTAATAAGGTCCTAGAATGTTTTAGATTATTTTCTTATAATCTGGCAGGAATTGATCTCATTTTCATCTAGCTTATTGCATTCTTGCCATCCACACTATATGTATTTTGAAATTAAATTAATTTTCTATGAGTGAAAAGAAGTCATTAAGGTCATTCCCTTATGACAGCCAAATGCCTGTCTGGGCATAGGTTAAAAACCACTTAAGTGACCTCTGGTCATTCTTCTGGTGTCCAATTTCCTTCAAAGAGATTTAGTAGGTGACAGGTGTTTCCAGGGAAAACCCTCCTGCTTGTTTTCTAGCGATAGCTCCATTTACAGTTTTGAGGGGTTTTCCTACCTAAAAAGGACTCAAATATGTTATTTGCATGTAGGAATAAGCTACAATAAGCTCATTATTCTGGATAAGTAAAATGTATTTATATAAAAAAAGAACATTTTTGCCAATAATTCCGATGGTTCTTAACAGGGACAACAAAATACAAACTCTCCCCTCATTTTTTCCCCTTATACTACAGAGAGGAAGAGTTGTTGGTCTAGCAGCAATTCTGGAGCAGTCCCACATCCACACCCCAAATGGTCAAAGCCTTGAATGTCACCATCAGAACAGTTATGATGCACTAACCCCACACACAAAAGAACAGCCAAACAAAGCAAGCACAGGGATTCTTTGGGTCCTTCCTCAAATACTGAAGACTTCTTCCTATGCTTTTCAATAGAAAGCCAATAATATTCAGAGTTACGAAGACTTGTAGTATCCAAAACAGTTTTAAATTCATTTTAGCTCTACACTTATATATTTTCTATTATCACAAAACAACAGACTTCAAAAGAACCTGGAACATCTAAGATTGATATTGGATATCCTGATTGATCAAACACTTAATGGTTCAGATCTTTCAGGTCTCAATTCAAATGGTACCTCTTGGAGAGGGCTTCCTTGACCACCTCAATAACATAATTCCCTCTCCATCACACTATCTTTAAATAGTGTCTCAAGTGGGGTTTCCAGGAACCCTGGAGTTCTGCAGGATGTCACTAAGGGTTCCTAGTGATCACAAGCACCTGTGATTTAAAACAACAATTTGAACTTAGTATGTCAAGCAATGCTAGCAGACACAATGATCAAATAAGCCTATTAACAATTTCATTAGAGGTCTTTTGGCCCTGTCAAAAGATCTGGCAGGGTTCAATAAGATGTGTTCATTTACTTAAGTCCTTTATTTATTTATTTATTTGCCAGGGATTGAACCTAAGGGTGCTTAATGACCAAGTCACATCCCCAATCCTTTCAAAAAATATTTAGACACAGGGTCTTGCTGAGTTGCTTAGGGCCTTGCTAAATTGCTGAGGCTGGCTTTGAACTCACAATCCTCCTGTCTCAGCCTCTTGAGCCACTGGGATTATAAATGTGTGCCACCACAGCTGGCTCTACTTGAGTCCATTCTTAGTTTGTGACACTATATAAGGAAATCTGATACTAATTTGATAATTGGTACATGCTATTGCAGAAGTGGTGGTAAAGAGAGGAGACCTTCTCCATTCCAAATTACCCCAACTCCCCCTGTTTCCTCTTATATGTGGCTGACTGATAGCAACAAATCAGCTCTACCAGTAAGAAAACTGGAGTGAAATGTTCAATCTAAAAAAGGAATTTCAATGCACTGTGACTCAGCTGCCCATCCCTGCTGTGTTGCTGTTGCAAACATTGCAAAACATGCATAGTTCAAGACAGAAGTGAATTGTATTGTTCCTTTTTCATTTTTAACTTGAGAACTTGAGATTCTTTCCCTAATATATGTTATGCCTTCTGTTTTTCATTTGCTAATATTTAGTTTTTCCAAAATGTTTGATTGTCAAATACAGCTTTTTTTTTTAAGAAGATATGAGATAAAAGAATAACACTCTGGATCTCTACCCATAAATAATTCTGATTGAGGCTAATTATAACCTTCTGAGTCATTTCAGTGCATGAATATAGTAGAAGTATGCATTAAAAAATTACAAATAAAGTTACCTGTCAATGGGCTTTAGGTGGGTTGGTAACCTAAGCTATGTGTTGTGTATATTCTGCTACGTGTATGTGTCAAACAACTTAAAAATACAACAATGGCTCCAAATTAAAGTTATTTGATAGCAGAGGTACTGATTCATTTTTTTAAAATATGTTTTTAATTTACACAGGGTAATTGTACATACCCATGGAATACAGTGGGACATTTCAAAACATATACAATGTATAATGATCAGATCAGGGTATTTGGCATTTCCATCACTTCTGAATGTTCCATGTGCTGATTCTTTTAAATGGCTATTGAAAACTCAAAACAGAGGGAAGAAAGCTCTTATGTAAAGAAAAAAAATCACATAAAAAAATCCCAGTGATCTGGAAGGCTGAGACAGGAGGATTGCAAGTACAAGGCCACCCTCAGCTTTGCAAGGCCCTCAGCAACTCAGAAAGACCCTTTGTCAAAATTTTAAAAATATTTCAAAAGAAATGGGGATATGACTTAGTGGTAAAGTGTCCCTGGGTTCAACCCTCAGTACCCAAAAAGAAAATAAATCACATTGTAAGGAATATAGCAATTTATCTATTTATTTAATAGCTGAACTAATTGTTCAGAAAAGGAAAATTCTGACAGTGAAAATCTCATGAGGCCAGCATGTAAATTTATAGTGAATGAATGCCAACATAAGATGAAGTATGAGAAATTGAAAAGATTCTATTCTCAACAGAATATGTCAACACAGTAATAACATGTCACAAAGGGGATCAGAATTTACTAATCCAGAATACACCACTTTTCATAATAACTTTTTCTGAGCTGAAGGTATTTGAGATTCAGTAGATGCAGGGGGAAAAAAAAAAAGCCTTCCCAGAGTTTTCCTCACCTGACTAAACATAGAAACTTCTGAGATAGGAGGACTGCCATATGTCCCCCCTCCCTGTCCTGGGAAAGTTTTTTTGTTGTTGTTGTTTTATTTTGTACTGAGGAGTAAACCCAGGGATGTTAACAACGGAGCTACATCCCCAGCCCTTTATTTATTTATTTATTTTTTATTTTGAGACTAAGTTGCTTAGGGCCTCACTAAGTTGCTGAGACTGAATTTGAACTTGCAATCCTCTAGCCTCAGCCTCCTGAACCACTGGAATTTCAGGCTTGTGCCAACACCCCTGATTCCTGAGGAAGTTTTATGGCTATCAAGATGAATCTTCACAAACCAATCTTGCTAAATTAATACTTACTTTCCATTAGTTCCCCCCATATAATTTGCCTTCCTATATGCAGCAGCCCCTAGAAGCTTAAAGTTCTTTCCTTTGTCTTGTTACACTCCATAATTTATTGCTTTTTGTTAAAGATAGTATATAAGTTTTTAAATCTATGTGCTCTTTGAGTCTTTACTTTTTTTCTTCAACAGCCCTCCCATTATATAAAAATTTAGATCAAATATAATTTGTATGTTTATTCTCCTACTAATCTGTATTTTTTTTGTCAGTAACTTGCAAGCCTCAGTCATTGAACCTAAGTGAGTAGAGGAAAAGGTTTTCATTCCTTTCCTACATGCTGAAAAGTTTTGTGTAATAAACTGAAAAAATAACAGATTTTCAATTCAGATTGATGTCAACAGATTTTACTAATAAATATCAATGGGTAGCATGGGTAAGATTTGTAAATATGATAAATCTCAAGAAAAAATTTTGTGCTGTTAAGATCTACCTACACAAGTAAAGGTCAAGATACAGTTAATAGTCTGTCTTCCTATCTGGAAACAAAATTCTGTTTTACAGGAATTATATCCACAATCTGTGATGATGTGTCCCAAGAATAAATGGCTCCACAAGAATTTTCACCTCTTGTTAAAAGAAAGGAAGGAAGGAAGGAAGGAAGGAAGGAAGGAAGGAAGGAAGGAAGAAAGGAAGGAAGGGAGGGAGGGAGGGAGGGAGGGAGGAAGGAAGGAAGAAAGGAAGGAAATAAATGACAATGTCCCAACACACTGCTTTCTTCACAGAGAGGTGTTCAAGTTAGACAAACAACAACAATGAAAAATCTTTGGGGATAAAATTACCAAATTCTGAAAGATTTTATAAAACTGCATTTAAAAAAGTCCAGTTCACTTCAGAATGTTTTAAAACCTGAAAACCTGGGCAAAGGCTGATTTATGAATATTTATGATATTTGTGATACAAATACATAAATCCCCTGATGTGTAAAGAAATCAGGTAGTTTAGCAAAGAAAGAGTTCTCCATCACAGTGTTGAGCTGAAACATGACTTACAGGAGTACTTTTCAAAAAATAATAAGCCACATTTTTTTTTTATTGCACTGAAGATTAAGAATGTCAGCAGAAACCAGCCTATATAGCAAAGACTTCATCACATAAACTAGTTGACAAGTGTCTATGAAGCTCTGGAGAGAATATTTTGACTCCAAGTAACAAGATTTTTGGTTTTAAAAGGAATCTGAATGTTTGGGAAAATCATGTTGAAAAAGAAAATCCTGACATACTTCCAATGCTGCATGGCCCTAAGAGTAAAGAAAGATATTAGGAAATCTCAAGTGTTATTGAAAACCACCTGGAAGAACTTTAGAATAAAAAGGAATGTGTTTACCTCTCCCTTTCAGCACCACTGCATGACTGGGTGAGGAACCCTTCTGCTCAGCTTGAGAACTTGACTTTGAGAGAAGAGATCTGGGAACTGCAGTCAGACGGTTCAGACAAATAAGATTCACCCATCCTTTCTTAGACCAGTTCTGAATTTCTGTGAAAGAATATCCTGCTATTCGTGTTCAAGGAAGGAAATTATTTGCCAAAAGTTCATCTTCTTATATGAGCAACCAAGTTTTAACAAGTATCAAGAGCAATGAGATTCTCATATAGTTGAAAATGAAACCTGTGGGTGCTTTTTTCATAACCTGAGAAACAGAATTTATACAACCAAAAATAAATACAAATATTCTTTTAAAGAAAGAAATTTAATTCTTTTTATTTTTAATTTCAATAATAATATTTTAGGGCTAGGGTTGTGGCTCAGTGGTAGAGCACTTGCCTGGCACACATGAGGTGCTGGGTTTGATCCTTAGTACCACATAAAAATAAAATAAAGGTATTGTGTCCACTTACAACTAAAAAATATATTAAAAAAAGAATATTTTATGCATAAATAGGCCTATATAAAGATCAAATAACAGTAACTTTGTAACTGTTGTGCTGATATATGAATCTGACCATGTTGTTCAATAAGAATGCTTTTCAAACACATATAATTGCATTTTAGAATCGATTTTTAGTAATATTGCTTTGACTTATGGTTTTAATAAACTTTATTATTTAACATTGTCAGTAACAGTAATAAAAATCAATTTATGATTTTAATTTAAATTAAATCTACTGAGACGACCTTTTAAAAACTTAAATCCAATTTTAAGTTTTTCTTAAGCTATTTACTTATTTTATTATGTTTTTCTGAGTTTTATAGATTTACAAAAAGGGAAGAAAGATTAACTTCCAGAAAAGGCAGCTAAATTTAACTATTTTAAAAAAAGAAAGATTGGCTAAAAGTAATTTTTAGCTTTAAATGGGGGGGGGTACCATTCTTGCATACATGCCTATTATATACCACATAACATACCTCATTATCCTTTCACATTATAGAAATGTGAAATAACATTTTTAGCGCAACATGGATAAGGTAAAAAAAATCAAATATAAAATTTAAAAGAAGACAGAACTTATCTGTATATCCACACTACTGATATCCTTTACCACCTTTAATGTTCTTTGTAGGGTAGGGGATTGTGTAAACAGAACATCGGTTCCCTAGCAACACAGTACAGCCTAGGAAAGTTTAGGTTTAGGAGTATACAATGTAGGGATTCTTTGACCACCAGGGGGCAGCTAAGGGCATTGCTTTCTTAGACAATAAAGTTCAAAAAGAAAAAAGAAGATAACATCCAACAAAGATGTATTGGACATCTTATGTGCCAAACACAGTTAATGGGGGGTGAATGGTGATAACCTCTATCAAAGGCAAAGTTGCCTGCTTCTACTTTTATCAATATTTTAGCTTTTCAATCTTTCCACAAGCATTGCATTTTTCTTTTCTTTTTCACTATTCCTCTTTTTATTGTCATTTTTGGAAGATGATAGGCTGTGATCAGTTTCTAAGTGGAAAAAATTTTCACAATTGGCCACTTTTTCATTACAGATGATATATCAGATTTTTCTCAATGTCATTGGAGAAACTGTTTTCCCTCTTGGCCTCCAAAACCAAATTTTTTTTTTTTTTGTTTGTTTGTTTATTTACCATCTGGTCTTTTACAGAAAAAGTATGCATACCTTTAATCTACCTCCTCATCGTTTTTTCCTTGCACAACCCAAAAGATTCCAGACCATGAATAACCCTGTCTTCTGTCTATTTCTTCAGCTACCTTGGCCTCTTTATTTTCCTCACACACACAAAAAAAATACTTTCCTTCTGGGGCTGGGTTGTGGCTTAGCAGTAGAGTGCTCACTTAGTACGCTGGGTTCAATCCTCAGTACCACATAAAAATAAAAAAAATACTTTCCTTCTTCCTGGCTTCTGTACTTACTGTATCCTTTATCTGGAATGCCTTTCAAGATTCATTCTCTCCTTTAGGTCTCATCTTAAATACCTCTGTTTAGAGTGAATATCCCAAATAGCTATTGAACATTTTACCTTTTAGTGAAATTCTGAATTCTTCAGTGAAATTTTTTTTTTCATGAAATGATTTACATCATATATATTATTCTATTGCCTTACTTATGAATATTATCAGCTTTTCATGGTCTTTGTAAATATTGACTACATTACTGGTTTCCAAGAGTTACAATCTCAGTAAATCAGGATGAAATTAGCATGCATGATTTATGATACAGCGTGCATTCAATACTACTGAGGATAAGAAAAAGGGTAAGAAAACTACCTATTTGGGTAAAATTCGTAAGTTCTTTTGCATCAGATTATATTTACTGTTACAGCAGAACACAAATACAATTTGCTGGAATCTTTGTAAATTAAAAACAGCACCAAAATCAGTGATACTTTTTAATAATTAACAATGATCTTCTTAGAAAATTATTTTATGTCCCCTAATTAAAATTTCAATGGGTGTGGTGGCACTCCTATGATCCCAGCTACTGGGGAGGTTGAAGCAGGAGGATTACAAATTTTCAGCCAGTCAGGGCAATTTAATGAGACCTGTCTCAAAAAATTATAGGGGCTGAGGGTGTAGTTCAGATGTAAAGCACCCCTGGGTTCAATCTAGTACCAAGAAAAAAAAATGATGGAGTTAAAGCTAAAGAGAAAACTCTGAGTAAATGTCCTGAACATGAAGAAAATAAAATAGAGGAAAGCAAGAACAAACAAACAAAACCAGGCAAAGCTGGATTATAGTCATCTATAGTGACATGAAATAAGAGGCATGTTATAGGAGATGAGAATATACTGCTCTAAAGTAGGTCATTTTATCATAAGTATTGTTTTGAGCTGAAGATAACTGAAAAAGAACAGATGCAGGAAAAGCTCAGTTCTCTCCTTTTCTACCTGAAAGCAACCCACAAGTTTCCCTTGGTGAAAGTATCCTCTCCTTTCATGCTAGAAAGGGAAAAAAATCACCCTTCACACAAAAGATGGGGATGATGCCAAGTTAAGTCTGCATAAGTAAACCTTACCAAATATACCTTCTCTTGCATTAGTTTCCCCTATTTATCATCCCTTTTAAGACAGCATGGAAACCCCTCAGTTTATCTGCTTCTTTGGTTTTTTACTTTCTATGAAGGCCTTTGTGCACATTAAAAACAATTAAGGTACTAATATCAAATGAAATTTATATGCCTTTATTTTGGCTAATTTATCTTTTATCAGTCTGATTTGTAGGCTCCAGTAATTAAACCTAAGAAAGTAGAGGAAAGTTTTTCCCACCTACAAAATTATTTAAGAACTTAATCCACCACTGTTATGGTTTACATGTGAGGTATCCCCCAAAAGCTCCTGTGTGGGACAATGCAAGAAGGTTTAGAGGATAAATGATTGGTTTATGACAATCTTAACCTACCAGTGAATTAATCTCCTAGTGGGATTAACTAAGTGGTAACTGAAGGTCGGTAGGGTACATCTGGAGGAGTGGGTCATGGGGGCATGCCTTTGGGGTATATATTTTGATTCTGGTGAGTAGAGTCTCTCTCTTTGCTTTCTGATCATCATATGAGCTGCTTTCCTCTGCCACACTCTTCCACCATGATGTTCTGCCTCACTTCAAGCCCAGGGGAATGGAACTGGCTGTTTATGGAATGAGATCTCTGCAACCAGGAGCCCCCAAATAAACTTTTCCTCCTCAGCAACTGTTCTGGTCAAGTCTTTCAATCACAGCAGCAGAAAAGTTGACTGAAACAACTAGGCATTTGCTCATAGTTTTATTTTAACCAGGAAGTGATAGTGGCTTAGTGGAAAGAACTTATAAGTTAAAAAACCTTGGATAGAATTCTTGGCCCTATCATTTCATACAGAATCTTGGACAAATTATTTCAATTTTGTGCCTCAGTTTCTATATCTATAAAACAAACTTTCTATATCTATAAAACAAAGACCTACTTAACATAACAATTTTGAAGGTTATGTGGGATAAAATATATAAAATAGTACAAAGTAGAGCCTGGGTAACATTTAATTCCATTTAATTCTTCAATTTTGATGTCTAACTGTAGCTAAGATTTCTGAGATGAGCAGGATGGATAAAATGTAAATCTTGAGATTTTCTTTTTTTAATCCCAGTGGTTCAGGGTACTGAGGCAGGAGAATTGTAAATTCAAAGATGGCCTCAGCCACTTAGTGAGGTTCTAAGTAATTTAGTGAGACTCTGCTTTAAATAAAATATTTAAAAGGGCTGGGATGTGGCTCAGTGGTTAAGCGTCTCTGGGTTCAATCCCTAGTACCAGAGGGGGAAAAATATCCTAAATACATAAAAATAAGTGAGCATATAGATGGTCATCTCAACCTTATATGGAAAAATTAAAATCAACCTGAATGACCCAAAATTGGAAAGTAATTAATTTGTAGTATTTTTCAAATGATGAAATTTTATTAAGCCATGTAAACAATACAAATTAGTATATATATATTACCAATTCAATTATGTAAAGTGAAAGGACATAGATGATAAAAGATTAGAAGGAAATACAAAACAATACTAAAAATACTTCAGATTTTCAATTGTGAATTACAAGTGTGTAATTTTGATATTCTTTGTAGTGTTGCCTATTTTGAAATTTTTTTCCATAACCAATTGTTTTTGATTTGGATATGAGGTGTCACCCAAAAGCTCCCGTCCGTGTTAAATGTTCAGAAATGAAGTGATCAAATAGGAGAGCTATAACCCAACAGTCCATTCTAGGACAGACAGTAGTAACTGTAGACAGATGGCTTGTGGATAGAGGAGGAAGGTCACTGGGGGTATGCCCTGAAAGGGTGTATCTTCTCTGAAGACTCTTACCCTTCCCTCTCTTCCTGGTTGCCATGAATGCCCTTTCACCATGATGTTTTACTTTACTTTGGGCCCAGAACAATGGACTTGACAATTGTGGACTAAACCTCTAAATAAATAAAATAAACTTTTCCTCCTCTATTTTGTTCTTGTTCAAAAAACCAAAAAGCTGAGTAATACATCAGTGTTAAATTATTATTAAAATTATTATAATTTCTTTTTAAGGTGGGGATAGTGGGACAAGCCTGTAATCACAGTAACTTGGGAGGCTGAGGAAGAACAATCCCAAGTTCAAGGCCAGCCTGGGCAACTTAGCAAGAGCTTGTCAAAAATTAAATTTAAAACAAAAAGGGCTGAGGATGTAGCTTAGTGGTAGAGTGTTTGTCTAACAAATGCAAGGCCTGGATTAAATTCCCTATACCCACACACACAATTTATAGCAGAATAAAAAGGAAGACTTTCATTAGAAACCAAAATACCTGGCTCCACTACTCAGTAATTATTTGACCAAGCTAAAATCTAGCCTAGATACTTAAAACTATTCCTTTATTTGTGAAATGCTGTGTACTTCAGTGTGAAGAACAAATGTGAAAATGTTTTGTACATAAAAAGTGTGGTAGACAAAAATCTAAGAATTAAAACAATTCTATTGATGTGAAATAGTAGTTCCTCCTGTGATTTTTTTTAAAATGGAAAACTGAATTCACACATAAAAGTAGAATATGCTATAGAAGAAAAACAGATCTATTTCTAAGCAATTATTTTCAAGAAAGGTAAAAGGTAGAATGTATGTGTATGTGTGTGTGTGTGTGTGTGTGTGTGTGTGTGTGTGTGTGTATGTATGTATATGAATAAAGATCCTGGAGAACTTAAATATAGAAAGGATAGTTGGCTATGAACATCCATTGTTGATTTTTAGTATAAACTCATTATTTCCTTCAGAAGAGAAATACTTTTAGTATAAACTCATTATTTCTCTTCTGAAGGAAAGAATACTAAAAGAATAGATATTAAGTATTACTTATCACATTACAAAGTAGTTCAAATGTAGAAATTTTAAAAAGGTATTTTATTTTAATCAGACAAAGGGAGGAATGGAAATCTGATGTAAATAAAAAATGTCTTTTAACTATCAAATTACATTTTTGTATTTTTTTTTACAGTTGTTGGACGCAGATTGGTCACTTAGGTTAGGGTGGTTGATCTTTGTCTACTGATTTTATTTTTACATGGTCTGTAATTTCCTGAAAGAGGTGTTTAATTCAATTTTTACTTTATGTATTCTGAAACTGTTATTAGTTGAATATACACATAATTTTCTTTCTGATGTACTGGCAATTTTATTATTTTGAAATGCCACTCTTTATAATTAATAATTCTTTTTAGAAATCTGCTTATGATGTATACCCATTTCGGTCATCTTATGCTTACACTTTTTTTAATATAATTTTGAAAATCCATTTGCTTTCAATCTATCTATGCTTTGATATTTAAACTGTATCATTGATAGACAGTATTTAATTGAGTCTTACTTTTTAATGTTTTCTGACAATTCATGCCTTTTAATTAGAGAATTTAGTCCATTTACATTTAATGTGATTATTGACATGGGTGGATTTAAGTCAGATTTTATCATTTATTTTCCTTGTACCATCCTTTTCCCCCTCATTTTTGTTACTCCTCTCTTGGCTTCTTTGAAATTAATTGAATGATTTTTAGAATTCCATTTTAATTTATTGATTTTAGTAATATCTCTTTGAGGTGTTTTTCATGGTTGCTTAGAGATTATAGTAAACATCCTTAAATTTTCAATGTTTTTAAAGTTAATATTTTTTTTTTTTTTAAAGAGAGAGTGAGAGAGAGAGGGGGACAGAGAGAGAGAGAGAATTTTAACATTTATTTATTTTTTCTTAGTTCTTGGCGGACACAACATCTTTGTTGGTATGTGGTGTTGCTGAGGATCGAACCCGGGCCGCACGCATGCTAGGCGAGCGCGCTACCGCTTGAGCCACATCCCCAGCCCCTTTAAAGTTAATATTGTGCAAGAATTCTATATCCCACTTAAGCTATAGATGTCATGTATATTACATTTATGTTAAAAATCCCATTATAGAACGTTAGAATTTTTTGCTTTGAACAGATTTATATTTTTAAAAAATCATGAGAAATAGGGGTCTTCTGTATTTACTGACATATTTACCTTCGTCATGCTCTTCATTCCTTCCTGAATATCGAAGTTCATTTGGCATTATTTCCCTCTGACTAAAGAACTTTATTTGGCATTTTTGTAGTGCAGTTCTGTTGGTGACAAATTCTCTTGGTGTTCTTTTAGGAGGGTGGTGTGGAGGAGAGAAAGTCTTTAATTTGTTCTTATTCTTGCAAGGTATTTTCATTTTCTTTCATCTCAAAGGTTATTTCCAGATAGGGAATTCTTGATTCACTTCTTATTTCTTCCCCCTTCCTCCACCCCAGAACTCCAAAGTTATTATTTCATTTTATTCTGATGAGAAATTAGTGGTATTTCAAATATTTGTTTCCATCATATCGTTATTGTCATTTATTTCTCACTTAATGTCATTTTTTCCCTCTGCTATCCTCAAAACTTTATCTTTGCTTTTGCTTTTCAGCAGTTTGATTCTGCTGTTCCTGGAGGTGTTTTTCATTATATCTGGCCTCAGCTTTACTGCGTGAGCTTATTGAAACTGGTAATTCATGTATTTCCCCAAATTGGGAGAAATTTCAGCCATTTTTTTTTCAGTTGGAAACATTTAATATTTAAATACAAAAAGTAACAATGATTTTTAAAAATGATATCACAAATCATGTAAAAAAAGAAAGTAACACAAGAAAACATAAACATAGGTCTAACAGCCAAAAATGAAGAACTCCTGTTTTTTCCTTCAGTTTTCATCCTGTGATGGAAGCTGCTTCAGGCCTTTCCCCTTTTCAACAGGTAGGAATTTACATGGCTGCTTTACAAGATTGCTCTAGTACATTTTGTCTGTTTCATATTGTATGTACATCCTTCCTCAACATTTCCATCCTTTAAAAAATCATCAGTGGTCAAGGGTACATCATCTCCACCAGTTTCCACCCGCTAATGGAATAGTGAGATCTACTGGTTAGGAGCAATTTAATGAAAGGGAGAGAGTCGCCTCTGCATTGCTTCACCATGGCATCTGGCTGATGACTGACAACAGAAGAAATAAGTCAGGAAAGGCTTAGGAGAGCACAATTATAATTTGGGAGTAGTTTCATAAGACAATGTGGGAAGAATTCTCCCCACAAGGTTTAGGTTGCTCGATGTTTCAAAGTTTTTAAAAGTTCCAAATAAATAGCAGTTTAAATACTATTGAATTTCAAATGTCTACCACCAAGGTGGCTCAAATACAGCTGTTAACAATCTTTCCAGAGGTGAAGGTAGAACTGGAATTCCTCCTGACAGCCATGTGTTGAACTCTCAAAGTATCAACTGTTTTGTTTGTGTTCTTATTGCTCTATTTGTAGCTTTTCAGTCTCAAAAACAGCAGGAAGAACAGGTTCCAAAAGAATTAGTCCAAATCCACAAGACTGCTCTGGAAATCCAGCACATCTTCTTAGTGACAAAGAGGGTGAGATAAAAATTGCTTCCACTATGGACCAGGCCCTCTCTGGGTGCATTTCTGTTAGATCCCATAGTCTCTCTGACAGGGTCTCATCTAACTCTTCCTATCTTCTCTGTCACTTTTGGGGAGCAATTAGTCTGGGACAGGGGGACCCCAGTGCTGGTGGTAGCTGGGAGAGCAGCCATGCCTTTTGGCCCATTATTATTTTTTTGGTACTAGAGATTGAACCCATAGCACTTTACCACTGAGCTACATCCCCAGTCTTTAATTTTTTAGACAGGGCCTTGCTATCTGCTGAGTTTGGTTTTGAACTTTCAATCCTTCTGCCTTAGCCTCTGGAGTTGTAAGGATTATAGGTATAAGCCACATTGCCCAGCAGGAAGGCCCATTCTTTCTTTTTTATTCTTTTTTTTTTTTTAAGCATTGCCATATTTTATTCACCACCTTTAAAAAAAAAAACTTGTGCATTAGAGTTGTACATAATGGTGGGATTTGTTGTTACAGATTAGTATGTGCACAAAATTTAATAGGACCATTATCTCTAAAAAATATTTTCTGCCCCATTCATTCTTTCTTCTTCTTATTTCATTTTATTATAGGGATTATAGGCATGTGGTATTGTTCTACAGATTACGGGGCATTGCTCATTTTATTTTTCTCTGATTTTCAAATTAAATAATTTCTATTGCTCTATCTTTGAATTCACTATTTTCAAATCCACACTTTCCTCTCATTTCCACTCTGATGATAAGTATATCTAGTGAAAATTTTATATTGTACTTTTCAATTCTAAAATTATCTTTTGGTTCTATTATATTTTTCTTTTCTGAGATTTCCTATATTTCTATTCATTATAGTCTCCTCTAAGTCCTGGAGCATGGTTTTGACCATTGTTTTTTGTTTGTTCGTTTTTAATTTGGTGATGGAGATTGAATCCTAATGCATGCTCATCACAAGCTCTACCACTGAGCTACACCCTCATTCCTGACAGCTGCTTTAAAATCTTTGTCTCTTATTCTAACATCTGGTTCATTTGCAGTAAATTCTTTCCGGTCACATTTTCCTATTTCTCCATCTATCCAGTTATTTTCAATTCTATCCTGAACACTTGGATGAATTCAAACTCTGAAATGCAGTTCAATTCTTTTAGCTTATCTGGGCTAGAACATATGTCTTTTTAGGGGCTAAAGAATTGAGAACTTTCTATGTAGATTCTGAGACACCTCGTCTGTGGATCACTTCTTTTTGGATCTCTACCATTTCCATTGCTGCATTTTCAACACATCCTTTCTTTGGTGACAGATGCCCAAGGTAGGGCTATAGAAATAGCCTACCTCATAATGCCCAACACTGGACAGCAAACATTGGCAGCAGGTCACTAGTCACATCATCTCACTATCTGGAGTGGAGGACACCACACCTCACATGGTCACTTGAGGCTGTATTTGGAAATGCTAGATAATCAGGGGCCATGGGAAGCCAGCTTTACAGTACTAAGATGAGGTAGCTCTTTGTTCCCAAGAGAGGCTGTGATTAGTTTGGTTAAATTCCACAAGTAGGCAAGGAACTGAAACTTTTTACTCAGGGATAAGAAATGTGCCTGGTCCCTGAGATAAGAAACACAGTGGTGACAGAAACTTGTAGTAAGACCATTCAAGACCCTTTTGATTTTACCATTATTCCACCCCATGATTGCCGAGGATTTCAATCTCTGGCACTTCAAGTCAGCATGTTTGTAAATTTCTATTTGTTAGTCATATGATACTCTGTGAGGCCCACCCTTAGGCTAAGTGACATTTTTATAGGAAGTTCATGAACTGCCATTTCCTTCTTCCAGAATTGCCTTCTTTTTTTTTTTTTTTTTTTTTGATCTTCAGAGCCTTTTGGAAGTTTTTAATATTTGTCCAGAATTTATAGTTGCTCTGTAGAGGAACACCATTTGACAAGATCTATTTGACTATTACCAGAAGCAGAATTTCTAAAATTCATTCTTAATCTGGGCTGCTTGGAGTCTACCCCACACATGTCAAAACTACATGTCATTTAGGTAAACTGCTTTGGATGCAAGCAATTTACTTAAATTACTGAAGAAATTACTAAGTATGATTGATATAATGGAAATTGCTGTGGTCTCTCTGGAATGATTATATGTGATATTAACTCGTAGCTGAAATTCATAGCTTGAGGACTTATAAAAAAATCATATAAAATATGCATATTTTTATATAGTACACCTTCAAAAAAATTTTTTTTGTACTGGGGATTAAACCCAGAGGTATAGTACCAATGATCTAAATCCCCACCTCTTATTTTTTGAGACAGGGTCTCACTAAGTTTCGTAGGGCCTTGCTAAATTGCTGAGGCTGGCCTTAAGCTCGTGATTCTCCTGCTTCAGCCTTGGAATTGCTGGGATTATAGGCATGCACCACCACACCCAGTGATAAAGTACAACTTTTTTTTTTTTTTTTAAAGAGAGAGAGAGACAGAGAGAATTTTAATATTTATTTTTTAGTTTTCGGCGGACACAACATCTTTGTATGTGGTGCTGAGGATCGAACCCAGGCGGCACCCATGCTAGGCGAGCGTGCTAACGCTTGAGACACATCCCCAGCCCAAAGTACAACTTTTGATGGCATACAAAAATATATTGGTCAAAATTGAACTGCAATCAGAATACATTAGACAAAGTCCAGAAAAAAAATTTTACATTTTTTACACACTGCTAAAATACATGGGGAAAAACAAAAGCTATTATTTGATAATGTAGTCATATATCTCTTTTAAATAACCACTATCTTTCATTTACCTTGGTTGACTCCTACCCATTTTAATCTCTTTAATTCTGGCTTTCTTCTATGTGTATTTATTTTCTTTTATTTATATTTGTGCCCATAAGCATTTTCCTAATGTGTTTTATATTGCTATAAACTTTAAATGTCTCCTGGACACAAACCAAAGCTCTAAGTTTAAATCCACATGCAGCAGGTATTTAATACGTTGATTACTTGTCTTCAGTTAATCCTATAAAGATTCAGATGGACAAAGTGAGATTGAAATATCTTCAGTACTATGTATATGGTTGTTTCCTTTGGTGATCCTAGAAGGATTCAAAAGACAACCTGCAGGCTATGTACATAGCTAAGATTTATTATACTAAAGGATACAAAGTAAAAGCAACAGGACAAAGATGCCCTAGTTGGGTCCAAAGGACCAACATAAGCTTCCAATGTCTTTTATCCAAAACCATAAGGGAATAATCCCTCTTTTCTTCTTTTCTCCCCCATCCTGCAAATCTCAACATACTATAGAATTGTGTGGAACATCTCTGTATATGGAAACACATTTGGATGTTAAGAGTCCAATGGTTCTGTAGGGGCTACTCACGTATGCACATCCCACTATGCAATCAGCCATGGGCAAAGCAACCTGCTAAGCCAGTATGGAATGGTTCACTGCTCCAGGTGTGTATAATAAAACCATCATACTAACATGAAGAACTGGAACTCTGAGGGCCATATTCCAGGGTTGGACAATGGGTCAAAGATGGTTCTTTTGAAGACATGTAAGGAGTAAACAGCCAGACCTGCTGCATTAACTTTTTTCTCATGAGGGTCTATATATCCTTGCTTATCATCTATTATTAATTCTTGGCTTACTGACAGGGATAATACAGAGCTATTTAAGGTCTTGCCTTGTGAGGAGTTAGTTGTTGTTGGTTTTGGTATCAGGGATTGAACCCAGGGGCTCTTAATCACCCAGCCACACCCCCAGTCCTTTTTAATTTTTATTTTAAATTTTGAGTCAGGTTTTTTGCTAAGTTGCTGAGGCTGCCTCTGAACTTGCAATCTTCCTGCCTCAGCCTCCCAAGCTGCTGGGATTATAGGTATGCACCGCCAGGAGTTAGTTTTAAGACCACTTTTTTTCTAAATCATTTCCTCTAATCTCTATGTTCCCCAACATTTTGCTGCCTCCAATTTCTATACCTGGTTATTCTTCAAAAACAGGATACATATAAGAAGCAGTAGTTTTATGCTGTAAGGTACAGGAGACTTAACCTGGGTAGTGCTCAAAGCTGTAAAAACTACAAGAATTATCATCTTTGTGTAATTTGTATATTTTACCCACAAACCTGCTTTGCCTCTTAGATTTTCTATTCCACATCTTTTGTCCCCCACCCTCTGAATAGTCACTAAAATCCAATTTTTTATCTCCCCCAAAATTTTCTGAATCTATCCCCTTTTCATGTCCTCATGTAGTGGCACCCCCTCCTCCACAGATAATCTTAATTAAGTGTCTCCAGAAATCTTCACCATAATTGATTTTAGGACTATCAGCAAAAGGATCTCTGCAAAATAGTTCAATGTAGTTAAGCTTCCTATTTTCTGTTGCTCTATCTTACAATAATTAAATTTGGCCATGGGCCCAAA
This sequence comes from Ictidomys tridecemlineatus, assembly GCF_052094955.1. Lineage (NCBI taxonomy): Eukaryota > Metazoa > Chordata > Mammalia > Rodentia > Sciuridae > Ictidomys > Ictidomys tridecemlineatus. The sequence continues at coordinate 32,903,220 of NC_135490.1, forward strand.
AGAGATCATATGCCAGGTGCTGAACACCCTTTAATAGTTTTTCACAAACATTTATGAACTATCTAGTATAGTAACAATATATAAATAATAGTTTGTAAAAGTTTTCAAGCAGGAAATGTGTTTGCAAATGCAAAGTATGATAAGGAAAACAGATTCTTTAACATTTAACAGATATGTTTACATTTCAAAGAGAAGAGAAGATGTTACAAATTGGGCTCCAAGGTAACAGTTGGTAGTGGGAGAGAAGAAAGGGAAGAAGAAGCTTTCCCCTTCTCAGGCACTGTTCTTGAAGGGTTAACTTCCCCAGAATAGTCAAAGAGCTGCTTTTGTGTAAACTTCTGAGCCCCTCCCCCTACACACTGGGTATAAAGTTCTGAAACTGCCTGAACTCAGGGATCAGGGGGATTATTGATTACAGCGAAAGCATTGTCCTCAGTACCTGGCTGCAACCAAAGAAATCTGCTTCCTGTTTTCCTATCGGTGTCCTGCCTTGTCTGTCCCTACAACAGTCATATCCCTGTTAATTGCTCCTTTCTTGCTTCTCCTTCCCCCACTCCACAAGCCATTATTCATTACAGTAGAGTTGTCATTTTCATAATTTCCTAGAGAGCAACACACCAAGTACTGAATAATTTTTCTGAAAAAGACCTCTTACATAATGAGGTAGTATAACAACTTAAACCATTTTTTTTACTGTTTTCTTGTGTTGTGTATCTATTGATTTTATTGGAAAATTAATTAATTTATATTCCAAATTGAAAAAGATGTACTGTGAGACTAATTTCTTGGAGTTCTTTGAGCCATGAAACTGAAATAATAATAGCTGCTTTCTGCGCCTCAACTTCTCTTTGGGTTATGACATCTGGGGTCCTCTCCCAGTCTTTTTTCTTTCTTAACTGCTATGTTCAGATTATTCTTCATTAGATATTCCTGCTAAATTTTCATTCCTATATAGAAGACCGTAACTAAAAAAAAAAAAAAAAGACTTTAGGAAAAGAACTCTTTCTTGGGTAATTATATCCTACATCCCTTCTGTAGGCAGAAGTTAGAGATGGGGTTAACATATAACAATCTAAATATAAATTTTAAAACATCTGATTCAGAGAATTGATAAAAATTTCCACCTTAACCTGATATATTCAAATGAGATCCTGCACATGTTCAAAAAAACCTCTTAATAGCAAATTGAGAACTACACTGAATGAGAAAAAGATTAAAGAGAACCCTCTTTTGTCTTTTTAAATATTTTTAGCTGTAGATGGACACAATATCTTTATTCATTTTTTATGTGGTGCTGAGAATAGAACCCAGTGCTTCACACATGATAGGCAAGCACTCAGTTATCCCCTTTTAAACTGTTAAAAAATGTGGAATCAATTGTGTAATTTATGTAAGGATTGAACTGAAGAATCTGTCTCTGGATATTTATACTAAAATACACTGAAAACAAAAGTCAAAACATCATATTAGTATGCAGGAAATTGTTCTGATATATGCAGTACAAGAGAATTGAAAGCATTATTTCCAAATTGATCACACCATTCACAAATTTGACCAGCAATGCAAAACAGGCAGCATAGTTTGTGCAGAACACATGCCAACAATGATGGTAGTATCTACAATACCAATAACCCATACTTCCCTCTCTGAAGTACAGCTGCATTGATACTTGATTCCATAGCTAAAATAGGACTTGTCATTTTGCAAGAAATGACCTGGACCGCCAAGCTGCACTGGATGGAAGCCAAAGTAATGTTTTCATACTTTGTGACAGAAATTGTAGATGTCAACTATTGAACAGATAGAACTTCCAGTAATAGTAGTAGCTACTGTCCTTGTGACTTCTATAAACCATACAACAGAAGATGAAGCCACATTTTCAGGGAAATACTGGAATTTTTGTGGGGAAAAAAATCCCTTCAAAGATGCATTTCCAGGAATAGTCAGCTATCTTTGCATTGGTTCCTACCTCCCTCCACCATAAGAGTTGGTAGCTTGAGAAAACTTCAGGAACCATTTGTAACATTCAATTACAAATTCTTCAATTGAAGAATCAATGAGGAAATTTTCAGAATCTGACCTGCAGGTACAAATTATTTAATAACTCCAAAATGTTTCCCAGGGCCAAAATGCCTAGATTAATTCCTAAAGTGGGAAGTCCTCAAAAGTTTCTAATTCACCAATTGTGATATTTCTTGGTTTTAATCTTGTATACTACATGTGTAATTAGAATGCTGGCATGAAAAGTACAACCTTATTAACAATAGAACAGAAAAATTGAATGTAAATATTGAGTTACCTGCTTTTATACTCCTTTCCTAGTAGGTAGTTTATGCATGCATTTTGTAACTCCAGAATGTGCAGAAAGTTCTTTGCTTCTCTTATATTTAAAACAAAGTTTAAATTTCGTTAAAAAAATACATATCAAAAAAATCAAATGTGCAAAAAAAAAAGGATAAAACAAGTATCTAGATATCACTGGACTACTCTTCCACAGATATTTTATCTGAATACAAAATTAACATTATTTAAGAACTAATAACATCCTGTAAAGAAGTTAAGATCAACTGAATAGCCAGGCAAGGTGACACAGGTCTGTAATCCCTGCCAATTTGGGAGGCTGAGGCAGAAGGATAGCAAGTTCAAAGCTAGGCTCAGAAACTTAGTGAGGCCTTAAGCAACTTAGGGAGAACTTGTCTCAAAAAAAAAAAAAAAAAAAAGGGCTAAGTGGTTAAGTGCCCCTGGATTCAATCCCTGACACCAAAAAAGATCAACTGAACAATCTGTTCCTGCAAGTCAAATTCAAGTTTACTTTTTTAGTGGTTTTAGTTTTGAGAAAACTTTCATTTTACCTCTCCTAATATATAAACATTATTTCCAGATACACTACAGCCTATTATTGTCAATGCTTCAAGACTACTAGCTATTGTTTACTTTTTTTCTTCTTCCTGAGACAGGGTCTTGTTTTGTTGCCCCATGTGGCCTCAAAATGCTGGGCTTAAATGATCTTCCTGTCTTAGCCTCCAGAGTAGCTGGTCATGCCCCATTAATCCAATCAGCATACCTTGGCTCCTGAATTCTCCTCATGGTACAAAACCTTATGGTGGATAATAGGAACCAATGCAAAGATGGCTGGCATTCCCAGAAATGCATTCACCACAATTGCCAATCAACATGAGTCTTTCTTTGAAGGGCATTTCCCCCGCAACAAAATGGCAACATTTCTCTAAAAATGTGGCTTCATTATATATTCGTATAGTTTGTAGAAGTCACAAGAAAGTAGTTACTGCTATTACTGGAATTTCTATCTGTTCAATAGTTGACATCTACAATTTCTGTCACAAAGTATGAAAACATTATTTTGGCCTTCATCCAATGCAGCTTGGTGGTCCAGGTCATTTCTTGCAAAATGACAAGTCCTATTTTAGCTATGGAATCAAGTATCAATGCAGCTGTACTTCAGAGAGGGAAGTATGGGTTATTGGTATTGTAGATACTACCATCATTGTTGGCATGTGTTCTGCACAAACTATGCTGCCTGTTTTGCATTGCTGGTCAAATTTGTGAATGGTGTGATCAATTTGGAAATAATGCTTTCAATTCTCTTTTACTGCATATATCAGAACAATTTCCTGCATACTAATATGATGTTTTGATTTTTGGTTTCAGTATATTTTAGTACAAATAACCAGAGATAGATTCTTCAATTGAATACATGAGAGACAAATTGTTCAGTTGCTATGGTAGTCATTAGGTTTTTCTGATATCTGAAACAACATGCTAATTTTCAGCCAAAGACTTGGGTTAGATAGGCTCTTGGTCTAACCCTGTATTACAACTATATTTTTTGTTATGCAAAAATGTATCACAAGTAGTTTCCAAAAATAAACTTTATAAATCTCTGTCCCTAAATTTTTAATAATCATGTTTTACCACCACCATTAATGATCATTTCTTTTCTTTATTTTATTTTTTATTTTTTTGGTGAGGGGGTACCAGGGATTGAACCCAGGAGCACTTGATCACTGAGCCATATCTCCAGCCCTATTTTGTATTTTGTTTATAGAGACAAGGGTCTCACTGAGTTGTTTAGCGCCTCACTTTTGTGGAGACTGGCTTTGAACTCAACATCCTCCTGCCTCAGCCTCTGGAGCTGCTAGGACACAGGTGTGCACCACTGTGCCCAGCCATTTCTTTATTTGATTCTGTATTTCCCCCTAATATAAAGATGTTTAGCTTCTAAAATTTTCCAAATAAAATTCCTCCTCACATTTTTATATCTTTCTTTCTTTTTTAAAAATCTAATTCTAGTACTTACTTTAGCCAGATACCAGAAGAAAACATCTCTATTGTCACTTTAGGTACTTCTTCAAAGTCCTTTCTCTGAAGACATCATTTCTGTGACTAAAACATATCATGCTGAAGTATCTCTAATATACACTATAGTTAGAATAAGTAAAAGAAACTACACCTAGACAGCAGTTAAACAATGAAGAATACTACCTGTTTTCTGAAGGTAACAACTGAGAAAAAAGAAGTTGGATAAAATGTTTGTATTAAATGAATATTTCCATTTCCAAAACTTGGGTCTGCTTACTTATAAAACTGGCACATTTAAAACTACTTAATGTAGCAAAATAAGTTGTAAACACAGTTTTCCAGTAACAGATATATTGTGCAAAGTGAGATACTAGTTTCATATATAGGAGAGAGTCAGAGAATGTCAATTTATGGAAATAAATTAGACAGCAATTAAAAAAATCTGTTACCCATTAAAAATAAATCAATATTCACCAAAATGCTAGATTAACCATGCCAAGAGCAATTAATGTAGCAATAGCTTCAATAAAGCCTCATTAAATAATCAATTAGAATTAATTATTCCTCTTTTTCCCCATGCTGAAGATTGAACCCAAGGATTCACACATGCTAGGCACATGGTCAATTACTAAGCTGCACTCTCTGTACCCCAGTTAGAATTATTTATAAGGAACAAAAGACCAGGTGCATTGTCACACACCTGTAATCCCTGCAACTTGGAAGGCTAAAACATGTGGATCCAAATTTGAGGACAGCCTGGGCAATTCAGAGAGACCCTGTCTTAAAAAATCAAAAGGGCTGGGGATGGAGCTCAGTGGTTGGTACCCTTTGGTTCAATCCCTAGTATCAAAAAAAAAAAAAAAGATCAAAAGATCAAGCAAGGAGCACCTGGCCAATAGCATTAATTTCATTTTAAAAAGATGTTATTAACCCTGGTTAAAAAAAATAGTATAAATTATATGTGACTTCTAGTACTTTTTATTTTGTGATTATTTTGAACATTATTGTTCAGGAAATTCTAATTTTCCTTTAGAAGTAATTTTGTTTAATTTGCTGCAAGTCTTCACAGAAAAAAAAATCATTTTATTTTATAATATCCCAAGTTCTTAATTTTCTTTCTATGGGCACTTTTCTTTTTAATAATGATTACCAGCCAGAAAATAAGATTAATTTTTGTTTTACTGTTTGATTTTTTAGGTGGATTCCTAATTTATGTATTATTATGTGATGCTAAGCAAGTTACTTCTCTAGGCCCCAATATTATCCTGTTAAAAGCTGGTCTGTAGGTGATCTATGATAGTGATCCTCAACCTCCTCCCCATCTCTATATAATGACCATTATGCATCAGCAGGTGCTCACCCAGCTACTCAGTGAGGCTGCCTGTTGCCTGCTCTCCTCTCCCTTCCTTTGGGGAATCATTATCTTAGATTTTTGGCAGTAAAAAAGTCATCAGTGAATCTCTTGCAGTGATCATGAAATTAAGAATTACCATCAGAAATTGTGCAACCCTTAGATGCATTTTTTTCTTTCTTGAACCTCTTATTTATTGAGCACTGTGCAGAGCTCTTATACACCAGTGTTCTGAAACAACAATAAAAAATAAGCATCAAAAGAACAACCAAACAACAACAAAAACCAACCATCTTTCTGTGAAAAAAAAAAAAGTATCATAAAGAAAAAATGAGTTACACTACTATGGCTTTCAATACATTATTTCTTTCATTTCCATTTGATGAGATTAATAGGAAAACTGTTGTACAACATAGTATGAGTAACATCTCACAGGCATTGTGCTGAGCTGTATTTCAAGCTTTCAAAGAAGAGGTCAAAGCTTTAGTTTACATCTATTTGACTACTCAGATTGTAGGCAATTGTTGGGTTTACTGACTACTTGCAAAAACATTTAATGTAAAATAGCCCACTAAAAGGATAGAGGGTTATCTATAAGGACAGTGTGTTGACATCTTAAAAAAAAAAAAATATATATATATATATATATATATATGAATCTAGCTACTATAATGTTGGTATAGGTTGAATAATTTGCATCTATATTAACAATTATTTATTTTTGGACAAACTTTAAAGTTTCCCAGGCAAAATGAGACCACAATTTCAATTTTGAACAGATAGTATAAATCTCTCTTCTCTAAATTTTAAACCTTTCCTTTGCTTTTAGGAAACATAACTGCATAATTCAAACTCCTTCAATACTGTGACCTAGTTCCCCCTCTTGATGTTATAAACGGCTCATGTAACTATGGTAACCATCTAGGGAAAATTGAATGTTTTCTGGTCAGCATTATGCAAAGTATACCATATGTGTTATTTTTTCCATGATAACCAAGGAGATAATATGCTTGGTTTTTCCCTGGCTATGTAAGTACGATATTTTATTACACTGAATTTACTCCTTGCAACAGTCCTAGTCACTCACAGTTCCTTCATTAAATGTTTGAGGATCATCTCTTGCTGCTAGTAGTTACTCTAAATGCTGAACAGTGCATAACATAAAGTAGTAGCATAAATTATATACAAAATTTAAAACCTGTGCTATCACATAAAGTACACATATAGGCTGACATTGCTTAGATTTCTAATATTACACTAGAAAATCTGATATTTTCTATATTTTAATCTTTAGTCATAGCCAAAGTGATTCCCTAAAGCAAAAAACTGCCACATGGAATTATATCTTATAGGTATAATTAGATATTTAAAAAGTTATCTGGAGTTTTGGTAATTTTTATTTATCTTCTTTAAATGTCTACTTTAATTAACTAGTGTGTATTACCTGTAGTTATGTAATAATGTGATTAAAATGCTTTAAAACTGAACTCAGTAGAGATATATACTATTAATTAGTATTTTTTTTAGTTGCTTTCTGTACAATGAATTGATTTAAAGTTTTCAGTCTTTTTCAGGATAATTTAAAATGCTTTACTAAACTTCTAGAAAAAATTACACCTCAAACAAATTACTGGATTAAGTATTTACTCATATTAGGTACAATTAAATATCTATAGTGGGGTATCAATTGTGACCTTTTGAGGATTTCATTTAAAGTTAATTTTTTTCATCTTCCCATATTCATAAGTGCCTTTCAACTACCCATATAGCTTCCTTAGAAAAAACATTGCTATCTGCTTCACTGGATTAAACAGGGAATTAATTGCCTCTTCCTGGTTTAGAAAAGGCCTTACTAACCAAATGAATGTGTTGGGCTTGTCCGGGCTGTGTTAAACAATAGGGAAATCTGACAATTTGAATTGTTCTGGATATTAAATGATAGTAAGAAAATTAGGAGAGTAGGATAAAGACATCATATGTTTAAAAAATTATTGTATTTTATCCTGCTTACATTTAAAGTATTTACAGGTAAAATTATAATTATAGTACAGAATTACTTAGTACAGAAGGGTTAAGGAAAGTGAAGGATTATAGATTAAATAATATAGCCATATGTAGAAATGTTAATGCTAGGTGAATGGTATATAATACTTTTTTGTTTGAAAATTTCTATCATGAAAAGTTTCTAAAAAACATTGAACAGTAGAAGAAAGAAAAGGATTTCAAAATTTAATTGCCCCAACTTGCAGACACTGAATTTTCTCAGGAGGTATTCTTAGGAATGTTTCAAAACTACTTACTAGTTTGTTTTTAATCGGTTTGAAGTTGTTGCTCTTCCTTTCATATCATATAAATGAGAGATACAAGGGACAGATTTGGGACCTCTTCAAGTAATTGATTTAGAAATTAAAGGTAATCCCAGACACTATTTGGGGATACCAGATTATCTCAGGTTTGCTGTAAGAGTAGAAAATATATTGAAGAACAAATAAAATGCCTTTTGTTTAGTCACAGGATGAATATCATCAAATGTTGAAGAGAATTGGAGATTTCTAAATTTTTTATTTAGGATAATCAGTAAGCCCCATATGAAAAGGCCCCCAATTTCCAATAAAGTGATTATTAAGAAAAGGACACTGATAAATAACCAAGATAGAGTTTAGTAATATAGCTGAGTGTTTCCCCAACTATGTGGGTGCTCCTCTCAGAGGCTGCTTTAATAAGCATTGATATATATATTTATATTCATATAATATAAATAAATGAAAGCATGGCAAGAATAAGCCTTATATTAGCCTTTATAAATATCTCAATAGAAGTATGTCCAAAATAATTCATTCACACATGTATTATCACATTGGACTGTTTTATAGATTTACACTAGTGCCAGTTGAAATGCCATTGTTTGGATTTTTTTTTCTTTGCTTCTTTCAGACTGTTCAACAGGATTATGAAAGATGAAAATAATGCTATAAAAGGTCTCCTATCTCATACTGATCCTTGCTTTGTTTTGTCTTGCATTATGTTCCTGGAAGAAGTACTCTATAGATATTCTGCATCACTGATTTTTCTCATTTATAGTTTCTAAGTGTCATATCTGCCTGCAGATCACTTCAAGTAGAGTAAAATTAATAGCGGATTCAGTGTCTAAACTCAATCAACAAATAACAAGGCATCTTTCATTATTTTATTCCTTCAATAAAGACTAGCTAGTTCAAATTTGTGAGGGGGGAAGCAGTAGGTTTACATAAAAATCAATAACATTTAGTTCTTAACAATGACTGATTTTTTTTTTTTGACAAGACTAAACTGCTTAATCTAAAGAATTAAAGAATGACAACAAAACCATTCCCAAATGGTTCTCAGAATTCACGGCTCCCTGGCTTGATTCAAGTGGTCAGAACCTCTTAGTGTCCGGGGATCTTAGATGATCTCCCAGTCCTCTGCAATACTGCTGTAGTTCAAGAAGACATCGATTTCCCTGGAGTGCTTTATTTTAGCCTGAAATTTTAAAAATTTCCTCTAGGTGAAGGTCTAGATTTCGCTGCACATCAACGGCTACTCTGCGGGTGCACCACCACTGCAAACTAATCATATAAAAAATGCAAATTTATCGCCCCTCACCACGCATATTTTCTTTTTAACTCCAAGATACTGATCACAATACGGTTTGTTTACATAAGCGTGCCATTAAAATTCTCTTTGCATGCGTTCTATTTAAACTCTTTTTTCCCAAAAATACACATTGAATGTACTTAAAGTCCGTCCGTAATTGATATCAGCCTGGCGTTTCATTTACACTTCACAGAAATTAAGCCGTGATAGTCGCTCACATAGATAAGAAAGGCCACGGTCTGATTACCGATGAGGTATTTATTTTCGTCTCCCTTACCCCGCGAACCCCTCCAATCCTTAGTCCCAGGGTAAAGATGAGTAAAAAGACAGGGAAGGATGGTGGTGCCCCCCTCCCCCTCTGCCAGTGAGCCCTCACCGAGGTTTAATGCTTAAACGTTCCAACCCCTTAAGAGTTTTTAAAAGGGTACTGTTGGACAAACACGTGTGCAAGACAGACGCAGTCCTGCACCCCTTCTTCACATACGGGAGACTTCACTTGTCTGAGAAGGGGACAAGTGGACAAACCCTGTAAGCCACCACGGAGAAGGGAAAAGGCGGAAGCACGCCGAGGCCCGCAGCGAACCTGAAAGCCGGGCGTTTAAAAGATAAAGAAAACACAGGGGGCCGAAGGGAGCGCCGCCTACCTCCCCGAGCAGGCCCCCCCGGTGCTCGGCTAGCCCGAAGGCGGCGGCGGGAGGAGGGACCGAGCCCCGCGGAGCGCAGAGACGCCGGCCGCGAGCTGTGGCTCGGCGGGAACTCGCCGCCGCGCATGTCGGGAGCTGAGCCCCGCTGCACGCTGGGTCCAGTAGTTCCCGCAAGCCTCACTCCGGGTTGTAGCGAAAAGTAGCCGCCCGCTGCTCCTTTTAAGGTTCGCAAGGGGCCGCGCTTGATCCGCCTAATGGGAAAAAAAATCGGTAATACCGGGCCAAGTGAGCTAGCCCAAGGTTCCGCCTCCGCGTGGGAAGGGCAGAAACAAGAAGCTGGCCACCTTCCCTCTCAGGTCCCATTCAGACATGGGGTGAAGAGGCAGGCCCAGCCGTGCTTCCCCTTTAAGGGGGGCGGGGCGCAGCCTGCCGTTTGGCCACCCTCCGCACCCTCCCCCCCAGCCGAGAGATGACAGACCAATCGCTCGGGTGGCGGAGGGAAGGCGGGAGAATGCGAACCCTTCGGTAGGGCGGTAGGGGCGGGCCCCTAGCCTTATTAGGAGTGAGTCCTGCGCAGGCGCAGACGCGACCGCAGGCGGAGGGGCGGGGGCAGTCCAGTGAGAGACTCTCCGACAGGCACGGAGGGTGATTGGGAGTAGAGTGGGCAGCGAGGGGCTTGTCATGGGGATCCGAGCTACTAGACGGCATTGGTAGCATCTGGGGACTCGGAAAGGGGCAGGAAGTGTCAACTCCCGGGACCCCGACGCCAGCTCGGCTGGGGGTATCCCCGCTGCTCTAGACCTGGGAAGGGAGGGGGGAAGGAGGGAGCCCTGATCTCGCCCCGCCCCTGGGCTTGTTACCGCGGGGGCGGGGAGTGAGGGCTTCTTTGGGGGGGAGTGGAGATCGGGGGATTCGGCTGTGCCCTCTCGAGCGGCTGCCAGCGTCCCTGCGGCGCCGGGCTGCGGAGCGAAAGAGCCGCGGCGGCCGTGGCTGTTGCATGTGTGGCTGCTGGATGCGGAGGCGGCGGCGGCGGCGGCGGCGAGGAGCAGCAGCAGCGGCGGCAGGATGTTAGGGCAGCAGCAGCAGCAACTGTACTCGTCGGCCGCGCTCCTGACCGGGGAGCGGAGCCGGCTCCTCACCTGCTACGTGCAGGACTACCTTGAGTGTGTAGAGTCACTGCCCCACGACATGCAGAGGAACGTGTCTGTGCTGCGAGAGCTGGACAACAAATATCAAGGTAGGGGGCCGCGGGGCTGCCTGCGCGGGTCCTCCCCCACCCGGATCCGCTGGCCTCTGGCACGGTGGCCCGGAGTCTGTCTTGGGAAGTGCCACTTTCTCTACCGTGACAGTTCTCCCGAGTGCACAGAGGGGTTCTGCTGTGTGGGACGGGGAGAAGGGACTGGAGACGGGGTTCGCGGCCCTCCCTTTTCCCGCTGCGGTCGGCGAGGACTTCTGTGGGGTCTCGGGTGGGGGTGGGGGCCGCTCGTCAGACCCGCTGCAGACCCAGCGGCTGCAGCTGCTGTGGAGGGGAATCAGCCATTTTAATCAAGCATTTGTTCCGGCGCTCACCGGCCCGGTCCCGCACACCCTCTCACTCCGGCGACTGAGGGGCCGCCGGGCGGGGACTGAGCAGTGAGCGCCGGGCCCTGGCCGGGCTCCCGCTGATCAGCCGGGCCTGGCTTTTCCCTACCCCTACGGCCCCCCACCCCCTGAGAGCAGATGCATTGGAACGTGCTGGGGGGAGGGGGCGAGAGAGGGCGGCGAAGGCGTACTCGGAGAGGTCCCTCCCTCCCGGCTCCAGCTCGCGGCTGGGCTCTGGAGTGGAGCACTCAGTTCTCCGCTCCCGCTCGGGGGAAAGTTCCGGGCCGTCCGAGGCCGCAGCCTTTACCCAGCTCTTTCTGACAAATGGTTAAAGAGGAGAGGTCCCCCGCAGGGAAAGGTGGAGAGGGGTGTGTGTGTGGCGGGGAGGGCCCCCGATGCCTGTGGGCGGGGCCTGTGGGCATGACGTAGGACCTGGGAGGGGCGCGAACGCGCGCGCTCCCGCTGGCCTCGAACATGGCTGGTGGCTAGAGGGGTGGACGATGCTGACTGCTTAGGAGAGATCCGGGCCGTGAGAGGCATTAGTTGGGCCCTAACAGTTAGCGGGGCTGGCGATGTGTTTGTTGTGATGTTTCGTTTTTCTTTTTGCCACCCCATGAATCGACGGGGACGCTGCTACTGGGACCATCGCTGACCCTGGCTTCGCGTAGGTTCCGGGCCAGGTGTCACTTCCGGGCCCCTGAAGGAAGTGGGTTGGTTGGCTGGGCAACCGCTTTGGCGTCTCTTCACTTCTGGGTTCCTCCTCTGCCAGATTTTGAGTGATGAGGCAAAAACCATCGTTTATGGTCGAAAAAGTTAGTACAGGGAATTAACCTTTCTTACAGATAGTGTCTGTCAACAGTCCTTCGCCTGCAACTAGCGGGGAGACGTTTAAGTGCTAGATGTTTTGCATTAGTAACCCCGAATCGAGGAGTATTCAGACCTAATGTGGAAATAGCCAGACGGACCTTAAAGATAACTTCGTGGACCCATTCTGTTTTTCTGGACACTTCACTAATCCTGTGACTTAAGGAATCCACCTCTGTGGTGACAGTTGTTTTTTTTTGTTTTTTTTTTTTTTGGTCTATAGCATGTTGGAGCATTTAAGTGTCTCAATATGTAAATTTGTCTTCTGAATTCGTGCGATTGTTGGAGGAATACTGATTGCTTATAGTATGCCTGTTGCTGCACTAGGCCTAGAACTTACGAAGTAAAACTCATTTTACAGATAAATTAAAATTTACAAAGTGACCAGATCGAGATTATTTTTTTTCCAAAGCTGGCTAGAACCCATCCTTCTTTTTGGACTGTTTTTTGTTTTGTTTTTTTAAATCAAAGCGGTCCAATACTATTTTCTACAGTTATGGAGGACAAGCGAGAATGGTAACCTAAAAAGGAGAGTTTACTGGGTGTGGTGGTGCACACCTTCAATCTCAGCGACTTGGGAGGCTGAGGGAGGAGGATTGCAAGTTCAAGACTAGCCTCAGCAACTTAGTGAGGTCCTAAGCAACTTAGACCCTATTCTCAACATAAGAAAATTTTAAAAGGCTAGGGATGTAGCTCAGTGGTTAAAGCATCTCTGGGTTCAATCCCCAGTATCAAAAAATTAAAAATAAATTGTATTTCTTTTTAAAAAATTTCTTAAAAATAAAATGGGTTAGGATGTGGTACCCTTTTGCTCAATCCCCAATACGTCCCCCCCCAAAAAAAACCCTCAAATTGAACATTTTTAGTTTTTTGGATAGTAGCACTGATATTTGTAAAGCTTGCATGTTTTTACATTTCTTTAAGCACATGTTTACCCTTCACAAAAGTTATGCTATTTTCAGTTGGGGAGGGACACTATTTAAATTTGTTGACAGGGAGCTCTGCTATCTGATCATGTATGATTGTCATAAGTTGCTCTTATGAGTAATATAGTAGGGCTTTCAAATTGGGAGACAAAAATCTGAGGATTTTTATTAAGATTGTGATGAATTTCAAGATTAATTTTAAAAGAGTGATACACATGGTTGCTCAACTTTCAAAGTTTTGTTTATATACTTTGGCAAATGTTATTGGTTCAGGTTTGATTTTTTTTTTTTTAATTTTTGGTTAGTTCTTAAGTATTTTCTGGCTTAGAATATAATACAGCAATTTTTAGTTATGTAAATTATAGGTAACTTATAGAATTTCTCCACCACCTATTTGAGACACTGTCAAAAATTACCAAAGGCCCCATCAAATTGAGAAATAAGAAAACATTTTCACAATTGAATGAAGTATTTATTATGGGATTTGATTATTAGAGAACCTTTATTATTGTTCTAGTAGTCTCATTCATAATTTCTTAAGTAAATAATAACCTTTTAACTAAAATTTAATATTTAATTTCAAGTGCCTTTTGTACAGCCTGTAGAAAGTGCTTAAATTATTGGGTCACACAGATCTGGCAAAGTTCAAAGTCTGGGGTTCTTTCCTCTTGAATTTTATTTATCACATGGTAGAAGTGATGACCTCCTTGTGGGTTTGTTGTGGAGATTAAATAAGTAAATACGACACAAAAGAAGCTAAGTCAGTGTTAATTTCCTTTCTTGTTTAAGTAAGAGGTCTTTAAAATGTGAATTTTTATCTCATGTACAATATCATTATGCAAGTATGATATGTAATTAGCTCCTAATTATTAGTTACAGATATTTGAAATGAGGCAATGAGGCTTACTGTTTTTTTAAAAAAATTGTTTTATTGTAGCTGGACAAAATACCTTTATTTTATTTTTATATGGTGCTGAGGATCGAACCCAGTGCCCCGCATGTGCTAGGCAAGTGCTCTACCACTAAGCCACAACCCCAGCCCCAGGCTTACCTTTTTTTCTTTTGTCTGACAGGAAAATAATTTTCTTATTTTTCCTGTAGGGAAATTGCATTCTTAGGAAATTCACTTGCATGACTAACTGAGCAAATGGAATAGTTATGAACTGTTTTGAAAAATATGGTATACAGGAATGAGTACCCTCAACTCTAGTGACACTTTGTTACGTGTCCTGGGTTAAACATTGTCCATCAAGTATTACTAGCTGAAGTTTTCAGGGAGAAGCTAATTTATAAGTTTTTTGTTTAATATTTGTTTTATGTAATCTTACTTATAGACAGTTCCAGTGTATTTATTTTATTTACTATTTCTGTTCTTTAGATTAATATTGGAATATAAAACAATGGTAGGTATGTAGTGATAATAATAATAATTGGATTATAAAATAGTGGTATGTCATGTGGTATGATAAATTAATGTTTATTTCTCCACTTCTGCTAGGATAGAACTGTTTCTGATAGCAGTTATATCTGGTTAATATTGTTACAATAAGAAATTGAACAGATTTGAATACAACTAGTCTAAGTAAATTTTTGGTGACCTCTGAAACTATACAGGTTTTTGCATACCTTCTAGTGACTCAGCCATTTTATTTGATTTAAATAAGTGTCCCACTTGCTATACAACTAAATCAGCAGTTCTAAAAGCTTAGAACCAACTGCTGAGTTATCTACAAAGGCAGAGTGATCTAGTGCTGACTTACTGTAATTTTGTTGTGGCTTGGTCAGTTGATGCCAGAAACAGTGGACCTTCTCTGGAATAGTTTTGATTTGTAGAATTTTTTATGTGATGCTTCAATTAAAAAGCCATTAAAACAAAGAGATGAAAGTCTAAAAATTTCCGATGTCTTCTCTATTTAATAATATCCAAGGATATGATATGAAAAGGAAGGTACCCTGTCTTTCTGGAGTCATGTAGCAAGTCATTGATTGAATTATAAACCCTGTAAATTCAGTTGAGTTGTAATCTGTAACCTACTTCTGTAATTTCAGGTTTTATGGCTAGATCTAGTAAATTTTTATATAGGATTGTGTTCTGAAGTTCAAATGAAGTGTAGGCAATAAGGTACTATGTAGATTCTAATGTCATACAGTACTCGTATCTATTTAAAACATTTTTGATTACTAGAGACACATCTCTTATCCTTTTAGATGTAGATTAATAAATAAATTTTTATGTTCTGATTTGATTTCTTCTAAGTATACTTTCATATTGGATAACAAGGTCTTGTATGGGGAATAATGTTTTTTAATGTGTACATACTATAGAGGAGTGGGATTTCATGCCTTAGGTTCTAATTTTCAAGTATTATATGTGTTAATGTTCACTAATATTCTCCTTTTTCTTTTCCCTTTTTAGAAACATTAAAGGAAATTGATGATGTCTATGAAAAATATAAGAAAGAAGATGATTCAAACCAGAAAAAACGCCTACAGCAGCATCTCCAGAGAGCATTAATCAATAGTCAAGAATTAGGAGATGAAAAAATTCAGATTGTCACACAAATGCTCGAATTGGTGGAAAATCGAGCAAGACAAATGGAGTTACATTCACAGTGTCTTCAAGATCCTGCTGAAAATGAACGAGCATCAGATAAAGCAAAAATGGATTCTAGCCAGCCAGAAAGATCTTCAAGAAGACCCCGCAGGCAGAGAACCAGTGAAAGCCGTGATTTATGTCACATGACAAATGGGATTGAAGACTGTGATGATCAGCCACCTAAAGAAAAGAAATCGAAGTCAGCCAAGAAAAAGAAACGCTCAAAGGCCAAGCAGGAAAGGGAAGCCTCACCTGTTGAGTTTGCAATAGATCCCAATGAACCTACATACTGTTTGTGTAACCAAGTGTCTTATGGGGAAATGATAGGATGTGACAATGAACAGTGTCCAATTGAATGGTTTCACTTTTCATGTGTTTCACTTACCTATAAACCAAAGGGGAAATGGTATTGCCCAAAGTGCAGGGGAGATAATGAGAAAACAATGGACAAAAGTACTGAAAAGACAAAAAAAGAGAGAAGATCGAGGTAGTAAAGGCCATCCATATTTTAAAGGGTTATTTGTCTTTTATATAATTCGTTTACTTTCAGAAAATGTTTTAGGGTAAATGCATAAGACTATGCAATAATTTTTAATCATTAGTATTAATGGTGTATTAAAAGTTGTTGTACTTTGTCTGTGACCTTAATTTTCTGCACTAAATTACCAAATATTTTAAACCAGGTAGTCTTCAGATCACCTGATAAAAGGAGCAGGGAACAGGGAGAGAGTGGTGTGAGCATTATAAAAACTTCACAAACCATGACTATTTCATTTTCACTTAAAATTCCAATGCTACTTTTTTGGGTAAACACAAAAGATTTGCTAGTATTTTAGTTCCATGTGCTCAAAGATTTTTTAGATATAGTTGGATTTCTCTGTAAGCATCAAATTATCTTGGGTAATTTAGAATATGAACACTATCCCATTGAGAGCTTCTTTTTCAGCCCCATTTGTTCATACACTTATTAATCTCTAGTCTTCCAGAAATTTAAGGAACTAGAGATGAGAGTATTTTGGGATTCCATGTGGAATAATGTGCTCTTATTAGAGTATTTGCTGCTGTATTTTCCTTAGTAGCATTTTGATACACTGTCAGTAGCCCATTTGTAAATGCCTTGCTGCTTCTTCAAAATAGATACATTTAACCTAGTGTTTAATAAGGAAGTTGTTTAATGTTTTGTTTGTTTTTATTGGGACAGGTAAGAGTAGTCAGGGTACCAAAAATGCTGCTGTCAGCTCATATTGGCAAAATTTGGGTTAATGTAGTATCATGGTTCAAGGTTGAACAATTTAAAAAATGCATTATAATATTTTCTGTGTTACCCACTACTGGAATGCTTAGCCACAGGCCTATCTGGGAAAAGGGCATATATACCAGTCTTTAAATATTGCCGTTCTGTCAAACAGTTGTTTTAAATAGTTTTGCTAGGGGCTATAGTTCATTTCTGTCCCAGTTAGTGATTATACATTATTTTAAATAATAGTGTATTTACCTTCTTAACTTTCTGGTATTGGTGCTGTTTGATGTTTTCATGTTTAATGAACTAATTTCATTATAACAATGCAATTAATAATGTATTTGTAAATTGAATTTTCCAAGATTCTAGTATTTTAAGAGTAAGCATCTTGATGGATATATGTCCATGTGTTTGGAGCAATTTTTGGTTGGGGGGGACAGGAAATTGATTAGTCCTTTAAATCTGTGTAACATACTTTTTATTCCTCATTTCTTCCCAATCTGATGATCTTGATTCTTTTTGATTAACATGTGAAAAATCCTGTCTGCTTGTTTGGAAAAAAAATTGATTTTTTTCTCTTCTAGTTCTCCTGTGTGACTTTTAGGCATGCCATTTCACCTCATCTGAATGTCAGGTCATTCACTTATAAAATGAGTTAGTTTAAATATCTCCAAGGTTCTTTTGAAATCTATAGTGTTTGCACAGTAGTGAAGGATTTAAATAATGAAATGAGTTATTTTTCTCTTTCATTAATGTTCTCCATTCTTAGTTATAAACAAGAGTTTAAAGGTGAGCTTAGAGATATACAAATGCAAAATATTTGATTAGGTTCTATACTAAGGGTATTTTAATTGATGACTAGAACCAGTTGATTATCTTACTTTCTAAGCAAGAAATATTAGACAGTATGATTAAGAATTTCTTTTATTGTAACTTTGTCAAGTTGTAAACAAACCCTTTACTGTAGAATACAGCATTTTTATGGCCTCATTACCAGAGTGGAACTCTTTAAATTAAATACCAGTATGAGAAAGTCTCCCAAAAGCCTTCAGATGTAACTTCTATATAGAAGTCACCACTTTTAGGACTAGGGATATACCTCAGCAGTAGAGTGCTTGCCTAGCATTCATGAGGCCCTGGGTTCAATTCCCAGTTCCACACCAAAAAAAATCACAATTTTTTCATACATTAATTTGCCTCAGCATATATAAGCAAAACAAAACAAAACAAAAAATCCTTCCTAATAAAAATGCCCAAGTTTGGATTAGACTTTTAATAGGAAAACAACCCTGGAAAATCTTGGAAGGTGTCATCTCTTTTAAGATCTAATATTTGAAACAGTGTTCATGAATTTCATTTTGTTTTCTGTACCACGTGGGAAGTAGAAGACTTAAGTTTCCTTAACATATTTGGGATTTCTTTTGTTAATAGTCTAGAATTCATAGTGACTTTACAACCAGTGGTGCCCAAACTTACCTCACATGAAATTACCTCAGGAGCTTCAAAAATACTAATCTCTGTGTTCCAACCCCAGCAATTGTGATCTAAATTGGTGGGGTTGCATTTGGAATGTGGTTTAAGCATTAGAATTTTTGAAAGATTACCATTCTAATTACAGAAAAGTTTTGGAACCAGTGCCCCATTTTGAAAATTTCAGCCTATTGATGAAAACTAATGATGAATTCTCAACATCCAGATTTATGCAACTCTTGAAGAGTTTATCCCCTGCTCCCAACAGTTCCACCACCAGTACCTAAATACTCAGTATTTCAGTGCTTCTTTATGTGTACCAGGAGTTCTTTATTACACAGTTGTGATATAAAAAGAAAAAGCCCTTGCTCATGGATGATACATTCTAGTGGAAGAGTCAGATGTAGTTAATGTCAGGAACTGTTTTTAAAGTGTTAAAGTAAATCAGAGTAAAAGGAAAGGGGGTGGTGAGTATTAATTGTGGTGATTAAAGGTTTCTAAGGAAGTAACCAGAGCTGAGAATAGAAATAAGGAAGGGAGGCAGAAAGGGAGGAGCAAAGCAAGCTTGTTGATTTGATTAAAGCAGAGCAATAGAGCAGTGTGAAAGGGGCTAGAAAATGTAGGACAAGCCTGGGTCTGATTTATATTTTAAGATCACTGGATACTATGTACAGAATTTGTTGTAGGTGGTATATAGAGAAATTGAGGAGACTCAAGTCTTTGCACCAAAAATGTTAGTGGCTCACCAGGGTGGTTAGCCGTGGAAATGGTGCTAGTGGTAGATGCCAGTCTGTGTTTTATTTTGTTTTTTTTGTTTTGTTTTGTGTGGTGCTGAGGATCGAACCCAGTGCCTCATGCATGCTAGGCAAATGCTCTACCACTGAGCTACAACTCCAGCCCCTCCATTCTCTCTTTTGTAGGCACAAACAAAAGGACTTAAATCCAGGAATGAGAAAGCAAAGTGATGACAGGAGTGACTCTTGGGTTTTTGGCCAGAGGGAAAATGTTAAAATTTGTTTTGTACTTAGGGTCAGAGGGCTTTTAGATTTCTAGGGGAATCCAGTACAGAGTCCTGTATGTGACAAGTTGGGGAAAGTGACAGGAAATTAACATTTGGGGATTTAGTCTATGAATGGAGTTTGAAGTCATGTAACTGATGATGCTTCTCCAATTTTTGTATGTCTGAGTTGCCTCAACATGTTAAAATATGGCTTCCTATTCAGTAGTCTGGTGTGAGGCCTGAGATTGTGCATTTCTATCAAGCTCCTCCGCGACACTAATGCTGCTGTTAAGGAATCAGATTTTGTGTAGCCAAGTAGATGCAGATGAGGGAAGAGTCAGCCCTAAAGTGCTCCAGCATATGAATTAGGGAGGAACCTGTAAAGGAGCCTTCTGAGAGCTCCCAGTGAGATAAACCAGAAAATGGTATATCAGAAACAGAGAAAAAAGTTTTTCAGGAAGGGAATCAAGAACTTTTTCCAATAAGATAAGCACTGAGAATTAACCACTAAATTGTTGAGTTTAATAAGCTGCAAATTATGGGGATGAAGGCCTGCTTGGAGAAGGTTGTGAGCAGGAAAGGATAAAGTAGCGAGAGCAACTACTGTGTAGACAGCTAATTTTTGTAAAAGGTTGTAATGATGTTTTTATTCACTTATTCAAATGGTTATTTTGTACCTATTTGCAAGGCATTGTCTTAGGTAATGGGGATAAGCAATGACTAAAGACAAAAATTTAAGAAGTGCTTAGAATCTGGACTGCTAAATTTTGTATCAGAAAATGGCATTGTACTCTTCTCATACCTTCTTTCTTGGTGAAGAGCTGAGGAGGAAAGGGATGTTGGAAGTCTAGGAATTGGAGGTATGTGTGAGGTACCACTTAGAAAAGTAGGAAAGTGGTCAAGGAACACCAGTGGGAACCATGGGTTAGCAGGAGGTGTTGGGTCATAACTTCAAATTGGTTGATAACTCAATTGTATTGCCAGCATGCAGGTGTGAGAAAAGAGAAAAAAATAACTTGAAATTTCAAAATCCCTACAGTAAGCCAGAAACATCCCTAGTCCTCTTTATATGCCCAGTGGGTGGCTTCTGAGGGCTCTGTCCTTATTACCCCTACATGGAACAGAGAGGAGCAATTGGCAGACACAAGCTAGAGAGTTCTGCTCTTTCTGATCCATGCATTTAGACTTAGATGTAATTAAAGATGTATTTTAAGTAAGGTATGTTATTTTGGAATTTCCTTCACTGTGATTGCTTAAACTCTGTATGTCAGAAAAACCATAGTTTTTTATCTCCTTTTTCAATGTGAGGGAAGTGCTCTGAACCAGCATTCCAGAGATCTTATCCACTAGCTTAGCATACTGTCCTCCTTGGCCTGCAATTTTTTCAGCGGGAAAATGAGTGATTTAAGATATGGTCATCCTAAAAATGGCTACTTATGCCTGCATATTAGTCTGAAGAAAGAGTTCTCCTGGTCACAAACTTACTACTTTAATAGTTTATAAAGCAATAGCTTCAATTTATGTATGTGGCAACCAGACTTCAAAGCAGAATTTTCTAAAGTTCAGGCACTATACAAAGATCTCAGGGAATATGGCCATTTCCCCATGTCATTTTAATCTTACATTTAGATACACTACTTTATGCTTTTTTAAATTGACTCATTTTTTGATGTAATTTTATTTCAAAAGGGAGCATATCACTTTTAAGTGGAAAAGTAATATCACTTTCTGTGAATAGAAGATTTTCTTAAAATATAATGAAAACCATGTAGAGCTAATAAATTCTAGCTAGGTAGTATTGCCTGTGAAAACCAAGTCCAAACTCTGCCCTTTATTAGGCTTAATTAATAATATTAGGTGAGAGTAAAAGGCATAGACACTAAAGTAATCAAAAAGATTTAAAGAGAATTTTCTTGAAAATTATCTTACCTACCATCCTACTCTAGAATAAACACTATAAGCAACAGAAGGTTAATCACTGAAATTTCTTGACTATTTGTATAAAGTAAAAATATTAATATTTATTTAAAGGCATATTTAACTACATGCAGATGGATGTTGCCTCTTGAGGTTTTTAAGTAAGGTATGTTATTTTGGAATTTCCATAAGTTACTGACCAGCATTATCAATTACAGTAGTTGACATTATTCTGACCTTACAGGAATTATCTGTTTTTTGATCTGAGAATGAAAAAAATAGTTCTTCCAATGCCTCTGTTTGAGAGTTCAAAGAGATTTCCTGGTCAGTCTTGTCATACCATCACTTTTGGGCCCAGCATTCCAGACCTGAAAAAAATCCTGAGAGTTATCCAGATAACTTCCTCAGTTACCCACTTACTAGTGGATTCTTGATTTTGCAGTCTTAATCATAAAAGCAAAGTTTCCAGTTTCCATATAAATTAATTGAAAATGTCCATATTTGCCATAAACACTGAAGGAATGAGATCTTAAGTATAGCATATATTTTGGATTGTGCATCTATAAGCACTAAAGTGTCTCAGAATTGAAGCGTGTTGGATAAAAGTTGTCCTGACTTAAATAGGTTCTTAAATCCTTTTTAGCATATAGGAGGGCATATACAAATATTTGATGTCTTCATGCTTGTGACTCAGCACTATGTTATTCTTCAGTAATATCTTTAAATCTTCCTCTAGTCAGAGGACCATTTGCCTCTATTTGCTGCAGGCAAAATAAATTTGGCTGCTTTTAATATTTTTCATTCTAAAACTGCCTAATAGTTTGCATCCCTCTTCTAGTTTACTGTGTATTAGGAAAACATTGGTTCAAACTTGTAAGTAGCTTAAGAATAAATTATAAGAGAGAGGATCTGGTGCTTGAGTTTTGATGTATGACTTTGGGCTTTTCAAAATGTGGGTATTTGTCTATCCTGTTCTTGACTGTGTTCAGAGAGCAGTATTTAGCTGTATGCTTATTTTGAACAGCAAGATCTAATTACTTTGACCAGAGACTTTCTTTATATAGTACACTGATCTTAGAAACTTTCCACATAAAAACCCAAGTGCTAGAACTATTGGCTGGTTTTCTCTCCAGGTGTTCAGGTTTTAGATTAGCAATGTGGACTCATACTCTCAATGAAAAGTAATGATTTTGGTTCCAAAAGAACTTGCTTTACCAAAAATGAAAAGCTGTAGTACATAGCATGTCCAAGACTTTTAGATGGATTTTATTGCTTTGTTTTGTGCCTGAGACTTGATAACATCCCCAAATATTGGAAATTTTCTTCTAGGACCTTAAGAGCACATTTTGCTTTTTAGTTACAGAGATTTATTTCCAATCAATTTGAAAGAAAGTAAATTTTCACAGATTAAGAAAAGTTAATTATGAAGCACTATAGCAACATAGTAATGGAAAAGGTCTTCAGTTTTGACAACAAAAACTTGTAATAGTTTTTCCTTTGGTTTATTTGAGTATTGCACAGAGTATCTTATACATTAATGTTACCTTGGAAAAATTCTGACTAAATTTAAAGGTGCAATGAAATGAAATTGACAATCCAGTACTCTCCTAATTGCACAGTGAAAAATAAGGAGACTTTCCCATGGCTAGTTAAGAGAGAGGAAAAAAAATAGAGGGACCTAAGTATTTTCTTTCTAAGTCTCACTGTATTAAAATTTATCTTTAATTTAAACATTTTCTTTTCAGTAGTATTAAATGCCTAACTAACTGGAATTGAGGGCTTAAAAATTTTTAATGTCACTTTCATGTTGAAGGTTTCCAAACAAGATTTCATCCTTTTAACAAGCATGGGTTTAGAGCTAAGGTTTTGTTTTAAAAAGTGGGAGGGGTTTTGTGTGGATGAGCTTGCAGTACCTGCTTAAGTATCTCAACAAGTGGTTAAGCCAGTGAATTTAAAATAGAAGCTAAATGTAGATTTTTCATACTAGTTTACATCTAGAATTAAGCTAGATGATTTACTGTTTTACCAGATACTTGCATCTTTATTTTATTTGATGCTCCACTGAGGTCTGCCCTACCAAGGGGACAGGAGAAGGAAATTTTATGCTATGAAAGAGAATTTGCCGTACACATCATTTGCAAATAATCCCCAGATGTAAACTGGGTGTTATTTGTTTTCTTGATGTATTTTCCCACATTGACTTGCTTCATCCTGACTTTTGACATTGATATGAAAATTCAAAGCTAATTTAAGTAAAATGTGAAAGAACCAGTTTGTGAAAGCATGTCATGTAGAACTAGAAGAATGTACCTGTTGCAATTAGGAAACATCCTTTGGCTTGGGGTGAGATGTGCTCCTAAACAGAGTTTCCCAAAGTATTCCATGAATCCTGCAGTCCTGATCTGCCTAAGAAAGCTGGGATACTTTGCATATTATAATCCCTCTTCTCAGGGATTCAGATGCTACATACATATTAGGGGTTCTGAGAAACGTTGCCACTTCTATTAAAATTCTGAGGTTTGAGTTCTAGCACTGCAAATAATAAATTTCAAGGAAGTAGGGTCCTTTTAAACAGTTTGAGAAGACTCCATTGGTCATACTCAAAAACATTGGGTTATCATACTGTATACCCTAGCTTCCTCACTTTGCTATATCCACATTACTGTGGTTTCTATGCCATTTGTACTGTATTGAAAGATTTTAGTCAGAGATAGGGATCTTGTATCTTGTTTCTCTTTGTAGGTGATGCTCAATTGGGTGTTTATGTTTAAAGGAAGTGTACATCTTTAAAGCCTTCCTAAACAAATCTGATGTGGAAAATGACAATACTGTTTAAGAACTGTGTGTACTACTACCTCAACTTTGAAAATAATTTAACCTGTTCAGCTTCTTGATTGGTAGAAGTGGCCTAGATTTCATAGACATACATAGATGATTTAGCCTTCATATCTTATTCAAGAAAACTCCAGATGGACCACTGTTCATCTTATGCCCATTTCTGGAAAAACATGGACTACAAAGGCAAGTGGTAATGAGGATCTTAAGTCTAGCCACATTTTATTATTACCATATGGGTCAAGTAGATGCTGAGAAGTGACCTCTAGGCAACAATCTTGTGTTCCCAGAGAGCTCTGAGGTTCATTACAATTAAATGTCATGATGTTCCTTTGGCTTTAGAAGCTATAAAGATCAACTAAACTGTTTTCCTTCAAGATTCTCATTGTTAGTTTAGAGTAATTAAATGTTTCTGTAAAATGCATTTAATGGAAAGTCAGATTTGCTAAGCCAATGTCACAGTCAACAATTTCTATGAAAAGGTAGGGAAATATAATGTATTCTAGTAGAACTAAAACCTGAATTGTGTATGAGGCACAAAGAGTAGCTGATTGCCCATCAATTATAATTTCAGATACAGTCACTGGGTGACAGGGTTCCAAATTTGCCATTTCTAACACAGGTTAGTGAGAAAAGTGAAAATTTGTCCTTTAGTTAGTTTTACCTCTTAAGTAGTTGGGGTGGTCAGGAAGATAAGTTAGGTACAAAGGATAAGATAATTAAATTATTCCTAGAACTTTAAGTTAAGCAATATTTGATTTACTGGTATCTATATACTGAGAGGTTTCAGGCTTCCTATCCATCTTTACATATTTGTATGTTAAAGCCATTTTGAGAATAGTATTTATTATGAAGAAAATAAAGTATCAAGTCCTCATGCAGATGATGTACAAAAGGAGAATTTCCTTTTTCTATAATCCTTTCATTTTACCAATTAAAAAAAAGGGGCAAAAGTGTTTATTTGTTTTTAAAAAGGACCATCTTATTGTGATGCATTGCCTCAAGTTTTGCATACTGATAAAGTACTATAAATTCTATAAGCCAGCTTTTTAAATCTCATTGCTTCATTATAGTCTCAAACACCATTTTCAATTAGAAAGCAACCCATTTAGTTGCTTGAGGGTTTATTAGGGACTGCTGAGGACTGAACCCAGGGCTTCACAAATTCATGCATGCTAAGCATGCACTCTACCACTGAGCTATACCACCAGCACCTCCTCCACTTTTGTGTGTGTGGTGCTGGGGATTGAACCCAGGGCTTCACACATACTGGGCAAGTGCTCTAACACTGAGCTACATCCTCAGCCCCACCTACCTCTCTTTTGAAAGCTCTGGGAACATTCAAAATTATGATACTAGAAACCTTTTCTTCAAAGCATCATAAAACTCACCCCAAATCTAGATCATGGTTTTGACAAATAAGTTTTATTTATTTTTAATAATTATAAATATTTATAATGTTTAATCAGTTGCAAACTAATGATTTTAATATTAATTCAAATCATAGGAATGTTTAACTTATACATAGTTTGGATAATCAAATGACTAAAGAATCAAATGACATCATTAGGGTTCTATTTTGTAGTAGAAGTGAAAAGGAAATACAATTTCAGGGGAAAACCATATTAAACTTTCATTTGTAGGTACTTCTAAAAATGCATGATATGGTATCTGTATTTTTGTTGGATATATTTGAGTGATGTAAGTTTTAAATGTTTTGCTTTATTTAAAAAAGACAGTATGGATAATATGCCAGAAATTCTATTTTTGTGCAATCATGGAAGCTTATAATGAAACTTTGAGGTCAATTTATGTGTGTGAGAAGTATGTAGTTTTTTGAAAAAGTGTTAGGAGACGTGAGAGCAAAACATTAGAAATCATTGATAGAATAATTTATTCAATTCTCTGGCCTTTACTTCCTCACCCTTCCTGCACACTCTTTCTCTCTTTTTCTTCCCCCCTCCCTCCCTCCCTCCCTCCCTCTCTCTCTTTTTCAGGTACTGGGGATTAAACCCAGAACCTTACACATGCTAGGCAAGTGCTCTACACTGATCTATTCCCCCAACCCTCCCACCTTGAATGATCTATCCTACCTCAGCCATCTACTTCTATGATGTTACCTTAGACTTTACAACTACCAAAATCTTTACCTACCATAAAAAATAAATTCTCAATTTTAAGCATCTCTCCCTCTTACAACCCCTCCTATTGTTCTAGCTCATTCCCTCCTCCACTTTGAACAGTTCTCTAACACCATCAAGACCTCCAAAATATTTCCATCAAACTTTACCTCACTTTCACCTTCTCAGGTTGACATTTTTTCTTTCTTTAGTACTGGGGATTGAACTCAGGGCCTCTTGCCTGCCAGGCAAGTGCTCTACCTCTAAGCAATACTCCCAACATTTTGTATTTTTATATTGAGGCAGGGTCTCACAAAGTTGCCCAGTCTGGTCTTAAAAATTTGAGATCCTCCTCCTTCAGCCTCCAAGAAGTTGGAATTATGAGAGTGCCCCCTGCAACTAGCTTCAGGTTATCTTTGTCTCTGTGAGACTCCATGGCCCAGCATGCTAATTGCACACATTCTCAACTCTCTTACTCCTTCCCCTCCTTCAACCCTGTTTAAATTCAACTCTCAGCCTCCTCAGCAGCTGCAGCTAGGTAGCTACAAAGTGACTAAAGTAATACACAAATGACTGACTATTCTTCAGTTCATGACAAACTTTAAGCAGGCCCTTAAAATTGCCTCACAGTCCTACTACATTTTCTCATCAACTTAATCTACTCTCTAAGGCCACTGTCTATATCTATATCTATCTATACACACACACACACACACTCATATATATTTATATATGTATATATATATTTTTTCCCCTCAAACCTCCAGTGCTGCTCCTTCCTCCACATTCACAAGGTGATTAACTCAATTCTGTTTCACTGAGGCAAAAACAAAGTTCATCAGAGTTCTCCACCTGCTTTTTTTTTTTCTTAACCAGTACTACCTCACCAGCCTTCCATCCCCTCTTATCTGCTCTTAGAGCCAACCTCTCCACTTATGCGCAGGGACTTCTTCCCTGCAATTATCCCCTCTCTCTAAATAACCCAGGTTTCCCCTTCCACTGGTCTTTTCTGTTGGTAAGTAATGTTATATCTCCAATCTTAAAACAAGAAAAAAAGAATGATAATAACCCCACCATCCCTGCTAACCAGTGTCTATTTTTATGTATGTGTTCACCTTTATGGAGAAACTCCTCAAAAGCATTGTCCTTGTCTCTACTTTTCTTCCATTCTTTCCAGAATAGCTTTGTCTTCAGCATTCAATGAACTGCCTCCCCACTCAAAAAAAAGGAACTGCCTTCCCATTTTCTAATATGATTGCCAACTCTCTTTCATTATCTTTTCTTGCTAACATTTGACATAACTGATCACTCCTAAAAATGCATTTTTATTTAGACTCCAGGGTACAGTATTATACTTGCTCTAGAGTCTACCCCAATTTCTGAGACTGTTTTTTTCTTGTTCTACTTTGCTGAATCTTGCCTTCCCCCTGTCTCCCAAATACTTGAGTGTCCTAGGCTAAGACTGCAGAAATCTTTGCCATCTACAAGCCATTGCCTGGGGAATCACCCTGTCTTGGTGTCTTTAAACACCTTTTGTACTCTGATGACTTAGGTCGGTCAGCACCCCAGCCCTCACATGCTGACACACCCTCCACTGCCCTCAACATTTCCCTCATGGCTAATGCACATCTTACACCTAACGTGTTAGCTCCTGATTCTTGGGCTCCCTCCTGTCTGTCTTCTTTTTCATGGTAGATGGTAATTCCATCTATTAGTTTCTCAGGCTAAGAATCTTGAAGTGATCTTTGACTCCTTTTTACTCTTACACTCCCAAACTAATTTGTAAGTTCTGTCAGTTTGGCCTTCAAGATACATTCAGCAGTCTACCTCTGCTTTTCCTTGCCTTCTAGACCACCATGCCTCTGCCAGGATGATTGTAATAGCCTCCTAATCAATCTTCCTGCATCCATTTTTGCCCTTTATGTTTATTGCCAACAAATTGGTTAAGGATATTCAGGGTAAATCAGTCTTTCCTATGCTGACAGAATAATGACTTCTCACAGGAATACCCAAAGGCCTTACAATGGCCTAAAAGATGCCATGTAATCAGGCTCTACTGTCCTTGCTCACTCTGTTCCAGCCACACTGGCCACTTCGCTGTTCCTGAGCATACCAAGCGCTCTCCAGCCAAGGGCCTTTACACTCTTCTTGCCACTCTCCTCTCTTAAATTTCCATTTCACTCACCCCCTCTATTGTGTAGCTATTCTACAAACACTTATTTTATGTACTAGAATGCCAGGTCTTCCCCTCACCACCAAAACTCTTATTTACTTTTGTCTAGGTTGAAAGGAAGACCATAATCTATGAAACTCAAACCAAAGGATGGTTATATGAGCTTAACCTTCTCTGAGAATTTCAATATTGCTAGCTAGCTAACATGATATTAATCCAAACAAATCTTGAAAAAAATTTAAGCTAGTATACAAAGACATAAATAGGAAAGCAAGAGCCCAGATGAAGTGTTCCAATGACATGTTATCTATTCTTCTACCTTTTTTTTTGTTTGTTTGTTTTTCATAGCTTCTGAGTATTTGTCTCCTTTCACTAAAATGTAAGCTCCTTGAGGGCAGGAACTATATGTGTTTTTCACAGCTGTATTTTCAGTAACTAGAACAGTGCTGACACACAATGTATTCTTAATAAAATGAATATAGTATTTTTAAAATTCACAGTCTACTTGTCTTTGGTCTTTTGGTCTCACTAGGTCTATTTTCTTAGAATAATGATATTAAGTGTTCTAAATTCTTGTACATATTACTGATAATTCTGATAGGGGATCTACATGTCAGGATATCATGGGAGAATTTAGCCATAGTGCTTTAAAAGTTGATCATTCAGTTCAAGAAAAAAAGAAAAACTCAAACCTCTTTATTCCAAAGCAAGAACTGAAGTTTGGCGTTAAGTGAGGAAAATAAGAAATTAACTTTTTATGTATAATATTACAAATTATTTATTTAAAAATTTATTTATTATAATTAGGTACATATGACAGCAGAATGCATTTTGATTCATTGTACACAATTGCAGCACAACTTTTCATTTCTCTGGTGTACAGATGTAGTGTTGTACCATATGTGTAGTCACACATGTACCTAAGGTAATGATGTCATCTCATTCTGCCATCTTTCCTGCCCCCATACTTCCTCCCTTTTGCCCAATCATAGTTGAGAAATGAATTTTAGTAATGCTTGATTTTTCAAGGAAATAGTGCATAGCACAAACCTGTCACAGAGGCTTAAATAGACAATCATCACAAAACCCTAATTCTGTATTGGGCAGTGTGGTCTGAATAAAGGAATGTGGGGCTTTCTGAAGTTTTGCTTGAACCCTGCTATGACCTCAGAAACAAATTTGTCAGATTTGGTAATGGCCAATTCATCTGCCTAGAGGTTGTCACTTATACAGGGGAAAGGACCAAGGGTCAGATTGTTACTCTTGATGTTCAGTGACAAATTGTAGACAACTATTCCCTGTAATCCAGACATTTAAACTGTACTACATTAAAGAGAGAGGATCTTTTCCAGGGGCTGCCTCTGTCAGTGTACAAATTCTTCCTCATCCAAAGTGTTTTTTTCACCAAAAGAACTGAAGACAAATGGAAAATGTGCAAGGTCCCAGGAAGGTAAAAAAGAAATTCTCAAAATGCTACATCCCATTGATTTGCTATAGTCTTGCATGATTCAGGAAAGAAAAGTATAAGAACAACAAATATCTGACAAAAATACTGCTAGTTAGATACTCATGCCAAACATACCTAATTCTTCACTTCTGAACTTCAGTGGCCTCAAAAGTTCTTAGTACATGATTTAAGACACCATTATCAATTGATTGGCATTAACATTTAAGATCAAACCCATTTACTATTGAAGTTCTAATGGAACTTTAGGCAGGGATTCTTCTTTCTGATAATCAGAAAGAATACCTATATCTTCATATTCTATGAAGATAATTTTGCAAAACATAAATCAAGTTATAATTGGTCTACTCATCACAGAATGGGTTAAATAGGATTTACAAAAAGAGAATTTACCTTTCTCCTTGCTGGATTCCAAAGCTGGATTTTTTTTCCTTTCTTGATATTAATGAAGTACCTTAAAATTTGGGGGCTACCTTGAATTGGAAAATGGAGACCAGCACTTCTGGATAAGATGCCATGTTAAACATATAACATGGACTCACAAACGACAAATTACAATGGGAGGGAAATACATGAGTTATCTCTAGTCATTATTTTACTCTCTTTAAGAGTTGGTATTCTTAATGAAAATGAAAGGGAGCTCAGTGGAATGGAGAAGGTGGTTTGGGTAGAGAGGAGTGGGAAAGGGAAGAACAGCAGAATGAAATTCACCAAATAATGCATGTATGATTATGTCAAAATGAACCCCATTATTATGTATAGCTGCAATGAACTAATAAAAACACTTTTAAAAAAAGGATTGGTATACTTAAGACCTTCTGGTTGTAGTGGTAAGTCATTCTTAATAAGTTTTGCTTTTCCGTTAACTACTAACATGCCTCCCATTCCCCTTGATTTTGTTATACTTGACAGTGTTGTCATTGCTCTAAACTGTTTGATACTACCTTCATTGGAACCACACTTTCTTCATTTGGCTTTTATTTCTCTGTTCCCTTGTTTGCATTAGTCTCTCTTTCTTCTCTGGCTTCTTTCCTGGGAGTGTCACCTGATGTTCAGCCATGGCCATCTATTGCTCTCCATACACTCTTTGGAAATCTCAATCTTTAGAACTTCAACCACATCATCAGTCCTTAGATGTCCAAGTTCTCAATTCAACTTGCACTAGCTCATTCCATTTGGATGGCCCAGTCTCAGCTCACATCAATGCCTCTTCTCTCTGACTGGCCCAGTTCCCTCCCAATTTTCATGCCAGTGAAACTGGTCCTACATCATTTTCACTTCCTTACCCTCTACAAGCTGTGCTGCCAGTTCCAAGGAGTTAATCGTCATCATCATCTTGTGTGCTTAGAGTTCTAGAAAAAATGGATTTTCTACTAAAAGAAGGGGAGAAGCTATGGATAGGAAACTACGGTAACAGAGGACAGTCTCTTCAGCAGGCTCCAAAGTAGAACATCACACCCGTGTGCTGATCACCTTGTCCCAAACTATTTATTTTTCTTCTTTTTGATGTGCCTTTTCTACTTTTCTATTTGAATCTTCTCTTTGTTACAAAAGAGTTCAATAAACTTTGAGATCCATTCGAATTAATCTCACATGATTAGCAAGGCTTAATAGTCTAACCTATGAATATGGAAAGAAGGAGTTTTGATTGGGCCAAAGGAACTTAGTTAGGACCATCTGGAGCATACTCTGCAGATCATAGTGGGTAGCTATGCAGTAGTGGTAGTGCTATAGAGTGGATGGAGAGAAAGTTGCTGGAAGGTGAGAAATAGTTGAATAGTTAGGATTTGAAAAAGGAATGGCTCATGTGTGGCTCAGCTCCTTCTAGCTTCTCTGGTCAGTCCCAACTACCAGCAGGGAGGGTGCCTTCTTCTTTGCCCTCTACCTCAGGATGGGGACCTGACCTGCAGAACTGCCTGGACTGGGTAGGTAAAAAGTCCAGTTCAAGTAGCAGGGTCACTTGGCTACATATATATGAAGTCACGCTCTCCCTCAGCTTAAAAATAATAAAGCAGGTATCTTGATCTGCATTTACTTATATCCTGCTTCTTATTTCTCTATTGGCTCAAGCTTGGGTGGGGAAATAAATGTTATTTATTCACCCCTTAAAACTTCCACACTTAAGTTAATAATTAGTCTTCAACAAATAGTTGTTGGGCAACTAAAGAACCTTTCCATTGTGTAAATTCACCTAGCCTCATCACATCTGGCTTGACTGGGGATAGGGCCCATTTATGATGCAGTTCTAAAAGCCATTGGCAGGCTAGAGCCTGGCTGAAATGGGCTCTGGTAGGGAGAAGCAAGTTGGCTTGCTCACCAGATTTCCCCTATACATCCTGGTCCCAGAAGTCAGGGGCTCTAGAAGGGTGAGATAAAGTAGGGTAGTGCTTTCCTTAAGGAACGCAACAATGTTCTTGGCCTAATTCAGTTAGAGTATTTTACCTCATCGAGCTGAAAATGACTCAGGATAGCTACCATCCATTCACGAACCACCTTTCAAAATCCGATTTCGTTTTTGAAAAAATGTTCCTCGCCTTCTCATCTATTCTAAGGAGAGAACAATAAACACCAATCTTTTGCTGAGTAGTTATTTAAAATTTCCCATTTTGTTGCTGGGGATCGAACTCAGGGCCTCACGCATGTTAGGCAAGCACTCTGTCAGTAGGCTACATTCCCAACCCTCTGGTTTCTATTTTAGATCATTTCCTATCTTTTTTCAATTTTTTTTTTATCTCAAGGACTCCAAAAATATTTAAACTATACAGAGGACTCAAGGGAGGTGAAAGAGAATGACTTTAAAGAGGGCCATCTATTCCAAGAGGCCTCTCCACTAAGTCCTGAGTTTCTAGAACCAGGTCCACAGCAGACCACAGGTATTGATACAGAAACTCTGATTCTAATGCCTTTATCTCTAAAATGCTATCAATTGCATCAAGAACACATATTAGGACCTTCAATAATAGGACCCTGGCTTTCTGTGGATCTCTACTCAATGACAGAAAAGGGTTTGGAATGTTTACCTACCTGATGAAAGGAATTCCCAGAGGATTTGGGAATTTTAGTTATTTACATGGTGCCAAAGTATCACTTCAGACATTATTGACTTACTTCAAAGATAAAATGTACCAGGTCAGTAGAGTGATTTCTCTGTCAGCATGAACCAAACCAATCATTACTAATAGGGAGAGATAGCTTATTGTTATGTACCTTGTGTGATGATGCAATCTGAAGTATCCTACATTATGTATGAATATTTCACCAAAAATGTTACACTTATCAAACTTCTCTAGATCCAACATCTAAAAGGGATAGAACACATTAAATACAACAAGGAAATAATCAGAAAAATCCAGAACATGGAGTCACTGGTATAGACTTTCAAAAATCAATGTTTGGGGGGAAAAGAGGAAGATAGGGGTAATTATGAATTTAAAAAGACATATTCAGCTGGGCATGGTGGCACACAACTATAATCCCAGAAGCTAGGGAGGCTGAGGCTGGAGGATCGTGAGTTCAAAGCCAGCCTCAGCAACTGAGCAAGGCCCGTAATAACTTAGTGAGACCCTGTCTCTAAATAAAATATAAAAAAGGGTTGGGGATGTGGCTCAGTGGTTAAGCAACCCTGGGTCAACCCCTGGTAATGAATGAATGAATGAATGAATGAATGAATGAATGAATAATAAAAATGAAAAGATAAATCTAAATGCAATTACAAACTGATTGCATTCTGGCTTGAACAAAAAGAGCTATAAAATGTATTTTGGGGGCTGGGAATATAACTTAGTTGGTAGAGTGCTTGCCTTGCATGCACAAAGCCTTGGTTCAATCCCTAGCAACACATACACACATACACACACACACATACACACACACACACACACACAAACACACAAAGATATTTGGGAGGACAGGAGGTGAACAGTGGTAGAGTGCTTATACATGAGAGGTCTTTAGTTTTCAGTTCAATCTCTGGCATTGCAAAATAAAAAGATAATACACATGTATATCCTCCTATATACATATATATATATATATATATATTATCCATATATATGTGTATATATTTGGAACAGATGGGGAAAATTTGACCATGGCTGAATATTAAATGATATCATGAATTTGTTGTTAATGTTCTTAAATGTGTTAATGGCACTGTGATTACACAGGAGAATGTCCTCACACTTGGGAAACCCATGTTGGCGTTCTTAAGAGCAGACATCTTATCTGTGACTTAATTACAAATAAGTTCAAAAACAGTAGTAACAAAAATAAATCAAATATACACATCCAAACAAAATATGACCATTATTAGGTCTATGTAGAGATCATTTTAGAAGATATTCATTAGATTATTCTTCCAATTTCGTATGTATGAAATATACATACAAAATATTTTAAGAATGGAGAGGAAAAGTTTACAAATAAAACCAAAAAGATGCCTTCATTTGGCTGGGATGAACTTCCAGAAAGATACTACTTTTTACTCTCACAGCATAGTCAAATCTTGAAAATCTGTTTGTGTGTGAGATCTTATCTATGGTGGACCACAGGCACTAAGGGCCCACAGTGTGCCTAGTACTGTGCACACAACAATGAGAGGATTCTGAGAACTTTCTGTGCCAATATATTCATTCTATGGGACCAAAGGAGTTCTCTCAAGTAAGGCAGGGGTAATAAGAACTAGGATATAGTTATGATCTATGTAATGCTCTTTGTTATATAGAAATGTGATTGGTGAGTTCATCACTTTTGGAGATGTTGAAAGGTAGTTTCAAACCTTTCAAAATAGTGATGTATTATTGCATTATTATGAGGACTGAAACAATCTCCATTCTGGAATCCAACTTACCATTTGCAAATCTTTGTTTCAGTTTTCTGGCTCAGAAGACTCTTGCTTTGTGAAGGTAAGGAGAAGATACTTGAAATTACCAGGTGATCGCTTCAGCCAGGACAAAAGCTTACCCTTTTGATTACAAGGAGGAATCTGGTTTTGGACATGTGGTATTCTCCTTGGCTGGGCCTAGAGAACTTACTCCATGGACTCTGTTTGGATTCCGTAGATGCTGATCCTAATACTCCCGGAAACCAGGAATCCTTTGCAGCGGTACTCAATAAAGGAACTCTCTGGAATCAGAAAGGCTAGTGATTATTCATTCAGTTAGGGGAAAAAAAAAAAAAGCCAGATGTCCTAATCCTTGTAGAAGATACTTTTCTCTGAAGGCAGATGAGTTTTTGCCTCTAGTGTCAGTAACAGCACCCCATCCCACCCCACCCCCGCCACCCCCAGAGGATGGGAGTGATAAGAAGGAGAATGTCACAGAAAGCTTCTGATTTGTGTTTGCCTTGTTTGGCTCTGCTTCAAATAGGCTGCAACCACTAGAGACTTGACAATAACTCCGGGGAAAGCAGGCTATCAGCCATAGAAGAGAGCTAATTAGTGTTTTCTGCTTACAGTGTAATTCTTATACCATGCTGTCCTCCCCAAATGTTTCCTGAAGAGACAACTGATATGGTATTGTTATAGAATACGAGGAGCAAGAGATGAGTAGGAGTCAAGGAGCAACTTGCCTCAAGTAGGGAGGACTGGGGTCATGCTCCTAATTTCTTTGAATCCAATACTTTGGTGTCAGTCACATCTCTCCCTTCCTGTGGCGGCTGCTATTTTAGTTCACTCACCTGATTCCAGTTAAAAAATAGTTCTAAGTTCCATTTACAACTTGTGGTTTCCTCCTTTCCATTATTATTATTATTATTATTTTTCTTTTTCCAGAAGCTTTTTGGTTTGTTGCTGGTTTTTCTTTTGGTCTGTGAGCTGGAGTCTGCCAGGTGGAACATTCCTGGAAAAAAGTACAGTCACATCCTTTGGTGCCCACAGGGATTTGATACAGCCCTCCCACAAATACCAAAATCCTCAGACGCTCTAGTCCATTTTATAAAATGGGGTGGTATTTTCATAAACTTTGCATAACATCGTATGAGAGTGAAATCTAAAGAAATAACCAAAGCATGGTGCTTTTAGGCTTTTTGGACAAAGAACAAATTGTAAAGGAATGAGAGAATAAATGAATATCTGGGCTAGGGTAGTATATTTTAGGGATGTTACTTATGGGGGTGGGGTGCAGAAGCTAGTAGAATATAAAGAGAAGTCAGGCCAAATGGCCCTCTCTGAAGTTATAGTTGCTCAAGTGATTTCAGCTTGAGGTAATCAATATTCCCATTTGGCACATCCTCACTCCTCAGTGTTCTTGGAGCTGTCCAGACTTGGGCAGATCCTGACACTGCTGTGGTTCCATTTCTTTCATTGGTCAAATGTGGGATCACACAGGGCGATCTGTGTAGCCCCTTTCAGCTCGAATATCCCACAAACATCTGTTCCCATTCATTTTGCAAAGTGAAAGAATATCGTTCAAACTTTATGTCAGAGAGGACATTTCGATATATATATATATATATATCCCATGAAATTGCCTCTCAAGGACAGGCTGTATGCTTCATTTTAGAGCCCAGCCCATTGAGCACTGCCAGGCTTTCACACCCTGAGGTTGATGGATTTGCTGAGCAGCTAGGACTCACACTTCCGCAGCTTGCCCGTGAGCTACAGGCCTACACTTGCTAATCCACATGGGTTGAATCTGAATCTGAATATTAATTCCACCCTCAGGAGCCACACATATGGAAAATATTAATGCTTCCTTCAAATGATTTTTTTTTTTTGGAAACAGATTTTTAAAGAAGATTCTAGGTACTGTGCTATAAAAGGGGGGGGAACCCATATTTTCAAGTGTCGCATAGAGTCGTGTTATTAAAAGTAAAGAAAAAAAATTAGTGTTTATTTAAGGAAAGAATAAAAGTCAAGGCAGCCTTGTTCCTTTGACAGCTC
Organism: Ictidomys tridecemlineatus; assembly: GCF_052094955.1. NCBI lineage: Eukaryota > Metazoa > Chordata > Mammalia > Rodentia > Sciuridae > Ictidomys > Ictidomys tridecemlineatus. The sequence continues at coordinate 32,940,217 of NC_135490.1, forward strand.
TAAGCTGTTGGTTCTGACAAATGGAGCGCGCTATCTCCTTGAAACAGACTGAAGAACTTCCAGTTTAGTGCTATCGGTGTGTCCTTTCATCCCTGCAGAGCCTGCTGGACCAGAACAGAGTCTTGGACTGTTCCCCTCTGACCCTTCCAGAACTTTCCAGACCAACCCTGCTAAGGCTAAATCAAATTAGAAATGTAAACACAAACTCTCTAAAACCAAGAAGGGCAGCTCTCATGGTCACTGTAGCCTCCTTCCATCTTCAGGTCCTCTCATTTGTTCTTAAGTGTATTACAGGAATGTGGAGGGGATGGGAGGGTGAGTGAGTTTGTGGTAAGAGGGGTGTCTGTCCAGAGACTTTTAAAGGCATTTAGTATAGAATCTTTTTTTGGTACTGGAGATTGAACCCAGGGGTGTTTAACCACCTCCAGCCCTTTTTATTTCTTATTTTGAGGCAGGGTCTTGCCAAGCTGATTAGGACCTTGCTAAGTTGTGAAGCTGGCCTTGAACTTGGGGGTCCTCCTGCCTCAGCCTCCCAAGTCGCTGGGATGGTGTAGAATCTTTATGCATATAAGATCATTTCTAATTTTTCTGTTGCTTGTTGCAAGTAGAATAATTTATCTAGGCAAAGACTCATCTCATGTTTTTCTTTGCTATGCAGGGGCAGTTTGTCCGACTGAGACTTTCTGAGTGGGAAGTTTGATATGAAGGGAAAGGGCAGAGAGGACTTATTCTAGCTGTAGATATGGCTATCGCAGCTGAGATATCCCAGTTTAAAGGATTTCCAAGAAACTGGATTAGCTACAGTGGTCCTGCATGGCCTGTAGCCCCAGTGCCAACAGAAGAACCAAGATGGCCCCTTGGGGAGGGTGGGCACAGAGAGAGTAGCTCAAAGCTGTGCTTGGTCTTGTCAAAGTCGTAGATGAGGCATTTGGCTTATGAGGAATTGGGGTAGAGAGTAAGGGTGTCTGGGAGAGGTATATTCATAGGACATAATATATATTCCTATGAGCACAAATACCTAGATGATAGCTGGTGCTTTCTTACTGCCCTAGACAAGAACTTCTTGGGAACAATGAGGACATTGGGACTCTGAATGACCTTGTCCTCCTAACTATTCTCCAATCCCTCTCCTTGCAAATAACAACAATCCAGGGGTGCTCTACCACTGAGCTATAGCCCCAGCCTTTTTTTATTTTTTTATTTTGAGATAAGGTCTAACTAAAATCTTGAAGTTGGCTTTGAACTTGCAATCCTCATTGCAATCCACATCATCCTCCTGAGTAGCTATGGTTACAGGTGTGCACTACCAGGCCCAGCTCCAATTCTTCCCATCCCTGGGGACTCCAGAAATCTGGAGAACTGAGTGGGATTTTGTTTTCTTTTTGCATACATCACTGAGAACAGCCCCTTTTTTTCTTTCAAGCAGATAAACAAGTCAGTTTTTCCATAGACCTGAGTCTTATATCAGGCTGGAGAGCAAAGCCTTGTTTTCTGTATCAAGAGTTATTTTTCTGTTGTGCTAAATTCATTGATGGTGCTAAATTCACAGCATGCATTATAAATTATGTACTAATTATATGGCAGGCTTCATTATCCCCCTTCTGAAAATATGCAGTCTTTCCCAAACAATGAGCGCTTAATTATGTTTCCTAATTGTTCCATGTGTTGGTTTTTACTCTCTATCCAGACTATATATGCCTTTGGAAGGCAGAGACTGGACTTAAATTTCTTTGAACTCCCAATGCAGTAACAGTTACTTGTCCTAATTAACACTGTTACTGGCAGTGTTTAAGAAAGAGATCATAGCACAAGTGTCACAATTAACTCTCATTCTTTGGGCAAAGCTGAAATAAGTTTAAGAAGAATGGTGAAAGATATTTAGTAAATTCATTCACCATTGAAATCCCCAGAGGGCAGAGATTCTCTCTTTCACTGTGATACTCCAGCACCCAGCTCACGATTTGCAAGCAGCAAACACTAAATGACTCCTTACTTGACAAGTTAACAAATGATTTCTTGAACATTGGCTATGATTACGTCTTCTGCTAAGAAATGAAGATATAAAGACAGTCTTCTCCCTTCAGAAGCTTATAATCTGGGGAAGAAGAGAAATGGCCGAATTGGAACCAAATAATTTCTCCCCACCTTCCCCCAGTACTGGGGTTAGAACCCAAGTTCTTGCATATGCTAGGGCAAATGCTCTACCATTGATCCACACCACCCCCAGCCCAAAAGAAGACATTAGAATTCCTTTCTGTATGATTTGGGATCAAAGAAGGAACCTTCTAACTATCCAGGGGAGGTAGGGAAATTTTACATTTAAAAACACACAAAAGCACTTGATGGTTTTTGAAGGAACATAGAATTTGTGAGAAAGAAGCATGCAGGCATTCTGGGCAGAGGAACAATTGGGACACATTCTGAGAGCTGTGAAAGTCTGTTTTCTGGGGACCTATGCTGTTCTGGGCAGTAGGTTCCAGGGATTTTTCTTTTCTTTTCCTTTCTTTTTAAAAAACTTTATTTTAATTAGTTGTACATGACAGCAAAATGGCTTTTGATTCATTGTACACAATTGCAGCACAGACTCATTTCTCTGGCCGTACACAGTGTAGCGCCTCACCCTGTGTGCAGTCTTACATGTATCTAGAGTAATAATGTTCATCTCATTCCACCATCTTTCCTGCCCCCATGCACCCTCCTCACCGTACCTCCCCTTTGCCCAATCAAAGTTCTTTTATTTTTCCCATGCCTCCTCCTCCTCGTTTTGGATCAGCATCCACTTATCAGAGAGAACATTCGGCCTTTGGGTTTGGGGCATTGGCTCACTTCACTTAGTATGATATTCTCAACTCCATCCATTTACCTGCAAATGCCATGATTTTATTCTCTTTTAATGTTGAGTAATATTCCATTGTGTATATATACCAAGATTTCTTTGTTCATTCATCTATTGAAAGGCATCTAGGTTGCTTCCACAGTTTAGCTATTGTGAATTGAGCGCCTATAAACTTGATGTGGCTGCATTACTATAGTATGCTGATTTTAAGTCCTCTGGGTATAGACTGAGGAGTAGGATAGCTGGGTCAAATGGTGGTAACATTCCAAGTTTCCTAAGGAATCTCCATACTGCTTTCCAGATTGGTGCACAATTTTGCAGTCCTACCAGCAATGTATCAGTGTGCCTTTACCCCTACCCCCATCCTCTCCAACATTTATTGTTGTCTGTATTCTTGATAACTGTCTTTCTGACTGGTGTGAGATGAAATCTTAGTTTTGATTTGCATTTCTCTAATTACTAGAGATATTGAACATTTTTCATATATTTGTTGATCAAATATATATCTTCTTCTGAGAAGTGTCTGTTCAGCTCCTTAGCCCATTTATTGATTGGGTTGTTTGTTTTTCTGGTGTTTAGATTTTTGAGTTCTTTATATATCCTGGAGATTAGTGCTCTATCTGACGTGTTTGGCAAAAATTTGCTCTCAAAATGTAGGTTCTCTATTCATCTCATTGATTGTTTCTTTTGCTAAGAGGAGCTTTTTACTTTGAGACCATCCCATTTATTAATTCTTGATTTTATTTCTTGCTACTAAGAGTCTTGTTAAGGAAGTTAGGACCTAATCTGATATGATGAAGATTTGGGTCTACTCTTTCCTATGTTAGGCTTAGGGTCTCTGGACTAGTTCCTAGGTCCTTGATCCACTTTGAGTTGAGTTTTGTGCATGGTGAGAAATAGGGTTTATTTTCATTTTGCTGCAAATGGATTTCCAGTTCTCCCAGCACCATTTATTGAAGGGGCTATCTTTTCTCCAATGTATGTTTTTGGTACCTTTGTCTAGTATGAGATAAACTGTATTTATGTAGGTCTGTCTCTGTGTCTTCATTCTGTACGATTGGTCTACATGTCTATTTTGGTGCCAATATTATGCCGTTTTTGTTATTATAGCTTTGTAGTGTAGTTTAAGGTCTGGAATTGTGATGCCTACTGTCTACTCTTCTTGTTAAAGATTGCTTTGGCTATTTTTGGTCTCTTATTTTTCCAAGTAAATTTCATGATTACTTTTTCTATTTCTATAAGGAATGACATTGGGATTTTAATTGGAATCACATTGAATCTGTATAGTACTTTGGTTAGTATGGCCATTTTGACAATATTAATTTTGCCTATCCAAGAGCATCGGAGATTTTTCCATCTTTAGAAGATCTTCTTCAATTTTTTTCTTTAGTGTTCTGTAGTTTTCATTGTAGAGGTTTTTTTCCTTTTTTTGTTAAGTTGATTCCCAGGTATTTTTTTTTTTTAAAGACCATTGTGAATGGATAGTTTTCCTAATTTCTCTTTCAGAGGATTCATCACTGATGTATTGAAATGCATTTGATTTATGGGTATTTATATTATATCCTGTTACTTTGCTGAATTTATTAATTCTAGAAGTTTTCTAGTGGAGTTTTTTTTTATTTTCTAAGTATAGAATCAGTTGTTAGCAAGTAATGATAGTTTGAGTTATATTTTCCTAGTTATATCCCTTTCTTTCATCTGTTTAATTGCTCTGGCTAGAGTTTCAAGGACTATGTTGAATAGAGGTGGTACAAGAGGGCATCCCTGTCTTGTTCCAGTTTTTAGAGGGAATGCTTCCAGTCTTTTGCCATTTAGAATAATGTTGGACTTGGGTTTAGCATAGATAGCATTTACAATGTTGAGGCAAGTTCCTACTGTTCCTAGTTTTTCTAGTGTTTTGAACATGAAATGGTGTTGTATTTTGTCAAATGCTTTTTCCGCATCAATAGATATAATCATGATTCTTCTCTTTAAGTCTATTGATGTGATTAATTATATTTATTGATTTTTGTATGTTGAACCAACCTTGCATCCCTGGAAAGAACCCCACTTGATCATGGTGCACTATTTTTTTTTAATATGTTTTTGTATACAATTTTCCAGAATTTTATTGAGAATTTTTGCATCAACGTTCATCATTTTTTTGGTACCAAGACTGAACCCAGGGGCTGTTAACCACAGAGCTACAACCTCAGCTCTTTTTATTTTTACTTTTTATTTTATTTATTTATTTATTTATTTTTGGAGACAAGGTCTCACTAAGTTGCTTTCTGCTGAGGCTTGCCTTGAACTTTCGATCTTCCTGCCTCAGCCTCCTTAGCTGCTGGGATTACAAGCATGCAACACCATGTCCTGCTCCAGGGAACATTTTTGACTGGGGAATTGATGTGAATAGATTTGAATTTGGGGATCTCACTATGGATGGCATTGATGGTGGACTGGAAGGAGATACTGGAGACCGAAAGACTACCTTGACAGCTGCTGTTATACTTTGGCTTAGAGGTTATAAAGGAAGGAAATGAGGTAGTGGAATTGTGGAGGGAGAGAAATGGACTAACCTGAGAACTACTCAGAAAGTTGAGTCACAGAAGAACTAGTGACTATTGGGATGTGGGGAGAAGGAGAGACAGGAATCCAGAGTGTTTTTTAGTTTCTAACTTAAGCAAATGGAGAACTCAGGAAAAGCAGCAGGGAGAGGTCTTCATTTTGAATTGGAACAAAATGACCTCTTCTCAGATTCCTTGTGTTGACCTGGGATTTTCTTCTCCTGCTCCGGGTGACAGAGGATTCTGTCCTTTGTGGGGAGGATGTAACCACCGAATTTGACTAATCTGTCTACTTCACATAAGTAGAATAGCATAGTATCTGTCCTTTTGTGATTTTATTTCACTTAGCATAACATTCTGAAGGTTCTTCCACATTGTAGCCTGTGCCAGAATCTCTTTTCAAGGCAGAATCATATTCTGGTGTGTGTATAAATCACATTTTGCTTATCTACTAATTTGGTAATGGACACTTGTGTCGCTTCAACCTTTTTTTTCTATTATGAATAATGCTATGAGCAGAGTGTGTATCTATATATTTTTTCATGTTTACTTTTTTCCATAGAGTATTTCCATAGAGAATTTCCTTCTCATCTAGAAAGAAAACTTTCTGGGGTCAGAAAACATTATGTTGTTCCTGACAGTATCCTCAAAATTCCTGAGCAGAGTTGGCCTGTGGTAGACACTCAATACACACTTTGCTGAATGGAGGGATAAATGGAGTTCGGCTCTCTTTTATTCTGCTGCGAGATTCAAGAAGGCATTTGAACAATGTTTTTCAGTTAGATTGTACATTCTTTTTCTTTTTTTAAAAATTTTGAATAATTTATTTACAGCATTTTAAAAATTTTTATTCATTGTAAACATTCCAGTTTTCAGAAATAGATAAGCATTTCTTTCTAGCGCATACAGACTTCAGCTGCATAAATGCCTCTTTCAAACCCATGTGAGTTGAGTGATTAATGTGTGGGTTGCACAAAGACTTTGCATCTTCTAGTTTCCCCTGTGGGTGAATTTGGTTTATTATAAAATTTGGTAAAATCTCAACAGGAACAATAAAGAGATCTAATCCAGGGGGCTGGGGTTGTGACTCAGGGGTGGAGTGCTTACCTGGCACGTGCGAGGCCCTAGGTTCAATCCTCAGCATCATATAAAAATAAATAAATAAAGGTGTTGTGTCCAACTACAACTAAAAATAAGTAAATATTTTTTTTAAAAGAGAGATCTAAATCCAATAAAACTTGCAGCCTTTCTTCATAAAATAGCTTAGTAGGTGGAAAGTTGAAAGAATTGACCAATTACAGATTTTTTCAACCTATCTGACTTACTAATGCAATCTCTACTTGCTAAAATAAAATAGAATATATCAAGTCTTGCTTGCTCATAACAAAGGAAGAAAGACCAAGGATACTAGAATAAATAGCTCCATTGTATAAAATGCACTCCATGGTTGGCAGGAAAATCGACACATCACAATTCCAATCTAAGTTAATCATTTGCATTGTTAATTAGCAATATAAATTTGGGAAATATCCTTGACCTTCCTGAGCCTTCCACAATAGATTATTAAATGGAATGCTGGAAGCATTAGAGGCTAATAAAGGGCTCATAATTAGAGATGCAACAAATAGTATTTATTGTTAACATTTCTGTATAAAAGTTGAAACAATCATAATGATCTCTGGTCAAGAAAGCTTTCAAAAAGAATATGGCTCTTGGGGGCTGAACAATTTCCAACAGAGTTTGTTAATTCCAGCGGAAGGAGATATTTTATTGTTTTTCAAGGCTTATGAATTCCTTTTTTTTTTATTACCCCCAATTTTAAGAGCTCTTTAAATCCAGACATGGAAAAACACAATGATTTGCCAAGAACTCTCTCTCACCTATTAGTTAGCTTTTCTTTCACATACAGATATGAGCAGAACACGAAGTCTATGTTCTAGATGATAGAGGATAAACCTGGCAAGTGACTGGCACACCTCACTTTTCTTATCTGTAAAATGAGTATCAGTCTTTTGTTCTCTTTTAAAAAATTAATTCATTCTTAACTGACAAATGAAAAGTAAATACATTTAAAGTACACAATGAGATGTTTTGATGTAGGTAAGCATTGTGAAATGGATCAAATCAAGCTAACTAACACGTATGTCACCTCATGTACTTATTGTTTTGTGGGTGATCTACTCTTTTGACAATTTTCAGGTATGCAATACATTATTATTGACTATAACTGCCCTGTTGTACAACAGATCTCTAGAACTTATTCATCTTAACTAATTTTATACTCGTCAATCAACTTCTCTCCATATTCTCACCTCATTCCAGGTAACCATCATTCTATACTTTGGTCAGCTCAATATTTATTTATTTGGTACTGGGGGATTGAACCCAGGGCCTCATGCTTGCTAAGCAAGTGCCTTACTGCTGAGACATATCCACAGCCCCTTTTATTATTTTTTAGAAAATTTTTGAACAGGGTCACAGTAAGTTGTCCAAGCTGGCCTTGAACTTGTGATCCTCCAGCCGCAGACTCCTGAATTGCTGGAATTAACACCATATGCCACCACTCCTGGCTAGTTCAACTTTTAAAATCTCTACATAGTAGTGAGATCATACAGAATTTGTTTTTCTGTGCCTGACTTATTTCACTGAACACAATGACCTTCATTTTCATCCACGTTGTCACAAATCATAGACTTTCTTTTCACATATGTACCACATTTTCTTCACCAATTCATCCATCCACAGACACTTAGGTTGATTCCATACCTTGGTCATTGTGAATAATGCTGTGATGAACATGGGTGTGTAGATATTTCTTCAACATAGTGATTTCCTTTCCTTTGGGTATACAGTCATGTGTTACTTAGTAACAGGCATATGTTCTGGGAGAGGCATCATTAGGTGATTGTGCGCACATCACAGAGTGCACTCATACAGAGTGCAAGTGTTTGATTTGCACTTGCTTGATGATCAGTGAATATACCCACTGGTCATTTATAGATTTTCTTCAGAGAAATGTCTATTCAGCTCCTTTGCCCTGCTATAATTGGTATTTATTTTCTTGCTACTGAGTTGAGTTTCTCATGTATATTCTATATTTACTCCTTATCAGATGGATGTTTTCCACTCCTTGAGTGTAGCCTTTAAGGATTTTTATAAGTATACTTGTGCTAAAAAGGGACAAATTTGTTTCTTGGGTTACACTACTTTTAAATCAGAAAATTTAAGCTATCAATCAACAATAAAGACATTTTCTCAATTTATTATCATAAATCATAATTAAATAAAACTATAATTATACCAAACTTGAGTTTATCAGTTACCACATTTAAGCATTATTTATGTGTAAACATCCAACGAAACAGTGTGTTTCTCTAGTCAGAAGGGCAGTTATTATGAAGACAAACCACAATAAGTGTTGGCAAAGATGTGGGAGAAAAGGTACACTCATACATTGCTGGTGGAACTGCAAATTGGTGCAGCCAATATGGAAAGCAGTATGGAGATTCCTTAGAAATCTGGGAATGGAACCACCATTTGACCCAGCTATCCTTCTCCTTGGTCTATACCCAGAGGACTTAAAAACCACATACAACAGGGACACAGCCACATCAATGTTTATAGCAGCACAATTCACAATAGCTAAACTATGGAACCAACCTAGATGCCCTTCAATAGATGAATGGATAAAAAAAATGTTGCATATATACACAATGGAATATTACTCAGCATTAAAAGAGAATAAAATCATGGCATTTGCTAGTAAATGAATGGAATTAGAGAAGATAATGCTGAGTGAAGTTAGCCAATCCCAAAAAAACAAACACTAAATGTTTTATCTGATATAAGGAGGCTGAATCATAGTGGGATAGGGAGAGGGAGCATGGGAGGAATAGACAACTCTAGATATGGCAGAGGAGTGGGAGGGGAAGGGAGGAGGCATCGGGTTATAAATGATGGTGGAATGTGATGATCATTATTATCCAAAGAACATGTATGAAGACATGAATTGGTGTGAACATATTTTGTATACAACCAGAGATATAAAAAATTGTGCTCTATTTGTGTAATAAGAATTATAATGCATTCCATTCTCATATATAAATTTAAAAAAAAACAGTGTGTTAGTCATTTTTTTGTGGCCAAAATACCATACAAGAACAACTTAGAGGAGGAAAAGTTTATCTTGGCTCATGGTTTCAGAGATTATTCTATGGTTGGTCTACTCCATTGCTCTGGGCCCTAGGTGAGACAGACATCATGGCAGAAGTACTTGGTAGAGGGAAGCTGCTCTGTTCATGGTGGCCAGGAAACAGGGAGAGCGAAGGAGCAGCAGGAAAAATAAACTCTTCAGGACATGCCCTTAGGGATCCCCTTTTTCAGCCACATCCTACCTAATTATGGTTACCACCCAGGCAGCCCATTCAAGTTAGGTTACAGCTTTCCTAAGCTAATCATTTCATATGGGGAACACCTCATATCCAAACCATAACAATAGTCATATAAGTTTTACTCAAAACCATGAATCACTTTATTCAATTTGAATGTTATTTTTGTGAATTTTTATGAGATTATTATGATGGGTCATTTTCAGAAAGCTTGAAAATGGATTCAAATGGATTATGGCTTATTCAATTTGCTTTGTTGTTAGTAATATCATATTTGTCTCGTGGAATAAACAGCCTTATCAGAACTAGTCTCCAGAGCTAGATCTTCTCATCAAAATTCATAAGCAAAGAGAAGTGAAGAGAGGGGATTCCCTAGTAGGAAATTTTGCCTTTGTTAACTGTCTTGATTAGAGGGCTCAGAGCTGAAATGTCTTCCTGTTTTCTGATGGAAAGGCTTCCAAGTACCTTATTTTTGTGTTCTGGGTGAATATATCATAAAGGTGAAGTCTTCGTCACATATTTCTTTTCATAAGGTTATAAGTTGGTAATTTCTGAAAATTATAAAAAACGCAATTTATACTTTATTATATATTGAAGTAATGGTGTTAGTGATTTGGTGATGGGTGGACTGGAAAAGAAAGGTGTTGTGCACCATCCCACCCTGGTCTCTTCATCCTTTAGTCCCAAGTCAAAGTAACTCTCTTCATATAGCCCACTCCTTTCAGTTCTGGAAAATGCTCTTCTACTTGACTAATAAGTCCCAAAATTGTGCTGCAGTGACTCTTTCCTTATGTCTTAGCCATACTTTGTAAACATCTTCTTCATGTAACCCTCAACTTACCCTAACTTGAGTGCATCTTCTTTTCTCCTACTGGGTCCCTGCTTGACCCATAATGTTGAAGACTTCATAAATAAGAAAAGATTCAGTTAAAAAGTGCAAAATATCAGGCAACACAGTAACAGAAAGACAGAAAGCAGGAGAAAGAGAGAGTGGAGGGAGAGAGTTGGAGGAGGAGATTAAAAATGAAAACCAGAAGTGTTGGCTACTTCAGAGTTGGAGGCACTCAAGAGGAATGGATGGAGGTGAAACCTGAAATATAAAGAAGAAATAACATTGAAATTACCAAATGTTTACTGTATACTAGATACCTGTTTTAGCTTATGTATTAATGTATTAGTATATCAGGAGCACAATCCAGTATTAGTGTATCAGGAGCACAATCCTAGGGAGCTGAGAGATTAGAGAGTGGTTCAGAGAAGTGGGGGGTGGGGGGACAATCATTATTAAGGTGAGTTACCACCTGGTTACTATGTAGTGACCACAGAAAGGACCAACTTCTGAGATGTCAAGCAAAGAATAGCTTCTTGGGACACCATTAAAGGAGGGGGCTATTTACCTACTGAGTTTGTGCTGGTGGGAAGTTGGCAGGAACCCATGCAGAGCTCATGCCACCATAAGCCAAATCTGAGACCCTGAAGACAAGGGAGCCAAGAGACCTGAAGGCAGTAAGAGGTATCTGACATAGTACCCTAGTCAGTGCTTTGTATAAATTAACTCTAACCCTTATAATAATCCTCCAGTATGCACACTTATCCCCCTTTAAGAGAAGAGAGAACTGAACTGAATATATTAGTTAGGACTCTGGTGCCAAGTACTGTAGCCACCCCCCCCCACCCCCCCCCCGCCCCACTTCTCTGTAGTTTCATTTTCCTCAGTTTCAGTTACCTGTGGTCAACCACAATCCAAAAGAAGAAGGACGAGTATAGTACAGTATGGTATTTCAATAGAGACGAAGACCACATTCACATATCTTTTATTACAGTTTATTTTTATAATTGTTCTATTTTATTATTAGTTATTGTTGTTGAATTCTTTTTAAAAATATTTATTTTTTTTTTTAGTTTTAGGTGGATAAAATATCTTTATTTTTATGTGCTGTTGAGGATCGAACCCAGCGCTCTGCGCGTGGCAGGCGAGCACACTACCGCTTGAGCCACATCTCCAGCCTGGGCCTCATTTATAAATTAAAATTTATCATAAGTATGTAGGCACAGGAAAAAACAGAATACACGAGGCTTAGTACTATCTGAGGTTTCAGGCATCCGCTGGGGGTCTTGTATCCTCCATGGGTAAGGGGAAACACTGTGATACAAACTTGCTTGGGAGGAAAAAGGTCATTTCTTGACTCAAAAGCCAGTCTTCAGCAAGGATAAGAGTGAAACAGGCCTTGAGGCCTACTGGAATCAGAGACTTGAACAACACAAAGACTCTGTGGCTTTCTTCCTTCTCTGAATGTTTTACCCTTGACTTAGGAACCATTATCCTGGCAGCTCTGATCCCACCCCTTTTCAGCTCTGGCACCAGCAACCAGAAAGGAAAGGGATCCTGTTTCCAGTTTGAAAACATCACAGGGAAGAGCTCAGCTTGCTTTTGGTCATGTGACTACTCCTTGGACCAATCACATAGCTGGGCAGAGAAGCCCGCACTCCGATTGGCTGCTCTTGAATCGGGAACCCAGCCTGCTCCAGCGCTGAGGATCAGGGCTTGTTATAGAAGAAAGAATTCTTAGTCCACTAGACCAAGTTGCCCAGCTGGCGTCTGAGTTGTTCAACTTCACCTAAGTAGGGAGAGTTAGAGGTGGGTCTTTCAGTGAATCCTCACTTCTGTAAGTAAGAGACACTGCACACAGAGATGGAGAGCTTCAGATCTCTTATTTGCATATGTATTAAAGGTCAGCTCTTTCTACCTTGCCCAGAGGGTATTCCAGGGAATGATTTCACCTTCATTCCTCACATATAAATAATTGCCAAGTTTTAAAAATTTCTGTTTTCAAGTAGCCTTCTTCTTCCTGCTCTCACTGCCACATCCTGGACCAGGCCAGGCCCTACCCTGTTACTTGGATGCTTACAACTATTAGCTGATTTTCTAACCCTCCCATCTTGTCCATTCTGCTGTCACCAAAGTTATCATTGTAAAAACAAATGGAACTAAATTATTCTTCTTTAGAGAGACCTTTGATGACCCACTATTTTCTTCTGTATTTAATATATGACATTTCCTCCTGAAAATGACTTGCTAGATTTTTGTAGTATACAGCCTTCTATTTTTATAAACATTCTTATAATATACTCACATTTGATTGTGTATGAGTGTGTGTGTGCTCATATTAGTTTCTTCCACCACATAGATGCTTATTCATAGATGCTTATAATAACTTATTCTCTTAGTTATTATATCCACAGTGCTTTCCATGCACTGATAATAGCCATTCAATAACTGCTAAATAAATAATGTTTAGCTTTTTGTCTTTTCCCCTAGTCACTGGAAAGTTGACAAGAAAGAAAAAGGAGAAGAACAAGAGAAAGAAAAATGACAAGGGAGAGAGGGAAATTTAAAAATTACAGAGTGCACAGTTCTTGTATCAAATCAATTTTGCAAAAAACAGGAGAAGAAAAACAAATAACTCAACAAAATAACCACATTTCATATTAAGAATGTATGTTCTTAACTGCAGAAGATAATCCAACCTGGTATTTGTTGTTTGTCTCTTGGTCCTAGGACATAATATTATTGAAATTGAGGCTGTGCGTAATACTCAGGTTGGAAATAGTTTGAAAATCTATGTAATACATAGACAGAAGTAGTGTATTAAGTCATGTCAGCAGTCTTTCAAATTGCTGGCAAAATTCAGTAGAAAACTCTTGAAAAATTTTATGGTAGAGTCTTATTGTTTGCAATTGTTTACCAGTCCTTTCAATAAAAGAGAATTAGGGGCTGGGGTTGTAGCTCAGTGGCAGAGCGCTTGCCTTGCACATGTGAGGCACTGGGTTTGATTCTCAGCACCACATAAAAATAAATAAACAAAATAAAGACATTGTGTCCATCTATAATTCAAAAATATTAAAAAAGAAAACAAAGAGAATTAGGCATCCTCATTCATCACAGGGGACTTCATGGCAACTCCCCATAAGCAGGAGCAAAGTGCATTTCCATACCTGTGATCCGGTTGGGCCAGTGGAATGTGGGCAGATGTGACTTATCTCCTGATCAAGCAGAAACTCTGAATGTGATTGCCTGTTGTAATGCTTAATTTTTGATGTGAAATTTTAATTTTAGGTGTTAATTTGAGGTGACTGGATTAAGGAATGCCTAGATAGCTGGTTAACTATCTTTCTTGGTGTGTTTGTGAGGGTGTTTCCAGAAGAGATTAGCAGTTGAAGTAAAGATGTGCTCTCAACTCATACAGGTAAGCATCATCTAATCTGTTGAGCGTGCTCACAGAACAAAAGGGAGGAAGAAGTAGGAATTCATTCTGTCTGACTGAGCTGGGACATCCACCTTCTGCCCTTGTCCATTGAACAGGGAAGTCTAGATCTCAGACTTTCAGACTCAGCAACTTACACTATTGAACTCCTTTTCCTGCTCTCAATTCCCAGACCCTTCGAATCAGATGAAATTACATCACTGGATTTCTTGATTCTCCAGGTTGCAGATAGATGGCAGATCATGAACTTCTCAGCTTCTGTAACTGTTAGCCAATTCCTATAGTTAACCTTGCATATATCTTAATATATCCTATTAGTTCTGTTTCTCTGAAGAACCCTGATTAGTTCACCTGCTTCAGCTTGGACTCTTGCTCTGCTCTTTTCCATAGAATATCATGGATCAGGGTTGTTCCTTTAGCCAAGGTCCCAGATTGTGAAGATACCAGCTCATACTTGCCTCGAACCCACAGCCTGAAAACAGATCCATAACCTGAGAGCAGACTCTTAGCTTGATGCTTTCTGTAGACCTGCATATAACATGAGCAGGCATGAAAAATATTTCCAGCTGTGAACAACTGAGATATTTTGGAGGTTTGTGGGTTGTGTATTGTTGTAGTTATTGTTATTATAGCAAGGCAAACTACATACAGAAGTTAATCAAAGTTTTTACTTTGAAAAAAATATTCTTCAATATGAGACCTTAAGCCAAATTCTGGTAAAAGTAACAGGGAATTTATTTAAGAGAGAAAAATATTCTCTTTGACTTTGGAAGAAATAGAATATTCCATTAAATAAGTAAGCAAATATACGTCACGTAGAGATTGTACTCCCAATTATTTGCTGCCCCTCTATAAGAGAATTATTGTACATCATTTATATCAAATATTGCATGTGACTTGCTTTGACAAGTAAAATGTAAATGGAATAGATAGATACATGCCACTTCTAGGCAGACTATATATATATTTTGTTGTAGGAGGACACAATACCTTTATTTTATTTTTATGTGGTGCTGAGGATCGAACCCAGTGCTTCACACATGCTAGGCGAGCGCTCTATCACTGAGCCACAGCCACAGCTCTTAGGCAGAATTTTAATAAGGACAATTTGAGCAAAAAGTGAACCTGGGGACACAGTGAGGGATCCTAAACTACTAAGTAATATGGACTTTGTTGAATTTTTTAAATAGTAGTGCCACCAGAAAGAGATTATCTGGCTAGCCGTCTCATGGGTTCATGGAAGTACTTTCTTTATGATAGTCTTGCTTTATTGTGCACATCCAGAAACTTCCTCTCCATAATGTGACAGATTGATTAGACATTTACATGGGGTAAATGTCTTACGTAAATACCATTCAAAAGGGGTCTGGTATAAATAACATCATCAGTGTTTTAACTAATGAGGTACAATCTCCTTTCCAGTTCCTGTCTAGTATTGCAAGTATGTACTCCACTCTAACAAGGTCTCTGGGAAGCTGATGATCAAATCTCTGGGTAAATGTGGTAGGATAAGGAAACAGCATCTCAGTCTTGTAAAGCTGGGGCACCAAGTGTGATTAACGGAAGCTGCTTGACTATGTGTGTCAGTCAGAGCCATTGATCTTTCTGCCGCCTGGATTAAATCCATGCCCATTTCTGCTTCCTAGAACTCCCTTTTTCTGTGATCCACTGTGGAACAGTCCTACTCCTCACTGACCTTTTCTTGGGGTATGTTTATAGCATTCATCAGTTTTCAATCATACATCTGCTCTTCGAGTTCCTGGCAGATCTCTTAACTCTCAATTTAGAGACAGAGTAGAAAAACAATGGACCTGTAGCCAGACAGCCAGGTCTGCCACTTATGAGCTGTGTATTTCTTAGGCATTCTGGGCTTTATTTTTTGAAATATGAAAAATATGCATATTCGTATCTATAACTTGGGGCTGTTGTGAAGAGAATAAATGTGATTTTAACCTAACTGGCACATAAAAAATGTAAGATTCCCTTACTTTCTATTTCTATTAAACTGTAATACCAAATAATTTTACAATAATGACAAAATAGCATTAACAACAATTCCTATTAAGATCCACTATGTCACTAGTACTATGCTACAAATGTGTATTGTTATTCTCTATTGAACTCAAAATCATCATTTCTTGCTCATTTCATCTCTTCTCTGCTGTTATAAATAAACCTTGGTTTTGTATAGAAGTTAGAGATTTTCGGCAGCTCAAATATCTCTCCACATTGATGAAAACCTTCATATCCTGCCCCTGTCTTATAATTACAAAGCCTCTTATCTGCACAACTGGATTCTTTCTGAAGCACCCTTTCCATTTTCCCACTGCTCTGATTATGGGTTTACCATGGCTCTTCAGGGTACATCAGATGGAGAGATTAACTCTCAATTCCCCAGGCCCTTGGTCAATCCTCCAGTCACTGTTTCATTAGAAGAATCCAGTTCTTTCTAACCATCCACCCAAGATCTCCATTCAGCATCTCCGCCCATGAACACACCCATACCTGCACCTGCAACTCACTACTGATTTGTTTCTCGAATAAGAATTCTTCCCTTGTTTGACTTCCTCTAGATCCTACACTACTTTTTTTTTTTTTCCTTTTTCATTTTTTGAGGCAGGTATCAGGGATTGAATTCAGGGGCACTCAATCACTGAGCCACATCCCAGCCCTATTTTGTATTTTATTTAGAGACAGAATCTCACTGAGTTGCTTAGCGCCTCATTTTTGTTGAGGCTGGCTTTGAACTCATGATCCTCCTGCCTCAGACTTCCAAGCAGCTAGGATTACAGGTATGCACCACTGCACACAACTAGATTCTACACTACTTTTAAGGTCAAATTTAAAGTCTACATTCTGAGACTGACAAATCCTCAAACACATATAATTAATATTTACTTTTCTTTGAAATCTGTCCCTGCAGGTAAATGGGTCACATTTTCTCAGCCACTACAGATTAAAATCCCTCAAGTGTAAGAAAATTATATTCTATTACTTTTCGGTTTCTATCCCTCTATATGCCTAAGTCTGCCTAGATGAAACAGTAGGTACTTAATAAGTGCTGAAATTAATTATTGTTATGAGCAGGCCATGCAACTGGCCACCACAAAAACTTCCTGGGCACCAAAAGATTTCAACTCAGTTTATGGAAAAAAACCTTTGCTTGATTGATACTATATGTAGGGTTAATTTTGGTTTAAAATTCACACGTTTTTAAAACCCAGCCAATTCAAGGCTGGGGTTGTGGCTCAGCGATGGAGCACTCGCCTTGCAAGTGGGAGACCCTGGGTTCGATCCTCAGGACCACATAAAAATATATGAATAAAATAAAGGCATTGCGTCCAACTAAAATATAATTAAAAAAAAAAAAAAGCCCAGCCAACTCAAGAAAAGTCCAGGAATTTGCAATTGAAGCTACATAAAGAATGGTTAAAATGGAAACATAGGTAGTTTAACAAGAACCATGTAACAAAGGAAGAAGATGACTGTACAGTTCAGTCTCCAGATGAGTTGATGGCTTACCTCCCTGAGTGTGAATTTTTCTGCCTTTAGTACTTTCATAATTGTGTGGGTGAGAACAATCTTGCACAAGTTGAGAGAATGGCATGCAACTAAGGTGCTTTTCAGTAATCACTACTATCCTTCATATTTTAAAAAAGCATGTACTACTCTAAGTATAAATAAATTATGTAGTTTATTTTTTAATAGAAATATGAAGCACAGTATCACACAACAAACCCTCTCTTGTGTGCTGACTTAGAACGTGGACAGACAATTTTTAATGAACTTATATTAAAAAACTGATGAGGGGCTGGGGCTGTAGCTCAGTGGTAGAGCTCTTGCCTCAGAAATGTGAGGGACTTGGTTCAATCCTCAGCACCACATAAAAATACATAAATAAAGATATTGTGTCCATCTACAACTAAAAAAATATTTTTAAAAAAGAAAGCAACTGAGGAAACAAAGCAGTGGTGAATTGGAATCTTCTTGGAGCTCACTATGGGACAAAACCACATTGCAAGAATAAAACCTTCACTATTCACATATTTCCATGATTTTGCATCACAGAAGCGACAGACATACAAGTATGTGTGACCTGAATACTTAACTAAGGGATTTGTGTGACAGGCTCCAGAGTTGAAACCAACATTTAGCTCTGGCCTCCTGACAGTTGAGAAGGGATGATGATTTTTGTGTCTCTTGTTATTGGACATTTTAAAAATCATCAGTTCTTTGGGAGATGGACTTCTTTCCACTGTCAAACTGAGAGGCACTGATTCTGGGATAATGAAGAGCTAAGACAGAGTGAGCCTGCAGCAGAGGAAATATCAAAAACATATGGCTTTTCTTGTCAAGTGCAAGAACATAATGTCCAAGATAATTCCATAAGCTATTTTAACAGGGAGCTAAAGTGATTTAATTTTTATAAACTTCTGATAACAGGGATATTAAGAGATCATGAAGAGGGATTGAGTGAGTTGTTGTTATTTTTTTTTTAAGCCGAACACAGGGCAAAATAACAATTTTAAACCAAGTTTCAAAGAGTCAAGTTAGCAAAGTCAATACCTACCTTATAACTTATCTAATCTTCTGTGTTTTGATTTTATTTTGGTTTAGTTGTAGATTAAAAAAGTAAATTATTTATGTTAACATTTTGTCACCATAAATAAGTTACTATTTTTCAAATACCAAATGCTCCCGTGGTGTTTGCTGCCTCGAGCAGATTGCTTGTCTCTTCCTACACAGCAGTTCCAGTGGCATTTGTAAGGGAGCCACGTCTCATGTTAACACAAAATCCAGGCTCTTCCAGGTTTCAGCAGAAGCCTGTTTCTGAACCCCCTGATTGCATCATCTCTTATCATATCCAATCAGGGCCACCGGAATGAAGTCTCAGGGCCATCTGAACTCTCACCCAAGTGTGGCCAGAACAATATTTCTTTGCTCTCCTCCCTGCCCAGCACTCATTGCCTTCACGCATCTAAAGATAGCTGACTCAGCATCTTTGCATGCTGAATCCTCTTCTCAATCCTGAGTGGCAGGACTAAAGGAGGCCCACAAGATTCTTTCCCTCAAGAAGTTGTCATTTGCCAGGCACAGTGGTGCATGCCTATAATCCCAGCATCTTGGGAAGCTGAGGCTGGAGGATGGTGAGTTCAAAGCTAGGCCTCAGCAACAGTGAGACGCTAAGCAACTCAGTGAGACCCTGTCTCTAAATAAAATACAAAATAGGGCTGGGGATGTGGCTCAGTGGTGGAGTGCCCCTGAGTTCAATCCCGGGTACCCCACCCCCACAAAAATTGTCATTTTAGTGGGAGGGAACACAAGAAGCACATATATTGTTTCTGTTCCATACCATTAAGAGGCTGTTCAGTGTTTAAAAGAAGAATTTGTACACATTAAGGGAGAGTAAGAAGAAAATAGTTATCAAAGAAACAAATAATAAAGTATTGACACATGATGTTTTACGAAGTCCAGGTTTTTCATTTTGAAATGACTGTGCTCTAGTTCATAGAGTTGGCATTTGTCCTCAGCCTCCCTTTCAGATTCAGCCACCTTGCAGGCTAGTGCTCAAAAGCTGTTCTAGCGCTTAACTTGTATCCTCCAGTCAACATTTCCTCTTTTCAAACCTCACTGCCAGAAGCCTTCAATTTCTAACAAGTCAGTGACCCAGTATATTTCCTACAGTGGTTGATAGCTCCACCAATCTCTGCTTTGGTGTCAGAATGAGTAAGGAGAAAATGTCACTTGGGGAGGTGACCCCCAGAGACTTGAAAATGAGGGAAATACGGTTACTCAAAGTTCCACCATAAAATCAAAATTCAAAAAGGATCCGAATATAGAGCCATTCTCCCAATGGCTTTCAGGCTGGATAAAGGCCCTAATAATCCAACTAATAATCCAACAGAAGAGGTTTGCTTATCTATACAATGTGTCTCTGTAACAGGGGGCTTATTTGCAGAAAGGGCTAGAAGTAGCAGCCTGAAAGGCTGGAGTTGGCAGTAGCTTCTACACAGGATGCAGGGGCTTCCCCTAGCAGATCTACCCACCCAGTATAAAAATGAATGAATCAGGCAATTAAAACCATATGTTATTAAACATTTGAATCATAACATCATTTTCTCTGAATTTACGCCCATCAAGGAACATTCTGCAATTTGGCTTCCTAAATTCACAGAGAAAATGAGGCCTACATGAATTCTGGGCCCACATGTCAGTTATATTTCTTATTGAAGTGAATAAATTGGAATTTGATTAGTATAATTCAACACCTTGTCAGCATTTTCCCCAAGTCTGAGCAAATCTAGACCACTTCTAGTTTCTAAGTTCTAAAAAGCTGTGGGCTGCATTGGGAATTCATTTGATCATTCCTCCATTCAATTCAATGTCTTGGGAAGCCTCTTACAGCCCAACCACTGAGCTTAGGAATACAGTATTGAGTAAAATAGATTGATCCTGTCAGCGAGCTTTCAAGCAAATAGGTATAATAAAATGTGAGGATGCACTGATGTTTGAAGAAAGAAAAAATTTGAGTCTAAAAGAAATGTCTGTGTTTAGGACTGCTTTCTGGAATAAACACATCTGAACAGATACCTGAATCAGGAGTTTGTCCAGTGACTGGGAAGAAAGAGGGACAGAACCAGAGAAGAGTAAGTGAGGAACTCAGTTCTGTTGGCCATTTAAATGCTGGGGGAAAGCAAGCAGGAGGGCAGATGGAGGGTCTGGTGGCCCAGGTTTAAAGAGTTAGTAATTTATACTTAAGGCCACGGGAGGCACTACATAACTTAGCAGGGATCTAGTATAGTAGTGGCACCCCTCCTCCACAGAAAATCTTAATTAAGCTTCTCCAGAAACCCTCACTATAATTAATCTTAGGACTATCCGCAGAAGAGTCTCTACAAAAGAATTCAATGTTAAACTTCCTATTTCCTGTTGTTCAGTCTTACTGGGCCACTGGCCTGGAAGAGATCAGCACTTCAGGTGAACACCCCTTTACTATCTTTTCACAAACATTTATAGTATAAGTAATAACATATATAATAGTTTGTAGAAGTGTGTTTGCAAATGCAAAGTGTGATAAGAAAGACAGATCCTTTAACAAGGTCTCTAGCCTTGAGCCAGAGCTTCACAGAGATGTTTACATTTCAAAGAGAAGAGAGGAGGACAGGTAACAGCTGGTAGGGGAAGGGAAAAAGGTTCTGTCCTTGAAGGGTTAATTTTGCCCAGAACAGTGAAAGAAAAAGCTGCTTTTGTGTGAACTTCTGCAGACTGTGAACTTCTGAGTCCTTCCCCTTACACACTGGGTATAAAGTTCTGAAACTGCCTCAACTGGGGGTTCAGGGGAATTAATTGATTACAGCGAAAGCTTTGCCCTCTAAGCCTGGCTGCAGCCAAATAAAACTGCTTCCTGCTGTCTCCTACAACACTATAATCAGATTTGCATCTTGAAAAATCTCTGGCTGTGGAACAATTGGATAAGGGAAGAGTGAGAGGAGGGACTGAGCTTAACTGGAGTGGGGAGGCCAATGTAAAAGCCATTCTGATTTGTGTGAGATACGATGGTGGCTCAAGGGAGAAACAAGGGTTGAGAGAGAGGTGTGTTGGCTTGAAAGACATTTCAGAGGAAGAACTGAGAAGGCTTGTGAATGGATGAATGCTCCAATTTTTACCTGGTTTAAGTGTACCTCCCCCCTGTAATTTTCATGTCTTGGAAGCATGGTCACAAGTGTGGCAATGTAAAGAGGTGGTGGGACCTTTAAGAGGTGGAGTCTAGTAGCCTCATGGCAGGAACAAGTGCAAGAGGGTTAGTTTCCGTGGCAAGACAGGAAATGAGAGAGAAAGAGAGAAGTCAGGGGTCCGGCTTGCTCCTTTCTGACAACTTCTCAAGAGAACTAACTGTGGTTCCACAAGAGCTCCTTACTTTCTTCTGAGGACCATGGTCTCCAATGATCTTCTAGATTCCACCCCTTAAAGGTCCAACCACCTCTTCAAATTGCCACGCTGGGGACCATGCTTCTAACCCATGAACCTTCCGGGGTACAGACTTAAACCAGATCAAACCTATAGCATACCCTCATAGACATATCCACAAAAAAATTTTTGTAATTTTTTTAACCAGCTCCCTGGGATCCCCTAGGCCAGTCAGTTGATGGGATTGAAGCCAGGGCCTTCTGCATGTTAGGCCATTGCTCTGACACTGCACTATAACCCCAGCCTTAATGTAGACCTTTTCCATGTGACATAGCTACTCTGCGTTTGGATGCTCAAGTTCTCAGTTTTATTTAATTTTCTGAGTTTGGTTTTGAATACTGTTCTTTAATTGCATCTTAATGGCGCCTTTATTCCTCATGAATTATTGAGTCCTGCACACTTTTCGCTAACCCTTCCCCCATTTCACCTTGCAAAGGCCACTGTTTTCATGCTGTGGTTTTATCTGTGAACTTTCATCAGAATTCCAAATACCAATACTGAAGTTGATATTTTTGGATGTCTTGAGGATTATTTAGCTTTTCAGATCTCTGGTGCATTTCTTTAAATTGCAAAAGAAAAAAAACCCTCAATTCCATTATCTTAACTTTTTCTCATCGATTTGAATTTTGTATTCCGTGGCAATGAAAGAAAAATATACACAGTAAAACGCACGTAGAAAAGAAATGCTATGATGCCTGTTAGTCGGCCTTTTGTGGATGTAAAAAACATTTGAGAAAAACAACACAGAGGAGGAGAGATTTATTTTGGCTCTTGCTTTCAGAGGTTTTAGTCCACGGTTGCCTGACTCCATTAATTTGGGCCTGAGGTGAGGCAGAACATCATAGCAGAAGGGCGTTGTGGAGAAAATCTCTTCTTACACAACAGCCGTGAAGCAAAGAGAGAGAGAAAGAGGGAGAGAAGAGGGGACTGGGACATGAAATACCCTCCCAGGAATGCCCCCTGTGAACTGCTTTCTCCCACCAGTGCCCATGTACGGTTTCCACCACCTCCCAGGAGCCCATTCAGCTATCCATGGGTTGATCCAGTAATGAGGTCAGATCCAATCACTTCCCCCAAACCCCACTTCTGAACATGGCTGCCCTGGGGACCAAGCTTTCAACACTGAAGACTTTGGGGGACATTCTAGATCTAAACCATAACAACGTCTGGTTGTATTGAAAATAATTATCAAAAAAAGATATAACATTATTTAGCAAACTTTTGGCAATTTTCTCATTGGGACCACAAAAAAGGGGCCTTCTTAAATCAACTTCATCATCAACGAACCCTCAGCTCTGCCTGGAAATCCTGACTTATTTCTTTGGTTTGTGTGCTTTCTCTCTTTATTGGATGACCTCTTTTCCGACAACCTCAAATTCTTTCCTATCTCTTCTCCAGTAAGCTTCTTAGAGTAAAATTCACTAGCCAAGAACTCTCTCAGTATCCTACAAATCCATCACCTGGCCCCTGCATCCAGCATCTCTGTGCTTTCTGTTATATCAGGTGTCCTTTCCCCCTGACCTGCTGATATCCACTCCTGCCACTTGTGCAATGATCTCTTCAGTCATCTGTAGCTTCACTCTTATCATTTCATCTGGGATCTTCACATGTCCTGCTGTCTCTTTTACCTGAAAACAAAGAAAAGCTCAAGAAAAAAAACTATGCCCTGGTTTGCACTCCCTCCAACAACCACCATATTTTTTTCCTTACCTTTATAACCAAATCTACTGAATGATGTATTTTGACTTTTGATTTCTATTTCCTCACTTCTCATTGCTCAATTCATTCCCATCACTTTATGTCACTGTCACCCACACCTTCAATATCATTCCACGTTCATTTTACCTGATTTCTTAGCAAAGTTGCTATTTACTTTCCTTCTGAAAACTCTCATCCTTGTGGCCATTAAATATCAGGATTCCTTGATTCCATGTCCTAAGCTCTATTCTTATTCTATAAGCTACAAACCTCAGCTCTGCCAATAGGTTCAATCACTATCTATTGACTTCTAAATTGATGTTGCCAGCCCAAGCTTCTATTCTCAAATCCAGATCTTGCCTACTTTACTCTACTTGGATATCTTAAAAGTTACTCAAGCGTAACATATCAAAGGCTGAATTTGTTCCTTTCTTGCATAGAGCTGGTCCTTTCTCAGTGAATGGAACCACCACACAGGTGCCCAAGTAGAAACCCAGGTGTTGTTCCCAACTATTGCTTGCATTCCCCTTCCAAATTCAGTAGAGCACAATTCTGCTGCTTTAACTTTCTAAGTGGGTCTTGAATTTTCCTCCACAGTCACACAACTTCCAAGGATCTTCAGTGAAACCAGGTAGCACTCAGATTTTTTAGATCCCTTCCTTTCTACTTTCATATTTAACTAGTACCACTGATCATGGATTTCCATGGAATCTCAAAATGAACCATGGGATAATAACAAAGTGATTGCCTAATGAATTTATATTATGAGCAAAATGAACATTTATGAAACTGCAGTACTTAAATCCTCAGATTATCTATTGATTACTTTTTTCTTAAATTATATGCTAAATAAAGACTGATTCTTAAAAATTTCAGTGTGCAATTGACACAATTATTTAATGGTAAGTAAGCCGGGTGAAAAATTAAAATGATCTGAAAAGAGTATACAGAGCAGATTTTTTAAAAAGGGTATGCACTACTAAACAAAAATTGATTGCAAAATCCTATTTTACATAAACTCAATTTAAATCTTAAGGAAAAGTAAATACTAAACGAAAGCATTTCAGATGAAGCCCTAATACAGATGAGATTCAAATGAGAAATTGTATGTTTTCAAAGGTTCCTCATCGGGCGATATAATTACAATATGAAAAGCAGTGCATACAATTAAATAGTCGTTGCCTATCTCAGAGCTCTGTCTTGGAGAGAGGTTGCCCAGTGTGTAGGAGTAGTTTTAACACAGACACAAAACCCCCATTCTCTTTCAGCAGTACAGACCCGGCAGCCAAAACCTCTTCACTATCACAATCGGCAGCCGCCCCTGAGTAACCATGACAACAGCTTCTGTACTATTTTGCAGTGTGCCTCTTAGAAAATGATATAGTTCAAGGTCAAGCTCTGTATTGGCGAAAAGGCTGCGCCTGTTCCTCTGCATAAATGCATCATTGAATGGCAGCCAAAATTTGAGGCTCCCTCAACCTTGAGGCTGTTGGCCAAATGGCCATGCTAGCTTCCCTCCGTAGGCCCTGCCAGCACTTCTTGTTTCTGTCCTTTCCACCATGGGCCACATGGGTTCCTTCACTTCCTGGAAAGCATTCTGCTGGGACCTGAGTTAGACTGGGGAGCTGTCTCCAGTGGTGCTGTTAATAGTTACTTGGAGGCAGATTGCCTTTAAATGCAAGCGGATATTCGATCACATCAATCATTGAACATAAACAATGCAAAAAGTGTTGAGTGTGCTGGAGCACCACAACTAGCATTTAATGCACACTAATCAACACTACAAGCAAATCACACAATCCTAGAGTCCCCAAATACCTCTGATGCCAAGCAACTTCTCTTAGTGGAAAAACAGACTTTTTTGTTGTCCTGTGGTTCTCTCCAGCCCACCACCACTGGATATCAGGGAATGGTGGAGTTGATCTAGGGACACAGACAGCCAGGCAGTCAGTCTCACTGATGTCCTCGGAGCAGCCTCCTTGATGTGGCAGTGCAAGTGATTTAAACATAGTTCCAATTGGTGGTATACGTTGGTGATTATTGATCATACCCAGTAAAAGTCAATGACCATTGGTTATGTCCAGTGAGATGATGTAATTGTAACAGGACATATTCTTTGCACATGTCCATGGAGCTGTGCTCCCTATCCATTGTAACCAGTCATTGTTACGTGTACCTGTGGCTAGTGCCCCTTACAGCTCCTTATCAATTGCAACCAGACTTGATTCAGCATGCCTATGGCTGCTGTTCCTTATGACCAGCAATTCAGTGAGTCCCAGCATGTCCCAACATGTGTATGGCAGATGCTCCTTACAGAAGGCAAGAAATCCTTCCACTTTGTAGCCCTGTCATGGGTCCACAGTGCCTACCGCTTCCTTTCATAGTCTTTGGTTGTGAACTAGGCCTTGGGACTTGATGAGTATTTTTTTTCATTTTTTTTTTATTATCTACACATGACATTACAATGCTCTTGGCAATTCATACGATGAGTATTTTTTATGACTCCATTTTATCTCCTTTGGTTTAGTTTTACCTCTCTTTACAAACTGATTGGTTTAGAGATTATGGTTTACACCAGGGATTGGCAAACAATAGCCCATGAGTCAAACGTGGCTTGCCACCTGTTTCTATAAATAAAGTTTATTGGAATACAGCCATACTCACTAGTATATTGTCGCTGCTTTCTCATTACAACAGTAGACTTAAGTGACTGTGGTAAACCATATAGCCCAGAGAGCCTAAAATGTTTTCTTGCTAACACTTTATAGAAAAAGTTTGCCAAACCTTGAAAAGTATTTTAACTAATCAAAGTCAATCTTTAAGTAATGTTATATTACTTCACATGTACTGGCAACAGTAAACTCTCAATATTCTGGCTTGAAATTTGTGCTATTATTAAAGGTTTTACTCCGATTTATAAGTTCCACTATGCATTATCATTATTTTTCCTTAACAAGATTATCTTTCAAAGAGGCTTTTACAATTTAAAAAAGTATTTTATATTGAGGAGGTTTCGTGTGAGAGGTTTTGTAGGACTCAGGCCAAGAATTGAGTCTGCTCATCACTATTTATTTGCTCATCCATTCATTCCAGAAGTATTTACTAGGGGGAGGAGAAGAGGACAGGGGGTGATGAAAATGGATATGATCATAGTATGATATTTCATATATGAATATGTCAAAATGAACCCATCATCCTGTATGATTAAAATGCACTAATAAAGAAGTAAAAAAAAAGTATTATTCCCCACATGATTAACATTTCTGGTGTTCTTTATTCCTTGGTATAAATCCAGATTTTCCTATTATACCTTTGCCTGAGGGAGTTCCTTTAACATTTCTTTTGGCATAGACCGACTGGTGGTAAATTCTTTTAGTTTTTATGTGTCTGAAAAACGTTGTTTTTGTTTTGTTTTAACCAGGGATTAAACCCGGGGGTGCTTAACCAGTAAGCTGAATCCCCAGCCCTTTTTATTTTTTATTTTGAGACAGGGTCTCGCAAAACTGCTGAGGCTGGTCTCAAACTTGGAATCCTCCTGCCTCAACTTCCCAAGTTGCCCAGCCACTTGCTTTTGCTTTTGAAGATGTTTCCACTAGGTATAGCATTCTAGGTTGAAAGATTTTTATCTTTTTGTTTGCAAGTTTTTCAGGTTTATGGGTTTTTTTAAATTTATTTTTCAGGTTTTGGTTTTTAGTATTTGGTATTGCTGCACTATCTTCTGGTTTACATTGTTTCCAACAAAAAGTTTGCTGTGGATCTCATTTTTTTTTCTTTTGTTCCTCTGTACATATATCTTCTTTCTCTAATTGCCTTTAACCCCTTTATCATTGGATTTAACAATTTCATTTCCATGGACATTTTTGTAGCATCTTGTGCTTAGGCTTTGTTGATGTTTCTTAAACCCATGGATTTATAGTTTACAGTAAATTTGGACATTTTCAACTATCATTTCTTCAAATACTTTTTAGAGCCCTGGTTCTCCTTTCACTAGATTCCAGTCACACACACACACCCAAAGCTTTGTCCCAAAGCTTAGTTATATTCTGTTCTTTTTTAAGTCTTTCCCTGCCCCCCCAATATTTTAGTAGGAATAATTCATATTGCTATGTCTTCACATTTACTAGTCTTTTTCTCCTGTACTTTCTAATCTTACATTAATCTCATTTAGTGTATTTTTAAATTTTGGCTATTAATTTTTTGTCTCTAGAAGTTTTGATTGAAAACTTGGGAGTCTATTTTCCATGTCTTTTTAAACATGATCATACTTTCTTTTACTTTCTTGAACTTATGGACTATGGTTATAATTTGCATCCAAATATCCTTGCTGTTAATTTCATCATCTATCACATCACCAGGTCTGTTTATATAGATTGATTTATCTGTTTATTATGGTTTTTTTTTTCACCCCCATTGCCATAACTAGTAATTCTTTATTGGAGTCTAGTATTCTGTAGCCAGGAAACTCTCTCCAAATCACAAATTAGGACAATCCTAGGATGAAAGTTTATTTTACTATTTAAATTTTTATCCTAGGATGAAAGTTTATTTTACTATTTAAATTTTTATTATCAACAGCAAAGAGAATAGTACAATGAGTTCCCATCTTCCCATCATGCAGTTTCAACAATTGTCAAAATTTCTCCAATTTCTTATATCATCTCTTTTCCAGTATAATGTCATTTTCTTTAGCATTTTGAGGCGAATCCCAATTGATATATGTCTTATAAACACTTCAGTGTGCAGGTGTAATAGATGATTTGTGAGGACTTTTAAAAAATATAACTACTCTGCCATTTATTGCTTGAGAATATATTAATATAATCTAATATCCAGATCATATCTGAATTGTTCTACCTAATCTTCAAAATGCCTTTCTAAAAAAACCAGGTAATCTGGTTGAATCAAAATCCACATAAGTTACAAATTACATTTGGTTGCTACTTATTACATTTCTATTATTCTTTTTCAGTCCTTTTTGTATAGTATATAAAAGAATATGGGTTATTTGTCTATAGATATTTCCACAGTCTATATTGACTGATTATTTCCATGTATTATCTCTCAATGTGTTATTGTCATTTGAGTTTTAAATTTATCCCCTGTAAGTTGATTGTTAGACACAGAGGTCTAAAGGTAGGCTCAGGTTCAATTTTATAGGAAGAATTTTTTTTCCCTGGTGCTGAGGATTGAATTTAGGGCCTCACATATGCTAGACAAATGTTCTCTCACCAAGCTACACCCAGCCCTAGGCCAGAGTCTTTCATGTGAGGTACTGTGCATTTCTTTTGGCATCACACTTTTGGTACATACTGGTTTATTGTCCCACTTAGTAATTACTGAGACCCAAATTGGTCAGTCTATACCAGATAAGTCAGACTGATCTTCCAATAAAATGCTTCCAACCAACATTTCATCTAACAGCTTCGCCTCCTTTAAAGAAGGACAATTTTATATTCAGATGATGATAGGCAGGGCTAGTATTTTAAGAATGGAGTTGCTTGAAATATAGAGGTGGCTATAGAAAAATTCTTGGCTCAAGCTTACGCAATACACCTTTCTCTTTGCTTGTGTTCTTTACCCAACCGCATGCCTTTTGGGGTGTATACTTATCAGAGGAGTCCATTGGCCTGTTGGAGTATCAATAACATTATTCCAATGTAAATTCTCACTGGAAGTTTTGTGGGAATTCAAAGTTTTAGAAAAGACCGAATCTTTTAGCTTGAAATAGTCTTTCACTTTTTTGAAAGTTAACCATCCTTTTCTTGGTGAAATCATGTTTATTGTAGTTGGAAAATGGCCAACTACAAATTTGGTAACTTTGTTTTACTGATCCGTGAAGTCAAAATGTCTCAGATTAAAATGTCTCAGGTTAAAATGATTCTCAAGGGGCTGGGGTTGTGGCTCAGCGGTAGAGCGCTCACCTCGCAGGTGTGAAACCCTGGGTTCGATCCTCAGCACCATATAAAAATAAATAAACAAAATAAAGATATTGTTCCCATGTATAATTAAATAAAACAAAATACATTTAAAAAAATGATTCTCAACCTAGAAGTAAATGAGAACCTCAAGATGGCTTGAGCTTTTAATATTTTCCAGAGATAGCAAGGGGTAGGAAAAAAAAAAAAAGATTCAGAAATACTGTTCTCAAAGACCATGGAACCTACTTAGGGAGCATAAGTTATTTTAGGTGACAAAGTAGCCATAATTGGTAGTTGTTTTTACTTTTTGCTTATAATGATTTACTAACATTCAGTGCCCCTTACAAATAAATAGCCACAATGAGATACCTCTTCATATCCATGAGGATGGGTATAACAAAAAGGAGAAATAATAAGTCTTGGCAATGATGTAAAGAAATTGGAACCCTCATGCACTGCTGGAGGGACTGTAAAATGGTGCAGCTACTTTGAGAGACAGTCTGGCAGTTCTTTAAATGTAAACAGGGGATTACCATATGGTCCAGAAATTCCATTCCTAGGCATATACTCAAGAGAACTGAAACTTGTTCACACAAAAATATGCACATGAGGGGCTACGGTTGTGGCTCAGTGGTAGTGCTCTTGCCTAGCACATGTGAGGCCCTGGATTTGATCCTCAGCACCAAATAAAGATAAATAAATAAAATTAGCGGTATTGTATTAATCTACAACTACAAAAAAATTTTTAAAAAATATGCAATGAGTGTTTGTAGAAGCATCGTAATGAGCTAAAAAGTTTTAGTAACCAAAATGTCCATCAAGTGAAGAATGGATAAATAAAATGTGGCATCTTCATACAATGAAATATTTTTCAGCAATAAGAAAAATCAGTGACTTATACCTGCTACAACATGGATAACCTTCAAAATATACTCAGTGAAAGAAGCCAGTTACAAAGGAACACATATGATGTGATTTCATGTATATGAAATGTCCAGAATAAACAAATCCATAGAGATACAAAGTAGATGGGTGGTTATCTAGAGCTTGAGAAGCAGGGTAGCCAGGGGGTCACTGTTCATATGTATAGGGTTGTTGGAGAGGATGAAAGGTTCTAAAATTATTTCATGATGGTTGTGTAACTCTATGCATATATTAAAAATCACTGAATTAAACAATTTAAATAGTTGAATTATATGGTTTGTGAAGTGTGTGTGTGTGTGTGTGTGTGTGTGTGTGTGTGGTGCAGGAATCAAACCCAGGGCCTTGAGTTAGGCAAGTGATCTACCACTGAGCCCCATTTCGAGCCCTGAAATATATCTTAATAAAATTGTTATAAGAAATAAATAGCCAGGCACATTGGTGTATGCCTATAATCCCAGAGGATAGGGAGGCTGAGGCAAGAGGATCACGAGTTCAAAGCCAGCCTCAGCAACTAAGGGAGGCCCTAAGTAAATTAGAGAGACCCTGTCTCTAAATAAAATACAAAAAAAGGGCTAGAAATGTGGCTCAGTGGTTAAGTGCCCCTGGGTTCAATCCCCAGTTACAATAAAATAAAATAAAATAAAACAGAATAAAAAGAAAAAAAAAAGACAGAACAACCGGCTCTTAGAATAAATATTGCTTTAAGGATATACTATGTTTAGTGGTAGAACATTTGCTTAGCATAAATGAGGCCCTGGGTTTAATCCTTAACAATGCAAAATTAAATGAATAAAATGTTCTACTCATCTGCTATGTAGAACCTCAGGGACTAGAGAATTTCAAAGGTAGAATTGACTTTTTGATCATCTTGTCTTATCATCTCCTTATTTTCATCTTCTTTCTCCATTTAAAAAAATTTAATTTAAGATTATCCATTTACTAACAATGAAAGCAAAAGTCTACGATGGGATTGGCATCAATAAATCTACTGAGACATCAAATTAGGTTAACAGGTTGTTAGTATAAACTTTTAGAACAAATGATTGGATAGATCCATCATGAATTAAGAGTAGGGAATCTCCTAGGGCATATGGAGAATAGTGAGTTATATGTTTAATTTTATGATCAGTTTTGTTTTTTTTTTTTAAGTTTAAGAAGAAAACGGGAGCTGTAGACAGGGAGATAGGAATACAGAGTTGTTTGAATCTTGAGGCTTCCAGTATAAATTAGACCTGAAAAATATCCTCAGGATATAATCAATCAGAGTGGAAGGAACATGAGTCTGTGAAAAACAACCTCTTTAATTTCTTTCTCATTTTTTTTTTTTCTTTTCGAAGTGGTGGGGATTGAAGGCAGGTCCTTTCCCATGCTAGGCAAGTGCTATACCACCAAGCTACATCCCCAGCCCTACCCTCTCCAATTGCTAATGAGAGAATACACAAAAGTAAACCGCCCTACTGAATGGCTCAATCTAGCAATTGGTGGAATGAGAATATAAGCATTTTAAGATAAGTAAAAGTAGATTTGAAATGCAGAATATCAAATACTGTGTCTGAATTTGTAATGCTGAACAGCCATATAAATAAAAAATAGACCATAGATTATTATTTAAAAAACCAGAAGTTTCCTGGGGAAAACTAACTAGGTAAAAGGAATCTTCCTGATATAGGCAGAGCTGGTATGCATGTGGCTCATGATGGTTGCTATGATTTGGTATGGTATGTCCACCAAAGGTTCAAGGGCTGGAAGCTTGGTCCCCAGTGAGGTAGTGTTTGGGGGATGGTGCCTTTAAAAAGAGATGATTAGATCATTAAGAGGGATACTGCTATTCTCTTAGAGAGTTCTTGCATTTGTGGGACTGCACTGGTACCCAGAGAGCAAGTTATCATAATGTGAATATGACTTCCTTGACTGGTTCTTTCAATTCTTCTCTTATCAGGTGAACTTTTTCTCTTGTACATAATCCTGCCACGAGATGCCATCCACCATGCTGTGAGACAACCCAGGGTTCCTCACCAGACAACAGTGTGATACTCTTGGAACTCCAGAAGTGTGAGCTAAATAAATCTCTCTTCTTTATTTTCAAAATATCTTTCTCAGGTATTTTGTTATAGCAACAGAAAAC
This sequence comes from Ictidomys tridecemlineatus, assembly GCF_052094955.1. NCBI lineage: Eukaryota > Metazoa > Chordata > Mammalia > Rodentia > Sciuridae > Ictidomys > Ictidomys tridecemlineatus. The sequence continues at coordinate 32,972,885 of NC_135490.1, forward strand.
ATGCTATGATAATATCCAGGGAGACTGAACAGGATGCTGAGATACAAAAATACTGTATAGAAAGAATAAAATCCCGGTTAAAAATGAGCCATGAAGGAAAAAAAGAACAAAAGATGTTGACTCTTAACTAATCTTGAATGGTGCATGACACAGAAATATCAGGCCCTATTGACCTATAAATTGAAGGCAAAATTTCCTCATAAAATGGAGATTCCTAAAAGATAGTTGGACCCCCAAGTATTTCAAGAAGCCATTTAAAACCACTACAATTTCCATTACAGATGCATAAGAAACAAACAAAGAGTGATAAAGAGACTCTTGAAGCAATATTCTCAATTTGTGACCTTTTTAAAATCCTTCTCAAAAGATTTTTAAAGCCAGCTTGCATTTTCATAAGTAAAGTCACGTTTCTTTTTATTTGTTTTAAAGGATTAAGTGGAGTTAAATTTAAGGGCAAAAATCCCATGGCTTTTTTGTGGGCTCCATAATAATTAATATTTTAATAATCAGTTAAAATAATTATTTAGTAATTAACTTTTCCAAATATCTTTCACTGTTCTATACCTGAAAGCATGTTGGAGAAAACTTCTTTCATCTTTTCGGCAAGCTACTCACAAATTATTTTGTACTTTCTTAGAAAGGTGTCTGTTACATCGCAGGAGACTCTGTTTAAATTTAACACATTTCAATTAATCTCCTCAAAGAATGTCTGACAGTGTAAACAGTGCTCTGTAAAAATTTGGAGTTCAATTTGGTTGTGTATCAATTTGCAGTTGTGTTATCATATTTTCACATGAGCAATAAATCTTACAGCTCCATCAACTTTCAGCTTGTTTGCAAGCTTCTGTTTCTAGAAGCATGTCACACTACACAAGTCTCACCTTCCTCTAGTGTTATAACAGCTTTCTTTAGATCCTTACTTCAGAATTTGACAAGATGTCAAGGAAGAACAGTAGTCATGTTACAGAGCAGTGGAGCATTAAATCCAGGTTATTTATAACTTTGCCCTTTTTAATTATAGTGCTTGCTACTATTGGCCTTAACCTAGAGTTATTGACCTAAATGGCCCCATTCTGCACTGAGACCCTTCTGATATTTAAATTATAATTTTAATAAGCCACTGCTACTTTAAAATCCCAATATAAAATATTTATAGTTTTATTGATATGTAAATCCCATATCAGACAATCCACCCACTTAAAGTGTACAATTCATTGTTTTCATGTCATATGTTCACCAGTTGTAAACTCATCAATCACTTTCTATCTGTGTAGATTTGCTTATTCTGGACAATTCACAGAAATGTATCACATAATATGTGGTCTGTTGTGATGAGCTCATTTCACTTAGCATCATGTTTTCAACATTTCTCTCCGTGGCAGTAGGCAATCAATACTTTATTACCTTTTATTGACAAATAATATTCCAACATGTGTATATACCACAATTTATTTATTTAACTATTCATCAGCTCATAGACACCCAAACTTTTTTTCCTAAGACAAAACAGTGATTCATAGATATTCTTGGAATTTATCTTGGCTGTCTGTTACATATGCTCTGCAATAATTTAAAAATTCTAGTTGAAGTATAATTTACCTGGAAGTCTGGGTATGAATTATGATATAGAATGTGAATTATAAAGTATGTATGTTTTATTCAGGTTTTTCTGGATTAGCAGAGACTTCCTCTGACATTTGCCACACATCACATTTTGACAATGTTATGGTGCTACTTCCACAGGGGAAGGAGTGTGTCTGGAAAAGTCTGTCAGTGATGCTTTAATTAAGTTAGTGCAGCATTTACCTGGTGATGCTTCCACAGAGGAGAATGTCCTAAATAGCCAGGACTTCCAGACTACCCCAAACTAAATCTACTCTCTGGCTTCAAGCCTTTCAAGTGGCTGCTTAGCTCTGACTATGGTGAGGAGATATTTATCCCAAGTCTAAGGACACAGAAAGATGGAGGGTCTAAAGGAGGCCCATCAGGAAGTGACAATCTGCTGTCTATAAAGGACTTTATTTGCAAACATAACTTCAGTGAATTTTTGCTGAGATGTGTAACTTACCTGCTGATAGTCATTTTCATAAATGGTGCTAATTTGATGCCTAATGATTTACTTATGCCAGGTGCTGTGGCATACGCCTGTAATCCCAGCAGCTCTGGAGGCTGAGGCAGGAGGATCATGAGTTCAAAGCCAGCCTCAGCAATGGCGAGGCACTAAGCAACTCAATGAGATGCTGTCTCTAAATAAAATACAAAATAGGGCTGTGGATGTGGCTCAGTTCCTGAGTGCCCCTGAGTTCAATCCCTAGTACTGAAAAAAAAAAAAAAAAAAGAGAGAAATTAGTACTTACAACACTGGCTATAGTGGCCACGGAAGCAGTTGAATAGCCTCCATTATAATCTGTAGATGCACAGCATCAATTATTGTATGAAAGAAAAAATGGCACCCTCAAAGCAATTTCAGGCTGTTTGGTCTAATGTGAAAGATTTATGAATAAAACATTGTAGCCCAGGCTGTAGAAGCAGGCAGCAGTGGGGGTGGAGGGAACACAGCCACTCTCCGACTCAGGCAATGAATGTCCTAGAAATGCCAAGTTCTTGGTTTCCATGCTTGTTCGACAAATGTAACACCAAGCTATGGTGCTTGTTTACTCCACTGTAAATGCAGATGGTGTAATAATTGTCAGAACAATGAATTGAAACAGTGTAAGTAAGAGTGCCTAAAACATGGCAGGCATTTTATAAAGCATCAACCAAAGCAGAGAAGAGCCAGATGATTCTGATTTGGCTTATGTCAAATACCAATGTAGAAATCCCTGGTTTACAAAGTAAATTTCCATGTCCCAATTATTGCAACAGTTTTCAAACAATTTATTTATAATACAATCATTTAGAAAGGTCTATGGATTTCACTAGAAGTTGATACATATAAAATTAGCAGTTTGATCGAGTATGGTATTAAGAATTATTGTGTATAAAACAGTTATAAACTCCTGCCCTCAAGAAGTTGACAGTGTCAGTAGGGAGGTCAGAGTTACCCCTACCATGTGCATATGTGAGTTCTGTCTGTAAACAACTGGAACAGAAACTTTTGGTGGATATCTCATATCCAAACCATAACTTCTGCTCCTGGCCCCCAAAAGCTCACGTCCATCTCACAGTGCAATATGCATTTAGTTCACTTCCAAGAGTTTCCATAGTGGTTTTTTTTTTTTTTTTAATTGGTACTGGGGATTGAACTCAGGGGCACTCAGCCACTGACCCACATCCACAGCCCTATTTTGCATTTTATTTAGAAACAGGGTCTCACTGAGTTGCTTAGTGCCTCACCATTGCTGAGTCTGGCTTTGAACTCATGATCTTCCTGCCTCAGCCTCTGCAGCTGCTGGTATTATAGGTGTGCGCCACCATGCCTGGCTCCATAGTCTTAATATTCCAGCATTGCACAAAAGTCCAAGTCCAAATGCTTGGATAGTTCCCCAGCTGCAGTGTGTGGGGGCTCTTTTAGCCTGACTCTTGTTATCTTGTTACAACCAGCAGTTTTTTTTTTTTTTTCCAGCAGATAGTCCATATTACTGGCATCACTTAATTTCTTGGGTCCCTTTTACAGCTTTGGCTTCATCTTCACACCTTCATGCTTCACGGGGGCAGCCTGCAGGGATTCTGACCCTGCTGCACTTTGCCTGGCCTCCCAGGCCTGTCCTTCAAATCTCCTTGGGAGCTTCCATGATCCCTTAACTCCAGCCTCCTGCGTTCCTACAGATCCAGTACCTCATTGTTAGAAATATCAAGGTGCCTCAAGAAATCAAACACATGCTTAGAAGTGGGTGGGCAAGGCTAATTTTACTTCTGTCCCAAGGGTGTGCTACCAAACCTGACTACCATGTGCATGTGGAAGGCCAGTCTACCTGCTTTTATCCCTCAGTACTCCCCCTTGCCCTTTAGGAGGAGCTCAGGGTTAGAATGGGTTAGTATGTGATTGGCTAATTTTAAAATTGGGGCCGGCAAAGGGAAGGGCTATAATTAAAATGGCTACAATTGGATCCAATTAAGGCTAAATACTATCTTCTCAAAATGGACCACTGAACTTTCTGTTTCTCACAATATTGAAGCCAGATTTAAAGATAGGTAGTTAGTGTAGTTAGGTAAATAGGGTCTAATATCGAGTAAAATCTAAAATGAAGGCCATGTTGAGAATGGAGTCCAGGAAAAGCAGAACAATACTTGGAATGCTAATGTCCCCAAGGCCCAGAGCCCATCTCAAAGAAATGTTAATGAAGCAGCTCCCAGAGAACGTGGAGATACTAATCCAAAAGTCCTTCCTGCCCAGATTACTCCTTTGGCCCACCTGTGCCCCACCCTTTGGGCCTTCCCACCTATATTCCATCACTGAAAGATAACAGAACAAAGGACAGGAATGCAATAGGAATTTGAGAAAGCTGAATGAAGACTTTAGCTATAAAAAGGGGAAGACTAGTAGCTCTTCCACGGATTCCACCTCTTGGGTCCCCTTCTTCCTCCGGGAGAAGTCTTTTCTGCTGTCCTTAGTAAGCTTCTACTTTCCACTCCAAACTTGCCTAGACTGCTTCTCTGGTGTTATACTTCAACATTGGGGAAGCAAGGACTCGTCACCAGTAAACAGTGGTAACAATGTGGATGAAGCCAAGTCTTTCACCATATTGAGAAGTAGCTGGGCTCCCTCGGATCATGGCTGCAGTACCCTCTAACTGCCTGGTGAGTGAACACAGTGAAATGAATTCTTAGGCCTCCCTGTGCAAGCAGGGTGCCCCCATAATTATTCTCTCTCTCTCTCTCTCTCTCTCTCTCTCTCTCTCTCTCTCTCTCTCTCCCCCCAGGGGATCAAACCCGGGGGCACTTTACCACTGAGCCACACCCCCATCCCTTTTTAATTTCAATTTTGGGATGGGGTCATGCTAAATTGCTGAGGTTAGCCTTTAACTCGCAATCTTCCTGCCTCAGCCTGCGGAGTCACTGGGATTACAGGTATGTGCAACCACGCCCAGCACATAATCTCTTCTTAAAGGAATTTTTTTCTTTTACATCCTTTCAACCTGAAATGGGGTGTCCTCTTGCAAATTCCTAAGATATCCTCAAGGCCTCTTTCTTATTGTCTCTGTTCAATGTACTTAGCATCTCTTGACTTACCACAATCTCTTTAACAACCACACTTTTTCAAACTTCAAATTTCTGAAATTCATCAACTCTGCTTTCTGCTTCCAATTCTCATAGTAAACCTGGCTAAAAGCTTCCAGCAAAATCCTTGCCACCTCCTAAATGCTGCACTGCCTTACATTTTCCTCCACCAGATTAATTAGTCCATCACTTTTAAATTTAGCCTCACAAAAGAAATCTCAGGACATGCAAAACTTAGATAAGCTCTTTGCCAGAATGCAACCTGAATGACCTCTAGTCCAATTACCAATAGAATCGCCATTCCCTTCTGAAGCCTGCATTCTGGGCTTTTAAGAACTCCCACCAAAATTGCTGAGTAAGCTCTGCTTACAATATTCTAAAGCTTTTCCACTGCACCTCCCAATGTTTCTGAACTCTTCCTGCAAAACCACTCCAAAGGTTTCCGAACCACGGGGTCAGATTATTCACAGCCATGACTATACTCTGGATACCAATTTCTGTGTTAGTCAGATTTTCATAACTATGACCAAGAATAATTTAGATGAGGAAAAGTTTATTTGGGTTCACAGTTCCAGAGGTTTTGTTCACGATCACCTGAGTCTATTGCTCTGAGCCCAGGTTGAAGCAAAATATCATGGCAGAAGAGTTTGATGGAAGGGTGCTGCTCCATTCATGGCAGGCAAGAAACAGAGAGAGGGAAGGGGAAAGGAGCCACAGGGAAGATGATCCCTTCCAGGGCATTCCTCCAATGAACCACTGTCTCCAGCCACAGCTCCCTTGTCGGTAGTTACCACCCAGTCAGTTAATTCAAACGAGGTTGGACTGATTGGGTTACAGCTCCCAAAATCTAAACATCTCACTTCCAAACATTCTTGCCTTAACACAGGAGCTTTCTGGGACACTTCGTATCCAAACTACAATAGGGATGTAGCTCAGTGGTAGAGCACTCTTGAGTCCAGTCCCCAGTACTGAAAAAACAAAAGAGGTTTACCTAACGCAATCTCAGCAGTCCCCGGAGCATGGTACCAGCATCTGCTCTGTTCTGACGAGGGCCTCACGGCAGATGTTATCATGATGACAGTGGTATGTACAGTAGAGATCACATGGTGGAACTGGATGCCAGAGCGACTCAGGGGGCAGGCTCACTTTTTTTTTTTTTTTTTAACAACTAATTCTCATGGAAACTCACTCATGCCATCGGACCAGCATCAATTTGTTGTGAGGGTAATGAACCCATGACCTAATTACCTTGCACTAAGCTCCATCTCTTTCAAGTTTCCACCATCTCCCAACCCTATCACACTGGGAACCAAACCTTCAGCACATGAACCTTTGAAGGACAGACCCCACACAAATGATAGCCACCAGTACAAGTCTTCCGCAGAATATTAAGGAAAATGGGAACCATGATTTGCTTTCTTGTCAGTTTAACTTTTTTGTTTGAAGTATTACAGTTTCAACACAACAACATATCGTCCAAACATGTCTTCTCTTGCACTCTTTAGACCGTAATCACTACCTTGCTAGAACATGATCTCTTTGATGTTGACGGCACCACTATCTTTTCACAATTGCTACCAGCAGAAAGGAGAGATGAGGGTCATGGGTAGGGAGACAAAGATAGTTCCATTCATGTAAGGATATCAGTTCTTTATCTGGCAAAAAAAAAAAAAAAAAAAAAAGCAGCCTATGATGGAAAGTCAGAGAGGATATTAATTGGAAGGGTCCCTTGGATTGGAAGGACCATTTACAAAGGAGGAGCAATGGTCTAAAGAACCCGTGGAAGAGATGGCCATAATCTCCCTTAGAGGAATGTAGAGGAGCCTATAGACAGGTGGGGTGACTGCCCTGGTGACAGTGTGGGGGTACACAATGTAAAAGATGCCTGTTACCATCCCCTATGCCCTTCAGGTAGGCAGCACCACGGGTAGAAAATGGGCAAGTGAAAGCTGGGAATGGTTTCATAGCCAAGTGACTTGATCTCATCTATGTTGTATTTTGTGACTGGCTTCCTTCCCTTAGCATAATATTGGGTTTAATGCCCTGTTGGCTTCATCCTGAAATTCTTAATAATTTTATCTTTGAATTTGTTTTGTAAGTGAAATCTGATGGGACAATGGAATGTGCATATGAGCAGCAAAGATAGGCCAGGGGCTCAGGACCTGAGCTTGGCTAAGCATCTAAGTGTACCGCGGAGTCCCAAAGTGGCTAGGCCAGGACTGAGGGTATGACAGTGTTGGCCGCAGCTGAAGTGGATCCATGCAGAGGCAGCACCAGGACCTGCCAGGGGCAGCTTGCCCCTCTGTCACAAGAGCCCATCTCTGTAGGCTCCACAAATGTTAACTCTCTGGCTTGAATGCAGACAGGAATTGCAGATGATCAGGCAGTAAATGTTGTTGGCAAGTTTTTACATAAGGAAAGCACACTTGGGCATTGCTGTGAAGCATAGCAGGAAGTTATTAGAATTTTCAAAGAGTGTGAAATCTTCTCTCTCTCTCTCTCTCTCTCTCAAATACTGGAACATTGCAAAGTAAATATCTACAAGCTTAGAAATTAAATTTAAAGGTCATTCATTACATCCAACAGGAAAGGACATTATTTTCATAGGAAGTGTTCAGTAAATTAATTAGTAAGAAGAAAGACAATTTTAAAATTAAATGTCCTTTGTAATTGAAGATACAATTACTGAATGCACAAACAAGTATTTTTAATTGTATAAACATCATGAAACAAATTTCGAATGACCTCTACAAGTTAGAGGAAATGTCGCAGAAAATCTTGAAAGGTCAGTATGGAAATTTACACTTAAAATCAAATTCAGTTTTACACAAAACTGTTTTGTATGAAGAGTTAAATTCTTTTTTAGAAAAATCATCCTGTGAGAATCTGTATTTCTAAATTGCTAACTTATTTTTAAAGAGAGAGAGAGAGAGGAGAGAATTTTAATATTTATTTTTTAGTTATTGGCGGACACAACATCTTTGTTTGTATGTGGTGCTGAGGATCGAACCCGGGCTGCACGCATGCCAGGCGAGCGCGCTACTGTTTGAGCCACATCCCCAGCCCTATATTGCTAAAATTTTTTTTTTTTAAAGATAGAGTGAGAGAGAGGAGAGAGAGAGAGAGAATTTTTAATATTTATTTTTTAGTTCTCGGTGGACACAACATCTTCGTTGGTATGTGGTGCTGAGGATCGAACCCGGGCCACACGCATGCCAGGCGAGCACGCTACCGCTTGAGCCACATCCCCAGCCCAATATATTGCTAAAATTTATATTTCAAAATAATTTCAGAAATTTATCTCAGCGTTGTCATAGCCTATAAATACTCTTACTTGGGCAAAAATATCTCTTCCCATTACTCCTACTTAACACTGTTCTGGAGATCTTAGCCAGTGTAACAAAAAAGAGAAAAACAAAGAAAGAAAAAGAAATAAAATATACAAACAGGAAAAGAAAAAATAAAACAACCTTAATTATAGAGTACATAATTTTCTACATGTATAATCCTTTAAAATCTACAAGAATTATACCAGAACTAACAAATAAATTTAGCAAGCCTACTAGGTATAAGATCAATATAGCAAATCAATCATATTTCAGAATATAGCAATGAACAAATAGAATTTAAAATTTTAAGAACATGTGATACACAATAGCATTAAAATCCCTGAAATGCTTAGGAAAAAATTTTAACATTTTTCCTAAGAAAAATCATTAGATATGTTCCCACAAGGAACTATATGTGGATGTTTATAGCAGCTTCATGTATAATACCTCCAAAGTGGAAAAACAGAAATGACCATCAATTGGGGATGGTAGACATAGTGTCTACCATAGCATGCAACTCGGTATTCAAAAGGAAAAAATTACTACTACATGCAACCAGGATACTAAGTGAAAGAAGCCAGACATAAAGCATTACATATTGCAGGAGCTCTTTTCAATGACCCTTCTGGCAAAATCATGGGGACAATAATCAGAATAAGCAGTTACCAGGGACTGGGGTTGGAAGAAGGGGTTGAGTATAAAGGAGCACAGGGGATTTTGGAAGGTGACCAAAATGTTCTCTATTTTGATGATAATGATGGTTATATAGCTGCATAATATTTATCAAAACTGTTGTTTTTACAAAATTGGTAAATTTTAGCACAAAAAAATTATACTTTTTTTAAAAAAAAGTCTCTAATTCCAAAAACATAACAGGAGCAAATAGTTTTAAGGAAGAAAGTAACGATCATAACACAAACATTTCATATTTCACAGCAGCAAAGTATGAATAGTACAGAGTATCATGGAGAAAATGACACTCAAGGAAAATTTTTATGTTTGGAGTTTTTAAAAAGATGATCTGATGCATTACATTCCTTTTGGGTTTGGAATTTTGTTCTCCAAAGGGCATCCTAAAACTCTCAAATGTTTTAAAATAAGTATATTTTACTAATTCTAATCTAAAATATACACTATTTTAGGAGACACAGGAATTTCTGCATGTTTGTATAGCCTCCAAAATCTCATGGATAAAATACAGGGTTGTAAAAGAAATCCCAGGGTTGTATATTAAAAAAAATTACCTTATCAGTAATTATATTAAATGTAAATGGCAACGTCTAATGGCTTTTTCATTTTACTTACTTTAATTTTCAACTCAGGTTTCTATTTCATTCTTTTTAAAAAAGACATTTCTATCTCTTTATTGATATTCTCTCTGTGGTGAGACGTCACACTTAAAGTCCTTTAGTCCTTTAGACATGGTTTCCTTTAGTCTTTGAACATATTTTAAAAGGCTGGCTTAAAGTCTTTCATTTTAGTAAGTTCAACATTTGGGCTTCAGAAGAGACTGTTTTCTATTGATTGCTTCTTGTCTGCATTTTGATCCATATGTCCTTGTTTCTTGAGCATTTCTCATAATTCTTTGTTGAGGATCTGAGGCTGTAGCTCAGTGGTAGATCTCTTGCCTAACATATGCAAGGTCCTGGGTTCAAGCTCCAGCACTGCAAAAATCAAACCAAACAAACAAAAAGCCCCATGTTTTTTTTTAAATTGAAAATAATATATTCACAATCATATGCAACTCTGGAAATCAAATTATTCTCTTACTCCTCGGAGTTTGTTGTTTCTCCTGTTGTGTTTATTTTTATTATTGTTTGTTTAGTGACTTTTATGAAATAATTCTGTGAAGTCTGTACTCTTTCTTACGTGTGGACACTGAAATTTCTGTTCAATTATCTTAGTGGTTAGTTAATGATTAGAGAGAGAGTTCCTTAAACTCCTGGAACCAAGACCCTCCTAGTCTTTGACGGTGAACAATCTGTACAGGTCGTACACACCTTCAATACTCGGCAAAGCAGTTGAAAACCTGTTCTTAGTCTACACTATCTTCTTGTGCAGAGCCTAAAGGTTGCCAGAGGCAAGCACTTAGAACCTTCTCCATTTTTTTCTGGATCATGCACATTCGGGCAGGCACACAGACTTAACTGTGTATGTGGCTCGAAACTTCCAAGATTATGTAGTTGCTTTTCAAAATTTATAGACAACTGGGCATGTGGTGCATGCTTGTAGTCCTTGGAAGGCTGAGACAGGAGGATTGCAAGTTCAATATCAGCTACCTAGCAAGACCCCGTCCTAAAATTAAAAAAATAAAAATAAAAAGAACTGGGATGTAGTTCTGTGGTAAAGTTCCTCTGGGTTCAATTCCTGGTACCCCAAACAAACAAAGTCTACGGACATTTCTTTTCTTTTTCTGTTTCCTTCCTTCCTTCCTTCCTTCCTTCCTTCCTTCCTTCCTTCCTTCCTTCCTTCCTTCCTTCCTTCCTTCCTTCCTTCCTTCCTTCCTTCCTTCCTTCCTTCCTTTCTTCCAGTTAGCCTATTATTTGTACCAAGAGTTATTTACTGCATTGGGCAGCTATGAAGTTAAACTCCTGCTTTTGAATGTTTTTGACAAATATCTCCGCAGAAAGGCTTGGGGACCACATAAGTTCAGATTTAGGTCAAATAAAGACAGTCTTGAAAGAGAGGTCTCCCAGAATCACCTAATAGGGGAACTAATGCCAATTCTCTAGGAAAGAGGCTTTAAAGAACTACAGCCCATTTTGCCCCCTCTGCTGGTCACTGGGCTACTAGTTTTCACTGTGATTAGAAGACGCTTGGTATTCAAGGCTACCACAGAGCTGGAGAGAGTGGGATGGGACCAGGAGAAATTAAAGATGATTTTTCTTCCCAAGATTCAGCCATTTTTCTCCAATAAACACTCTCTGTAAATCTTTAGTTAACTTCCAGAGTTTTGAAAATGTTGATTCTGGTGATTTTTGTCATTTTCTCATTGATTTGGGTGAAAAAGAATTTTTGGAGGTGTATCCTCTTTTAGCTTACATCAGCTCACAGCAAGAAAATACTAGTCTACACTGACCATTCTATTCACCCCTATAATTCAAGGGCATGTCAATACTTTTAACGTTTCATAGTAGGATCACTCTGTTTTTCTGAAGGTCCTGATGAGACTTTAAGCCATGTATCACTGGCAATGTACCCAGACACATTTACCATACACATTTATGAGCATGCTCTCCAGATATCCTTCTGAACAATAATCCAGTGTTGTAAAGCATCTTGGGACAGACTATACTTAATGGACCAAGGTAAATAAATGTAAAACAAAATTATTTCTCAGTAGCTTTAATTAATTTTGCTTCATTAATTTTGCCCTTCTCCTACTCCTGTCACATAATTATTCACAAATTATATTTATAACGGTATCTTAATTTGTAGTAATTTCATCACTCTGAGGATAATTGTTAATTATTTCCCCCTATGATTATCATGGAAGAAAACCAAGGCTTTTAAAAACTGTGAAATTAGATTGGAAGGGAATTTCAAGCCGTCACACTCGCCTTTGCCCTGACATCCCAGATGGTGCCATTGGATTGTGTTCATAGTTATGCAAAATGACAGATGTCGGGAAGCAAATATTTTCAGCATATTAACAAGAGCAAATGCACTGCCACTTTCTGTATTAGCAGCTATGGCACTGACAAAGAATGCTGATGAGCACTCTCTCCACTGGAGCAGGAAAAAAGGCTCATGTATTCTCTTCATTTGGTTTGGTGTCTGGATCAATACAGGAATAATCAGAAACCTGAGGTTCTCCCACCTGCTCCACTGGGTACTCGCTGTGTGACTTTGGCTGTGTTCCTATTGGAATAAGATAAACCTATGAGCCAATAAGTAGACTAATAAGCAGACAGTAACATCTCATTTGTTCAGCACCATAATCAGGGAATGAGGTATGCACACAGTTTTCCAGATATCTGAAGCTTATTTTAAACTCTGAAATACTAATATTTCAATTTTGAGGGAAATTCCTCTAAAATATATCACATCATTAACATTAATTCTTACTGTGAATGACACAGAACATAATCTAAACCTCATCTTTATACCTTAGTTTTATCAGTAGGAAAGCTGAGTAGGTGATTTTATTGTGTGACGACGCAGCATAGGAGCCGTAGGGCACAAGCTCTGTAATGAAGTGACCTGAGATTGGTGGCTAGTGCTGGGAATTTTGCAAATTTCCTTGTTTTTTTTTTTTTTTTGATGACCAATATATCTATAGTAAGATAACAAAAAAAAAAAAAAAAAGAAAAGAAAAAAATTATCCCAGACATCTTACAGTGAAAATGACAACAATAACAAAAACCCAAGAATGTATGGGAATAATTTAGAGAAAATAAAACAGATCTCCTTAAAAGGAGAAGTTTAATTACTGGTATGGTTTGAATATGAGGTGCCGCCCCCCAACAATGCTCCAGTGTTAATGAAGGAATGTTCAGAGATGATTGGCTTCCGAGAGCTACAACCTAATCACTCTAGTTTGAATGGACGACTGGGTAGTAACTGTTCGCACAAAAGGACCCGGCTGGAGGCAAACTCCACAGACCATCTCAGCCTTTTATTCAGGAATGAAATTTTCATGCAGTTATGGGGCGACACAGGTGGACCCACTTTTCCTGGTGGAAAATGAGTATCCGAACAATGGAGGAGACTGGGCTTCTGTAGTTTATACTGAGAGGTGACTTAATTCATGAGAATGTCAGCTCTGGCACTCAGGAATTTGGGGTCTGTTTTACTGGGTGAAATGGGAGGGAGTCTGAGGTCAGCGGTCAGTCTCTAAGATTTATCTTACTGGACTGGATACAGGGACTAGGGGTTGGTATCTGGAAAGGATTTGTTTAGAGAAGGATCAATGCTTTGGCCACTTCCTAGAGTCTGCCTTTTTAGGTTGGATGGACCCCTCCCCTCCTTCCCAGTGTTTGTTTTATCACTGGGAAAGAAAAATTAGGAAAGGATCAATGCATCCACATATGACCTTCTTTCTCACTCCCTTTTCCCCAGGCCTCACTATTTGGGGGTTTGTCATTTTCCACATCTAATAGTAACTGTGGGCAGGTGGGGTGTAACTAGAGGAGGTGGGTCCCTGGAGGCACTACGCTGGAAGGGTTCATCTACCCTGTGATCCCTTCCCCATTCCCTTGCTCTGCTTCCTGGCTGCCACAAGGTGAGAAGTTTCCCTCCACCAGGCCCTTCCACCATGATGTCTTGCCTCACCTTGGGCCCAGAACAATGGAGTCAGCCAGCCATGAACTAAATCTCTGAAACTGTGAGCCAAAATAAACTTTCCTTCCTCTAGGTGGTTCTTGACAGGTATTTTGGTCACAGTGATGAAAAAATTGGCTAACACAATTACTCAGCAACAAAACCATAAGGTAGTGAAACAATACCTTCAATTTCCTGAAAGAAAATGGCCATCAACACAGAATTCTGTACCTGGTGACGGTAATTTTAAATAATTAGAGCAAATCAAATAATCTTCAGAAGAATGAAACCAGAGAGCTCGCCATCAGCAGATCCATACTAAAGGATATTTAAAAGGATATATTTTCAGTCGAAGTGAAATTAGAGCTGATGAGTGGGCTGAGATGTGAGATGAAATGAAAAGCAAAGAAAATGGTAAAAATCAGTCCGCTTAGGCTATAATATGATCTAGCGGCGCAGCATAACAAAGAACTCCAATATTCAGTGTCTTGAAAGAAGGAAGTTTTATTTCACTTCCACGACATATGCATTTGCATGTTTGCTGGAGGCTCTGCCTCATGTGGCCTCCTTCCAGGGATCCTAGCTATGGAGCATCCACCCTCTGGAATGTTGCCTCCAGCTTTTGGAATTGTGCTGGTTGCCATAGAAGAGAGAAAAGGAAATGTGGCAAAATGCTGAGTGACCTAATGGTTTCCACTCAGAAGTGATACAGTGTACCAACATGCCCCTCTTATTCCTGGCTTCCACCAGGGGAGAAGTTTCCCTCCACCATGCCCTTCCACCGTGATGTCTTGCCTTTCAAGTCACACAAGCCACATCTATCTTCAAGAGGAGTGAGGAAGGGCAATTTTGTCATGGACTAGGAAGAAGGAACATCAGAACTTTCACTGCTGTTGGAAAACCTAAAAGAACATTGGCTGCTTGGAACAGTAATAACAACTTGAGAAGTTGAAACAACAAGAACAGTATAAATGTTTTTAAAAGCACAACAATAATGATATAAGTAGACAAGGGACAAATACAATTTTAACCACTAAAATGTATTGCCAGGGAGAGGATAAAGGTGATAAACTTTAGCCTTAGACAAATATGAATTTTGTAATTTCTTGGACAATTACTAAAATAACAAACTATTTCTAGGGTAAGGAAAGAGGGAATGGAAATGATAAACAATGAAAGGAGAATAGGGTTCCAGCTAAAGAGAACCGATAAGACGTGCATGTTTTATAGAAAGAGACTTATAAGAAATTGGTTCGTGCAACTATGAAGACTAGGAATTCTAACAGTAGGCTCAAGACCCAGGGAGCTAGCTGATGGTGCATTTCTATTCTGAAGGCGGGCAGCCTGGACACTCAGGAAGCTGATGGTGCAGATGAAGTCTGAAGGCAGTCTGATGGAGGATTCTCTCTTCTTGGGGATTTGTTGGGCTTTTTTTCCAGTCCGACCTTGGATGAGTCCCACCCACATCATGGAGAGCATTCTTCTTCACCTTACTGATTAAAATGTTGACCTTATCTAAAAACACGATCACAGATAGAGCCATATCTAATTTCATGTCAATCTGGAGTGTTAGGTTGGCAGGCTTCCCTTCTCCTCCCTTTTCATGGCGCTGTAGGCAGGGATTTTCCACCAGCTGGGGAGACCTGAGTTGGCCAATCAGAAGCTGACATGGCAACAGACCCCAACCACCAGGGGTTCATGCCTGCTGAAGCAATCACCCTGTCATCGCACATCAGCCCTGACCAACCCGCAATAGACACGACCCCCCTAAACCCTGCAGTAGGTAGCTGCCATTGAGATGGCCCAGGCCCTCCTACCTCCGGTTTCCCTTGTTAGCATTGCTCTTGCCTTTCCCACCTGCAACTTCCCCGGCCCTTACCCCTTGTGGTGAGAAACTGATATGACTCCATTTTTAAAAATAAATAAATAACAGCAGCTTCTACCTCAAGGCCTGTCCTAAGGAAGAGGGCGTGATCCTTGTCTTGGAAAAACCCTCAGAGCACTCCTAAGCACATACTCACCCTGCTGAGTTATTTGTCTGTAAATAACAGGAGAGATCTGTGGCACCAGGTGTCCCTGACTCAGTTGAGGCTAGGTGAGGACCCATAGCAACCCCCCTAGCAACCTCCAATCAGCATGAGACAGGGAAATACTTGGGATGCCAGAGGACCCCCAAGTAGTTTATGGTGGTTGATAACATGTAGGGAAACCATGTAGTTCAGCCCGTACACCCCTCATGGCCTAAGCCAATCAGTTCAAAGGAATCCCCATCTTGTACTAACCAATCACCCCTACCCAACTTGTTCCCGCCATTGAATGTGCTCATCAATGTTAAGAGTTGTTGTTTGATTTTCCCACAGTATGGAATGGTTTGCTGTGTGATGTTGTGATGCATATAATATCCCCCCAAAACCTATAAAATCTCACTGAACAAAGGACCAGGACTCACTCCCTGGGACGGCTGCATAGGGAACAGTTGTGAGTCCAGGCTCGAGCTTGCAATAAAGACTCTTGTGTGATTACATCAGATTCAGCTCCTGGAGGTCTATTGGGGTCCCATGAATCTGGCATAAAAGTGGACCAGTGAACCTCCCCCAGGAGCACCTCCCAATAAGCCTTCTTTTGGTGCCTCATTCTTGTTCCATGGTTCCTGATCTCACATCCCTTTCTGCTTTACATTTGGTGCCGAAACCCAGGAGGAATTCGAGTCTTCCCCTTAGATGCTGAGGCTGCTCCTCTCCGCCACAGGAAGGACCTGGGATCTCTAGACCACTCTCCCGCATCTGATCCAGCAGACGTGGGGTAAGTCCCTTTCTCTTTGATCTTTCAACTCCCTCCTGATTGCAGGGACTCTGTCTGTGAATCGAGGTGTGTCAGAGACTCCCCTCCCAACCTGTCCAGGCCCCCAATGGACTATAGAGATGCCTCAGTCTCTTCCAGGTCACTCTGTTCTCCAGTGAGCAGAGCAGGTAATCAGGATGCCTTTTCCTTCCTGCTCACCTGGGTGTCTAAACATCACGGGAAATACACAGAGTCCACTCTGGATCCTAATCTTCCCTTGGGATGTTTATACATGAATTTTTCCAAATTGGGATTCTCTTGGGACTTCTGCTGTAAACAGCTCCTTTTCTATTCCACCATGGCCTGGCCACAATATACTTTAGATAATGGCTGAAAATGGCCTCCTGAGGGGACTTTTGATATTAAAATCCTCACTGATTTCGACAATTTCTGCCCACGGAAGGAAAAGTGGTTAGAGGTTCCATATGTTCAGGTCTTTGGGGACTTCTGCTCCTGCCCCTTTCTGCTTTACATTAAGTGTCGATTGTACTCTGATACATGAAATTAACTATTGTGAAAATATATGAAACAGATGGAACCTATAGAAAGGTCAATTTAAACCCAAATATATTAGTAATCATTATATGCAAAAGGATTATATGTTGCTGTGGAGAGATCTGCTGTGGTCTCTCTCCAACTTGACCACTTCCAAGGAGGCCTGTACACGTTGGAGGTGACACATCACTCCATAGAGGCCTCTGGGTCTAACTTCTCTCCCAGAGGAGTGATAACTGGGATTTGGATTTGTCCACATTATTAGATCGGCACTAGGGACTGACTTGATCTGTGGGTAGCAGATCATGGCAGTCCTCTGGAATGTGCTCTTGGATGAGTGAGGCTTTCTCAACATGTAAAAGCCATGTTTCAGTTCTATCACCCAATTTTAACCACTGACTATTACATTCCCCAGTGTACTCCCTGTTCAAACCGTGTTTCTAGCAAAGTGCAAAACAGACATGACTGGTTTCCAAATATTTGTTCTTTAGAAGCATTGGTGATGATGACAGCAACCTCAGTTCATTAATTTTAGCTCCCTCTGCTGTTTCAGCAACACAGATTATTAAAAAAAAAAAGACATAAATAACTTTTTTAAAAGACAGAAAAAAAAGAAAACAGCTCGATGTGGTGGCACATGCCCATCATCAAGCTACTCAGAAGCCTGAGGCTAGAGGATGGAAAATTTGAGGCCAGCCTGGGCAACTTAGCCAGGCCCAGTCCCAAAGAGATAAAATGGGCTGGGGACATGGGCAGTAGTAGAATGTTCCTGGGTTCAATAGCTGGTACCAAAAACAGCCCCCTTCCCCCCCAAATCCCAAGAACTGTTAAGAAGAAGAAAAGAACAGAAACTGATTTAGGCAATGTCACTTAGATTGGAAAGAAGCAATCTTCATATGAAAAATGAAACAAGAACATATGGAATACTTTCTTTCTTTTTGGTACCAGGAATTGAACCCAGGGGCACTTAACAATCAAGCCTCATCCAACCCTTATTTAAAATATATTTTATTTTGAGACAGGGTCTTACTAAGTTGCTTAGGGCCTTCCTAAGTTGCTGAGGCTGGCTTTGAACTTGAGATCCTCCTGCCTCAGCCTCCTGAGCCACTGGGATTATAGGCATGTGCTACCATTACCCAACTAGAATACACTACTACTCTTTTCTTTACTAAAATCTTCCTTTTTATCATTATTATTATAAAACATCAATAAATATTGCCAATCTAATCATAATTATTAATGAACTAATAAATATTTATGGCACAAATATTTGTGGAATGTCCATCGTGCACAGTGCATAGTGTTGGGTACTAAGTAGACAGTTGGGAAGAGCTGTTTTGACAATGTTCTTTTATCTTCTACATCTGCATGGCTTTCTTTCTCACTCTTTCATGGTCATTCCCATTCCATGGATATTAGATAAAATCATTAATGAACATTAATATGACTTGCCATTCATTTAAAAAAGATAAAACCCTCTAAATGTCTTGGCTCTGATCTTTAAATCTATTGATATTGAAGGCTGATCCAATAACATGGAAAAGGCTTTGAGAAAAAGAAAAAAGAAGTTTTATTGGCAGCAGACCCAAGTCACAGAGGCTGTCATTCTGACTGCCAGGGAGGACAGAGGACTTAAATAAGGGATACAAGAGTTGTTTTTCAGAGATTATCAATAGATATAATTAATGTTCAACTTCATCCTTAAGAGAGCTGTTTTCCCATTTCTAGGCTCAGAGTCTGTTAGTACAGGCGTGCAGTAAACAGAGATAACTCGGCTTAGGACAGGAAGAATGTTCATCTTGCCTTCTCCACCCCCCACAGTTATGGAGTGCAAGAGGGAGAAGAGGAAAGAAAAAAAATACACATTAGTTTTATAATAAGCCTCCAGTGGTCAAGCAGCAAGATTTACATTCAAAACATAAAGTAGACTCCTTGTTACATGAAAGGGATCCCCAATATACTATCATTACACAGTAGGAGCTTAAGAACCCAGACTTGGGCAAGTGACTTAAACTTTCTATGTCTCAGATTCCTCATATGTATAAATGGAATGACGTTAATATTAACACTACTTCACGTAGGACTGTTAGAAATAAGCAAGTTAATAGATGGAAGTGCTCACACAAGTGAGTATACCTACCACATAGAAAGGACAAAATAAATGTTATTTATTATTTTTGTTCATTTGTGAATTTACTGAGCATCTGTTAAGTCTTTCCTATACTTAAAAGCAAACACATACAGGCTGGGGATGTAGCTCAGTGGTAAAAGCACTTGCCTAGCACGTGTGGGACTCTGGGATCAATCCTTAGCACCACATAAAAAATAAAATAAATAAAATAAAGGTATTATTATGTCCATCTACAACTAAAATTTTTTTAAATAAATATAAAAAAATACACACACACACACACACACAAAGCAAACACAAAGATTTTTATGCTTTGTGAATTGTTTCCATACCCCTTTCTCATCCTTTTCAACACTGAAATTTCTGAAAAACAAATCTTTCCATAATTGCATCTCTGCCTCCTCACTGTTGACTCATACTTAAATCCTCTGCACTGTGGACCCTGACTCTGGGCCCCTTCAGGACCTGTACTTCTGAAAGTCACAAACAGTCCCCACAGTCCAGTAAGACATTTCTGTGACCTTTCTTCCTCTCAAAGTCTGGAAGGCATTTGTTCCCTGACTCATATTGTTCTTGGGATTTTTCCTATCTCTGACTCTTTTCTGTTTCCTTTGCCCCCTCTTCTGTCCCAAGAATAAAGCTTCTCTCAATATTCTGAATTCAGTATCTTATTCCTTCCCTAGCCACTTTCTTGGACAATGTCATCCATTTTCACAAGTTCAACCATCACTATTGGGAAAGAGGCATGGCGTAGAAACCAAGAGCATAGTCCCCAACGCTAAAAAGTCATTCTCCAATTCTCTAGACACCAACCGAGTACCCTGTAACTCAGTTCAACTCTGACACTGTCAGATTGCACAGGGTTTCCTTCTGTAAAACTGTCCCCACTTCAGCTACCAGTTGAAAGTCCTGGTCGCTTCTACTTTTTTTTTCTTTCATTTTTTTAGATGTCAATGGACTTTTATTTTATTCATTTATTTATATGCGGTACTAAGAATTGAACCCAATGCCTCACACTTGCTAAGCAAGTGCTCTACCACTGAGCCACAGCCCCAGCCCATGGCCACTTCTGCTTCTTACCAACTAGCTATATCTCAGGGGTTCCTATGACTCCCTTGTCAGTTTCAAGAATTTAACAAGATAGTTCACAGAAGCTAGCAAAACTCCGCTTTACTTCCTGGTTTATTATACAACCCGGAAACAGCCAAGAGATGCATTAGGGCAAGGTAGAGGGTGAGGGGTGCATGGAGCTTCCATGCCCTTTCTTGGTACCATCCCCAAACATGTTCATCAATCTGGAAGCTCATCAACACTCACGGTTCAGGAGTTTATAGAGCTCAGCCTTCAGCACTTCTCATTCCAGGAGGTCAGTAGGTGGGCTACATTTCTGGTACTAGCCCCATCCTGAAGCTGTTTAGGGGACCCACCATAAGCCACCTCATTAACATAAATTTAGGTATTATAGACCCATTAAGGATAACAAAGACACTCTAACCATTCAGGAAATTCCAAGGGTTTTAGAAGCTCTGGTCCACAGACTTAAGACAAAGACCAAATTTTTGAATGCAGGCGCCATGACTTTTTGAACTGAGGTGTGGAGAGCCAGTATGCCTGGCTCTGTGGCTACCATTTATAAAGCAGCAGTTGGCCATGAGCAGCTCCATTCTGATTACAAGCGCTAAGGATAAATATCTTGGTAATTTGTCTGGGTAATTAGATAGCCATCAGATGTTGGACATACAGAATTTATCAAAAAGAATAAGCCTGTGGAGAGCAGGCTATGCTCTGCTGAGTTACTCCATGATGTACAGAACAACTGTGCAGAAGGCTGTGCCTAAACCCGAGTTACTCCATTTTGTAAAGTGGTAGTTTGCCATGAGCTACTCCATTATGATTACAAGTACCAAGGCAGAATGACTCCCCACCTTGTTTGTGGGGAGTTGTTTTAAATAAACATCCACCATTGGCCTGGCACCACCTTAAGGCACGTGGTGCCTGATAGATTCTAATTATCAAATTAAATTGGGGAGTACCTGGACACACGGACATCCCAAATCACATTGGGAACTTATCCAATTAATCAGACGCACGCGGATGCATGGGAGTGTCAAACTCATATGAGAGAAACCAGGCCCACAAGCTTACCCGTCATATGAGACCCTCACTCAAGACCCATAAAAAGAGATGCACCCAAGACTGGACACTGCGGCACCCTGACCCCATCACCCCGTCACTCATCACAAGACTTGCCCAGGAAAATTGCCACAGCAATGAACCTCTGAATCTCTGTCCTTGGACTTCAGCAGAGTGTGTTTCCCTTGTCTATGACAATCATGCTCGTCCCACTCCAAGCTGACTCTCCACGCTGACACTAGGAAACTGCTGCCATCAGGACCTTGGCCTAGAATAAGTTCTGGGCTTTGATACCTCTGTGCCCTAAATAAGTTCTTTGGCTGGTCCAGTAATCTTTTTTTTTTTTTTCTTCTTTTTTTTTTTTTTATTGATTGTTCAAAACATTACAGAGCTCAAGACATATCATCTTTCATACATTCGACTCAATTGGGTTTTGAACTCCCCAAATACATAATACAGACTCACTTCTGTTACATACTCACATTTTTACATAATGGCATATTAGTGACTGTTGTATTCTGCTACCTTTCCTATCCCCTACTATCCCCCCTCCCCTCCCCTCCCCTCCCCTCCCCTCCCATCTTCCCTCTCTACCTCCTCTGCTGTTGTTCAATTCTCTCCCCTTTTTTTCCCCCCACCCCCTTGCCCCTCATAACCTCTTATAATTTTGTGTATCACTGAAGGTCTCCTACCATTTCCATATGTTTTCCCTTCTCTCTTCCTTTCTCTCCCCCCATTCGTCTTAGTTTACTGTTAGTCTTTTCCTCATGCTCTTCCTTCCTGTTCTATTCTTAGTGGCTCTCTTTATATCAAAGAAGACATTTGACATTTGTTTTTTAGGGCTTGGCTAGCTTCACTTAGCATAATCTGCTCTAATGCCATCCATTTCCCTGCAAATTCTATGATTTTCTCGTTTCTTAGTGCTGCATAATACTCCATTGTGTATAGCTGCCACAATTTTTTTATCCACTCATCTATTGAAGGGCATCTAGGTTGGTTCCACAGTCTAGCTATTGTGAATTGTGCTGCTATAATCATTGATGTGGCCGTATCCGTATAGTGTGCTCTTTTAAGGTCCTCAGGGAATAGTCCAAGAAGGGCAATAGCTGGGTCTAATGGTGGATCCATTCCCAGCTTTCCCAGGAATCTCCATACTGCTTTCCAAATTGGCCTCACCATTTTGCAGTCCCACCAGCAGTGAACATGTGTGCCCTTTTCCCCACATCCTCACCAACACTTATTGTTGTTTGACTTCATAATGGCTGCCAATCTTACAGGAGTGAAATGGTATCTTAGGGTGGTTTTGATTTGCATTTCTCTTATTGCTAGAGATGGTGAGCATTTTCTCATGTGCTTGTGGATTGATTGTATGTCCTCCTCTGAGAAGTGTCTGTTCAGGTCCTTAAAATAGGAAAAGAAGAAATTAAATTATCGCTATTTGCAGATGACATGATAATTTACTTAACAGACCCAAAAGGATCTACAAAGAAGCTGCTAGAGTTAATAAATGAATTCAGCAAAGTGGCAGGATATAAAATCAACACGCACAAATCAAAGGCATTCCTGTATATCAGCAACAAAACCTCTGAAATGGAAATAAGGAAAACCACTCCATTCACAATATCCTCAAAGAAAATAAGATACTTGGGAATCAACCTAACAAAAGAGGTGAAAGATTTATACAATGAAAACTACAGAACCTTAAAGAGAGAGATAGAAGAAGATCTCAGAAGATGGAAAAATGTACCCTGTTCATGGATAGGCAGAACTAACATCATCAAAATGGCGATATTACCCAAAGTTCTCTACAGGTTTAAAGCGATGCCAATCAGAATCCCAAAGACATTTCTTGTAGAAATAGATAAAGCAATCATGAAATTCATATGGAAAAACAAAAGACCCAGAATAGCAAAAGCAATTCTAAGCAGGAAGTGTGAATCTGGAGGTATAGCGATACCAGAGCTCAAACTGTACTACAAAGCAATAGTAACAAAAACAGCATGGTACTGGTACCAAAACAGGCAGGTGGACCAATGGTACAGAATAGAGGACACAGAGACTAATCCACAAAGTTACAACTATCTTATATTTAAAATAAAGGGGCTAAAAACATGCAATGGAGGAAGGATAGCATCTTCAACAAATGGTGCTGGGAAAATTGGAAATCCATATGCAACAAAATGAAATTGAATCCCTTTCTCTCGCCAGCCACAAAAGTTAACTCAAAATGGATCAAGGAGCTAGATATAAAAACAGAGACACTGCGTCTGATAGAAGGAAAAGTTGGCTACGATCTACATATTGTGGGGTCGGGCTCCAAATTCCTTAATAGAACGCCCGTAGCCCAAGAGTTAATGACAAGAATAAACAAATGGGACCTACTTAAACTAAAAAGTTTTTTCTCAGCAAGAGAAACAGTAAAAGAGGTAAATAGAGATCCTACATCCTGGGAACAAATTTTTACCCCTCACACCTCAGATAGAGCCCTAATATCCAGAATGGTCCAGTAATCTTATCTGCTACCTACAGAGAATCTTCAAATTCATATCTACTCTCTGCCTTCTGAACTCCTGTGGCTGCCTTAACCCTTTCTTAGCTTTTCTTTCACACACACACACACACACACACACACACGTACATATTTGTGTAAAGTATGATGTGTGACTTGAGTGCTAGATATTAGAAATCAAGACTGGAATAAAAGAACCTGTGATTGCCTGGCTTGTAACTACTAGGTGACCTACAAGTATTTAGTGAACTGTCTACTGATGAAAGTGGTGTAGCTTGTGAATTTATTATTATTCAATAAATTCTGATGTTGTGGAAAGACTAAATGTGTTTCATCTATGTTAATGACAACACACTCACCACAAACCCCAACTGCACCCCACAAAAAGATAAAATTTTAACTCCCCTGTTGTCTACAGGTGGAATTCCGAAGGGCTCTCTATTTTTCAAAAGTTTGATTCCAGCTGTGGCTGTGGCTCAGTGGTAGAGCGCTTGCCTAGCATGTCTGAGACCCTGGGTTTGAGTCTCAGCACCACATAAAGATAAATCAATAAATAAAGGTCCATCAATTAGTAATAAAAATATTTTTTTTAAAAAAGTTTGATTCCAAACTATTCACAACACGTTGTTTAATAAGTGTTTAATAGAGGTGAGATTGGTCAGGGGTGCCCTTTATTCTATGTGGGGATCCTGGGGAGCAGTGTGTGGGTGTGGTGTGTTTCTGAGAGACCAGAAGTGAGGTTGAGAGAACTTCTAAAATACAAATATTTAGAAGGAATATACATGGGCTTTCAGGATACCTATCATCAGAGTGAGACCTACAGATAAGTTCCTGTCAGTCCATTTATGCTGCTATAACAAAATACTAGACTGGGTAATTTATAATGAAGAGAAATGTATTTGGCTCTTGGTGGAGGATCAAGGAACCATGTCTGATGAGGGCCTTCCTGCTATCATAACATGGCAGGAGATATCACATGGGTGAGAGGGAATAAGAGAAGGTTAAACTCAATTTTATAACAAGCCCGCTCTCAAGATAAGGAACCTACTCCAGCAATAACTCATTTGTCCATCTGTGAGGGCTCTGTCCTATGACCTCACCTCCCCTTTGGCCCTAGCTCCCAGCACAGATGCACCAGGATGGAATTTCTAATATCTGGCTTTCGTGGTGCACATTCAGACCAAACCAGTTCCAAACTTTTGCTTTCAATAAGAATGAAAGAAAAAAAAATCTTCACAAATAAGTCAGAAACCAAGGAGTGATTTTTGGCCAAGATATTGAAATAGATTGTGTTCCTGGTTGCTGGCAGAATGTCAGTATTCCCATTATAAAATGTTGATTCAAATCCAGATGCTAGAGGGCACAGCCCATTGTGTTCCATTAATGTCTTTGAATTAAAGGGTATGTGTGCCCTGATTACTCACTCTCAGGTTGTCACATGGCTCTCTTTGAAACAGGGATAAAATCAACTGATTCATTAATCTGACCATGACAGTGTAGCAAGCAATAAATTCAAAGACAAACCCATACAAGAAAATCGGGTTGCAAAAATGAATCATCCTTACACACCTACTTATCTTCATGGCTATTTTTGGGTGCATAATACAGTTTAATTTAGGGCGACTCATAGAATCTTTCTAAGGATCCGCTTGGAATTTGTTCCTTTGTGTCAGCAAAGTCTTCTGCTTCCTCCAAGGCCCAGTTTGAGTCACACCTGTCACAAATCTTCTCCAGCAGCCTCATTTAGTTCCTTGCTCTGGATTGATTGTTACGTTCCTCCAAATTTATATGTTGAAATATTAACCCCTATTGTGATGGTATTAAGTATCGGGAACTTTGGGAAGTAGAGTTAGGTCATCAAAGCAGAGTTCTCATGAATGGAGATTCTGTAGAAGAGACCCCAGAAAGCTCCCTTGGTCTTTCTCTGCCATGAGAAGATACAAACACTGAGAAGTCAGCAATCTGAAACCAGGAAGAGGGATCTTACCTGCATTCAGCCAAGCTTATACCTCCTCTTAGACTTCCAGCCTCCATAATAATGAAAAATATATTTCTGTTGCTTTTAAGCTACTCAGCCTCTAGTACTTTGTTATAGCAACCTGAACTAAGACATCCCCGGTTTACTATTGCTGCTGTTTCATCACCACAATCACCTAAGAGTTTTGGAAACAAAACAAAACAAACAAAACAGGCAAGATGTCTAGCAATTACCTTTATTTATTTATTTTCAAGGGAATATCATACTTCAAACATTCTTTATATTATTTATTTGTTTTTATGTGGTGCTGAGAATCAAACCCAGTGCTTCACATGTCCTAGGCAATTGCTCTACCACTAAGCTACAACCCCAGCCCTAGAGATTTCCTTTAGGGAAGTCTTGGGTAGGCCCGGTAATCTACGTTTGTGAAAGTATCCTTGGCAATTGCAATTACCACACAGAGTAAGAAGTCACTGGTCTATCTTAATTATCTAATACCTAAGAAAAGTACTAGTATTTACATTTTACAAACAAGCCTTCCCAAGACCCACTTTTCTGTTTTCCTATCCACAGGGGAGGGTCCTAATAAGTGTGGTTTTAGCACACAACTTTCCCTTAGGCCCTGATGACTTGACCAAGGGAAGATATCTGACATGAAATAGACCAATTTTTTTCTTGAGTTTTGTTGAAATTGAGAGCAATTGAGACAGAAGAAGTTGGGAATTATATCAAGCAAGAAGGCATCAGATCCAAGGCAACAATTTCTGCTACTGGGGCTTCCCTGCTTTCTACTTTCCTGATGCACATTGTATTCAGCTTCCTTTAATTATGTAAAATACTCTATATTAGTTTCCTAGGGCTGCTGTAACAAAAACCCAACCCCACCCCTGCTTAAAACAATGGGCATTTACTTATTTATATTCTGTCATTACTCAGGGGGCTGAAGGTTTGAAACAGGTCTGTTAGTTCCTTCCAGAGGCTCTGAGGGAGAAATTGCCCCAAATCTCCTACCTTCGGTAGTTGTCAGCAATTCCTGGGGTTCCTTGACTTGCAGACAGATTATTCTAATCCCAGCCTTCACCTTTATATTGCCTTCTTTATGTGTCTCAGTGTTCTCTGCTCTTCTTTTTAAGATGCTAATCATTGGATTTCAGGGTACCCAAAGAATGTCAAGATCCTTAACTAATTTTGTCTGAAAAAGGCTGTTTCCAAATAAGGTCACACTCTGAAGTTCTAGGAAAATTGAAATGAATCCAGGACATGATTCAACCTGTTACATACTCATTCACCAAAGTTAGCAGCCAAAGACAATACACTTGAAATTCCAAAGAGAGCACTTTTCTTCCTCAACGTTGATAACAATTCCATAAAGATTTGGTGGTGTGGGGGGGTAAAGTCAGCTTAAGTCATATGATCGCCCCTGGACCAATCACTGTGTCAATGGAGGTGGACATTCTGATTGGCCAGTCTGAGTCACATGCTTATAGCTGAGAAAGAGGACCCACATGATTGACAACTTCATGGGACAGAGTAGGAAAAAGTTCCAGAAAGGAGAAAAGGCTGAGTAGATCATGTATCTAGTGTGGAAGTTCAGCATCTCAACATCACTACAATTCATTCTGGTCCCAGATTGGAAGGAAAAATAAAAATTCCAAACAACTTTTACGTATACTTTGTCTTTCCAGGAGTGTAGCAAGTTTTAGGTAAAGGGTTCCTAAGGCTTATTAATAAAAGATGAAATTATGAATTAAAAGACCTAAATCTTAGTTTCCCTGACTCAAAATTGTTTTATCCATAAAAGCAACTCTCTGTTCAAAGACATGATAGTTATTCACATTGACAGAGCTCTTCGCACTTCCATAGCTATTCTCAGAATGGATAAGCACAATAATTCTGGAAGGAGGTGTGTGTTATTATTGCCCTTCTGAAGATTTAGGAAACTGAGGATCAGAGCATGTAAGTAATTTGCCTGAGATGAATCCAGCATCAGAATCTGGACCCATCTGATTCCAGCTAAGAAAGGACAATTATCCCTCAGTGTCCAGTGGGGTTCAGTTTCGAGACTCACTGCAGATATCAAAATCTATGGATGCTCAAGTCCCTTATTTAAAATATCATAGTATTTTCATATAACCTATGTACACTTTCCTGTATCCTTTTAGTCTTCTGTACATTATTTAAAATACCTAATAAAATGTAGATGCAATGTAAGTAGTAGTTATACTATATTTTTAAGGGCTGATAACAAGAAAAAAATGTGTATGTCAATATGGATGCAATCACTGTAGACCTAACCAGATTTTCTTTTCTTTTCTTTTTTTTTTTATCTACAGTTGGTTGAATCCACACTTACAGAATCCATGAATGTGGGGGTCACTTTACTCTGACAAACAGCTCCTTTCATGTCAGAGAATCAGTCTTCTGCTGGGAGCCTCTATTACCACTTTAATCTCACAAACAGATTTTTTCTTCCCCATAGGCACATACTTTCATTCAGGAGAAATGTGAAACTCAGAGTTTCCAGAAATCAATCTTTGTTCTCCCCTGGGAAAAAGGGGGAAAAGGGGAACTTTATTAGATTCTTCTTTCATTTTGTAAACAAACAAACAAACAAAAACACCCCAAAGTTGGCTCCTTTCTTCTTTGGTACTTTGAGGACAAAGGCTTGGGATGGCGGGTTTCAATTGTGACAGGAAGAACTTGCATGGACTCAGGAAGACGTCTGTGTACAGATTTACTGGACATATTCATGTTGCATGGTGTGAAGCACTAATGTTAATTTTTCTCCAACATGACTAGTTCCTGGGCAATAACAACAGAAGACAAATGGCATTTTGTCATTGCCTGTGAAATTGTAGAAAATCCAGCCCTCTGTGTCATCCCAGACCTCCTGAGCAATTAAGGAAGAACGAGGAAGAAGGGTGAACCTGACAGCTAATTTTGTCTGCTAATTTGGCTGGGTTCCTGACAGCAGAGGGTTCTCGAACTTGAACGACAGCATGTCCTTCCCTGGGTCTCAGCCTACTGCCTCACTCTGCAGATTTTCGAGGTTGTAATTAGAGTACCAAACATTTTGACCTTCATGATTGGGTGAACCACAACATAAATGTCTCTTGAAATATACCTCTAGACACATCCAATTGGTTCTGTTTTTCTGGAGAACACTGACTAATCTAGCAAGGGTTGCATGACCTCTCTTTCCTATAGTTCATGCCTGCACATATTTCTTCTGCGCCTTTCCCCTGCCCATGTGGTTACTGATGTTTCCATGGCTACCTGTGTTTCCCTGCCCGCCTGCAGCACGCCTCCTCCCCTCCATGCATGAGGTCTGCTGTATCTTCTCCATTCCAGTGCAGATGGTTTAACTGGACACATGGGTTATTCTCACACATGCCCTTGTTCTTCTGTGTCTTTTTGTCCCCTGCTTAAATATGTTCTCTGTCCCTCAGTCAATAGCCTTGCACTGAAGACCAAAAAGCGGAGCTGCCTTCTGCTCAGTCTCTTAGGAACTTCAGTGTCACAGCTCTCCCAGGCTACTCTCTCCTCTTTCCAGGCTTTGGAACACATTTCTAGGGTAAACTATTGTTTCTAATCACCTTCAAGGATGTCATCAACATCTTTTTTCCAAGAAAAATTAGCATACTTATATATTTAAAGGATTATCCTTCTGAGGCACAGATATAAAGACCTTACAGCAAATTCTCTCTGAAATTCTCATAGGTTTTATGAGCCTTAGTTTGAATTTTTGATATTCGAATTCTGATGTTCAGTTCACCATCATTTGGAAACTTAAACACTGGATCCTATAACGGCATTCCAAGGATACTCACATTACAAATAAATGAGAAGACATTTCTTTAATAATTGATAGTCTTAGAATCATTCAAGCATAGAGTAGCTCTAAACTTTAGGAGTAGATGACTTTTACCTTTTATGTAAAATCCAGTCATTTCCATTAGCTCCTCTTGGTATTTGTGCTACTTTTCTATTGAGAATGACAATCCATTCCTTTACTGTATTACTTGAAAATTTGATGTCTAAAATGACCCAGAGACCAGTACAAATTGCAGAGTGGTCTTTCTCTTAGAGGATGACCCAGTGGGTGTCTGAACTTTCCTTCTTTAGCTACCCAAACCTGATGAGAGTGATACACAATATAAATGGTTCTTCCAACCTTTCTCCACCATGAGGCTGGGGATTGAGTTCAGGGCTCCATGCATGCTAACCAGGTACTCTATCACGGAGGGACACCTCCAGTCCCGTGACATAGTTCTTAAAAGAGTAAATCCATAATAGAACTGGAAACGAAGAAAGGGCACAGTCAGTAAATCTGATATTGATGAATGTGTGTGTGTGTGGAGGGGATTTCTGGAATACTGAAAGTTATCCCACTCCTTGGTGTATATCCAAAGGAGTTAAAATCAGAATACTACGGTGATTCAGCCACATCAGTGTTTATAGCAATTCACAGTCATTAAGCTATGGAACCAAACTAGGTGCCCCTCAAGAGATGGATGGATAAGAAAATGTGGTATGTACACCCACGGAATATTATTCAACTATAAGGAAAAATGTCTTCATGACATCTGGCAGAAAACAAAGGGATCTGGAGACCATGATGCTAAGGGAAGTAAGATAGTCTCAAAAAAAAAAAAAAAGGTAGAATGTTTTCTCTGATTGGTGGAAGCTAACCCACAATAAGAGGTCGAGGGAGTGGGGGTGGGGAGAATAGAAGTGCAGTAGATTAGACAATGGGGCATGGAGGGAAGGGAAGGGGTATAAGCAAAGGAAAGACAATGAAGAGACAATGGAACGAACCTGACATGGTTTTTCATGTACATTTATGAAAACAACACAATGAATCTTCCCACTAAGTGCATCCATAAGAATGAGACTCTAACTAGAATAAGATATATTCCATGTTTGTATAATTATATCAAAATGGATTCTGCTGTCATATATAACTTAAAAGAACCAATAAAAAAATTTTTAAAAAGCAATGTCATCAGATCATTTAGAGACCAAGGCAGAGCCCATTTCCCCTAAATGGGGCCTCAAGGACCCTCCAAAGCTTTGGATCAATAATAACAAATATAGCCATCAGTTCAAAACTACTTGCAGAATAGAAAGACTGCAGCTTGTCATGCTTACCTGGTATGTTGGATATATTAACAATAGGAAAACAAAAGTGGAAACATGTATAAAGGATACTAATAGTAAAAAAAAATACAATTGGCCTTTAAATACATGTAAATTTGCTCAAATACTCTAGTAGGTAAAAAACAAAAGAATGACAACAACACACCATATTTTTTTTATTCATTTAAAAGCTGATACTATTCTGTTTAAGCATTTGAATGAATAGGCTCTGACTCTATGGTAGGAGTTTAAAGGTACAGTCTTTCAGGATAGCAATTTATGGGCATCTAACAAAATGTCACGTGTATATAGAGTTTCATTCTGCAATTCTAGGGATTTCCTACAGAAATATTGATACATGTTAGATAGAAATATAAGGCTGTAAGATGCATTACTGTTTGCAATGAATAAAAATTAGAAACTATAAGGAAATGGATAAGTAAATGATGGTTTGTTCATACTATGGAATACTATAGGATGCAATATTTAAAATGACAGGCACAGAATGATTATCAAGATCTACTCTTGTTTTTATTAAAATAAAAAGCAGGGCTAGGAATGTAGCTCAGTGATAGAGCACTTGGCTAGAATGCAAAGGCTCTGAGTTTGATTCCCAATGCCACAAAAAATTAAAACTAAATAATGATAGTGAAACAAAATAAATGAAAAATTGTAAAAAACAATGTGCCCCCTGGATTGTCTGCATGGACTGAACGAAATCATAAGTGTCCTTAAAAAAGAGAGATAGAATGACAATTATGAGGAATACAAGCAATAATAAGTGTTAGCGAGGATGTGGGGGAAAAGGTACACTCATATGTTGTTGGTGGGACTGCAAATTGATGCAACCACTATGGAAAGCAGTATGGAGATACCCCAGAAAATTTGGAATGGAACCACCATTTGACCCAGCTATACCACTTCTAAGTTTATATCCAAAGGGCTGAAAATCTGTATATTACAGTGATGCGCCACATCAATGTTTATAGCAGCTCAATTTGCAATAGCTAAACTATGGAACCAACCTAGATGCCCTTCTGCAGATGCATGAATAAAGAAAATGTGGTACATATACACAATAGAATATTACTAAGCCTTAAAGAAGAATGAAATTATGGTATTTTCAGGTAAATGAATGGAACTAAAGAATATCAAGCTAAGTGAAATAAGCCAATCCCAATAAACCAAAGGCTGAATGTTTTCTCTGATAAGTGGAAGCTGATCCATTGTGGCGGGTAGGGTAGGGAAGAATGAAGGAATTTTGGATTGTGCAGAGGGAGTGAGGAGAGGGATGGGGCTGTGAGGATGGGAAAGACAGTAAAATGAGACAGACATTGCACTACTGGTGTGACTCAGCATGTACAGCCAGAGGAATGAGAAATTGTGTTCTATTTGTGTACAAAGTATCAAAATGCATCCTACTGTCATGTAGAACTAATTAGAATAAATTGTTTTCTTTTTTCCAGATACCAGGGGTTGAACTCAGTAGTACTCAACCACTGAGCCACATCCCCAGCCTTATTTTGTATTTTATTTAGAGACAGGGTCTCACTGAGTTGCTTAGCGCCTTGCTTTTTGCTGAGGCTGGCTTTGAACTCGTGATCCTCCTGCCTCAGCCTCCTGATAGAACAAATTTTAAAAATAAAAAAAAGAAGAAGAAGAAAAGGGAGACATTAAAATTAGGGTCAGGGAGAAATGATTTAAGGACAAGGGAGAAGGACGGGAGCAGAGCTCAGAGAAGAGCAGAGATGCTGGGCTGCTGTTTTGAAGATTGAGGGGGAGGGAGCCCCTGAGCAAGGAAATGCAGTCTGGAGAAGGCAAAGAAACAGTCTTTCCTGGAGTGGGTACTCTCTTGCTGTTATTGATTTTAAAATGATTTCATACATACTGACAAGTTTCAAGGATAGTAGAAATTGTTTTTTTCTGAGCCCTTTGAGAACGATTGCTGATAAATGACCTATCACCCCTGAATTGTTTGGTTTGTAATTCCTGCCAGTAAGAACATTCTTCTACACAAGCAAAAACACACCAGATCAAGAAATAAACAATGAAGTCTTCCTACCACCTAATCCATGTATCTCATTCCAGTTTTTCCAGTGACCCTAATGATGGCCTCCATACAATGCAAAAGGTCCTATACAGTTCTTCTCCCTGAGTTCACCTATCATGTCTCAGTACTTTCCTTCAAGGTAGATGTTGTCTTTTTAAAAAAGTGTTTTTTTTTTAAGTTGTTGATGGACCTTTATTTTATTTATTTATATGTGGTGCTGAGAATCTAACCCAGTGCCTCACCTATGCTAGGCAAGCGCTCTACCACTGAGCTACAACCCCAGCCCCAAGATGTTGCCTTAATGCATTCTGTCAAGTGATACATGTTTTTGTTTTCTGTTACTGAAGAGATTAATTATATTGCCAACCCTTTGTAATAAGAAAGGAAAAGACTTTAAATGTCCCATTTCTTTTTGAACACTGACCCACTGGTTTTAGCATCCATTGATATTTCTTGAATTATTACTGTATTAATTACTAGAAGTGATTTTCTGATTGCATGATTTTTTTCTACATTTACTTGTTAGCATTTATATTAGTTTCTATTGTGCATATTTTATTAGTGGTGCCGTAATAAGCTACCATAAACTTGATAGCTTCATATAACATGTTTTTATTATTTTATCATTCTGGAGGGCAGATGAAATTAGTATCATGAAGTTAAAGGCAAAGAGTCACAGGCCTGTGTTCTTTTTGAAAACTCTAGAGAAAAAGCTGTATCTGGCCCCTTCTGGCTTCTGGAAGCCTCCTGCATTCCTTGGCTTATGGCCCCTTCCTCCATCTTCAAGCCAGCAGGATGGTATCCTCTTTCCTTTCTGACTTCTGCTTCCATCTTTTTATCTTCTCTCTGATTCTAATCATTGTGCTTTCCTTTTTCTCAGGATCCTGTGACTACATTCTGTCCACATGGATAACCTAGTATAATTTTTTTTAATCTAAAGCTCCTAGTTTAATCATGAATGCAAAGTTCTTTTTCTATGGTGAGATAACATATTTACTAGTTCTGGGGATTTGGATATGGACTCCTTCTCCTCCTCCCCCTTCTTCTCCTCCTCCCCCTTCTTCTCCTCCTCCCCCTTCTTCTCCTCCTCCCCCTTCTTCTCCTCTTCCCCCTTCTTCTCCTCTTCCCCCTTCTTCTCCTCCTCAACCTCCTTCTCCTCCTTCCTAAGGACTGAACCCAGGGGCACTCTACCACTGAACTACATTCCCAGCCCTCCCACCCCCTTTTATTTTTTGAGATAGGGTCTTGTTAAATTGCAGAGGCTGGTCTAGAACTTGCAATCCTTCTTCTTCAGCCTCCCAAGTCACTGGGATGCTAAATGTGCACCACCATGCCCAGCATGACATCGACATCTTTGGGACTATTACTCTGCTTCCATAGCCTATTAGAAAAAAAAATCTCTCTCTCCCTCTTTCTCCCCCCACCCCCTCGGATTCACATTTGATTCAGTGGATTTTGACTTGTTATGGTCCATTAGAAGCCCCTTTAAACTGGTTGTGTCATTTAATCTTGCTTCCATTGTTCTTTGAGGGTTTTCTTATATTCTGCCATAAGACATTCCAACTTATCCTGCACTTTTCCTGCCCCAGCCCTGGAATCAGTAATTTTTAAAAAGAAATTCTGATTTCTTTTACTGGAGAATGATGTTTACAAACTACAAATGGGCACCTGCTGTGTTCACTGTTATTAGGGTGTTGCTGCTCCTAGAATCTCTCATATAATAGAGACAATGAATACACACACACACACACATATATATATTGACACACATATGTACACATACGTGCATCCATCCATCCATATACACATACACTCAAACACATACATGTAATATATATTACACATAATGTATTATATATGCTACATATGTAATCTAGATATATTTAATCCATATCTATTTAAAGCTAGTATTTTTAACTCTTATTTAACCAGTTAGTTTTTTGGTCTTTCATAGTTGCAGTTCTTTTCTAAAAGAGGCAATCTGACTCTCACCATTCTCAAGGTAATGAACTACTGTACTAGTTCCTCTTGTATGTATTCGTCTTCCATCCCTGCCATAGAGCTTCAGGCACATGCACCCTTCAGCCCAGTTGGCTTCCAATGGCCCGTGGGCTGCATGGACACCTTCCTCATTCTGGGTGGCCTCTGAAGCCCTACTCCAGGCCTCCTGCCATCCCTCCACGTGGATGCCCTCTTGCTCTGTAGGCTCTAACATCCAAGCTATGCCCTGTGGATGTCCTCCTTCTCCGCTAGGGGCTGATGCTCTATAGGGGTGGCTGCTACTGCTCCTCCCTCCTCTCCCCCATCTTCTTACTCAGCCTGTTGGGCTCCAGCAACCCATGTTGGGCCCTCACTACTTCCACACCTGTTTGGATACTCACCCTGGCCTTCTTGTCTCTGATGTGAGGAGCTGGGTCACTGCTGTTGCTGTCCCTACACAGTCCCCTTCCTCACCTTGCTTGGTCATCAACATCCTATACTGCACAGCTACCCAGGGAGCAGGGTGCTGGAGCCCACAATGGCTCTTTACTTTCCAACTCTGTATTCAGGTCACATTGGTAACTGGAAATTGGCCACTGTGGAAATATTTATACCACAGCAATTGATAAACATTACAAATTGGACCTTCTCCAACCCCAGCTGGTTTTAAACAGTTACCCACACACCTCTAGCCTAACCCCATACAGATGTCTACCTTATCCAGCCTCTTCTAATGGCGTTTGGATTTATAAAGGGAAGAATGGAGGAAGGGAAAAAGGAAGGAAAGGAAGAGAGAAGGAGAGAAGGAGAAAGAGAGGGAAGGAATGAATAAATAAATTTCTTTATTTATTGCCATGTTGGGGCGGGAATCTGGGTACTTACACATGCTAGGCAAAAGTTTTCCAACTGAGCTACATCTTCAGCCCCTAGGTTTGTTTTTTGATTTTTTTTTTTTTAAACAAGGAACAACAGTTACTTTTATATTTGGAAAAAAACACAGTGACTGTTACCAAGTTGTATTTTTTCTTAAATAATACTACTTATTTAGAAGTTAGTGAAGAATAAAAGCATTCAAATTTTCCATCATCCCAAATTAGATTAAGATAGTTACCGTTGAGCAGAAAAGAAATGATTAAGTATGGCTTAATTCTTTTATTTTCAAGTACCCAGAGACTGAGATTTTAATCTTCACACTGAATAGATAAAAGAATGTGTTTAGATGACAACAAAAGAAGGTCTGATTGGACTTCCAGACAAAATTACAGTCAATATATTTTGACATTGAAACAAGTGAACACATATAGTTAAGAAATTTCCTTGACTCAAGACTTTAAAAGATTAAACAAAGACAAGCTGAGCTGTTAAACATTTCTTACCCAAATCATTTTCTGCAAGATCCTTAACTTCATAATATAGCTGTGTTAGTGTTCTACAAAGAAACAGAACCAATAAGAGATATATATTCATATATATATTTATGTGTATGTATATGTATGTGGTGTGTGTGTGTGTGTGTGTGTGTGTGTGTGTGTGTATGTGTGTGTGTGGAGAGAGAGAGAGAGAGAGAGAGAGTTATTTTTTAAAATTGCTATTCAATTACACAGTCTAACAAGTCTGAAGTTTGTAGGCCTGTAAGTCTAGAAACTCGGGGAGGAATTGATGTTGCATTCTTGAGTCTTAAATTTGCAGGGCAGACCAGGCAGTCTAGACACTCTGGTTAGGGTAGAATTCTTTCTTTTTCAGGAAACCTCAGCCTTTGCTCTTCAGCCCTCCATTAACTGGAAGAGGTTCACCTACATTAAGGAGGGTAAATACGCTTTATGTAAAGTCAACTGATTGTAAAGGTTAACCACATCTACAAATGACCTTCACAGCAACATCCGGGTTCAAGTTGGCCAAATAACTGAGCATGATGGCCTAGCTGAGTTGACACATAAAATGAACCATCCCAATTATTATCTGCTTTTAAAGGAATATTGATTTTCGTTGGTAGTCAGTTCCAAAACTTTGACTTAATTTTTTCTTAGCAATGGTTAAGTAACAACTAATTAACTGTTAGCTGATTGTAAAAACTTGCATACAAATCTTATTAGAAAATTGACTTGCATGTGTTAGAGAACATTTACTGTGTTACTTTGGATCAATTTTAATGTTTGCATTCTTTTCTCTGTGATCATATATTGGATTTTCACTGAAGATTTTCCTTGATGTCAACTTTTTTGGGGAAATTTTTATTGAATGTGTGTTATTGGAAGGGCTTGGGCAAACAACAGCGAGTCTTATGATGTGGCCTGGAGCACATGAGCAGGGGTGTGACAGATGCAGTGTCTATCTCAGCACTTTGTAGAGGAATCTGGGTCCAGCAAGTTGGACTCATGTGGATTAGGCCTCCAAGAGAAGGATTTATGTCCCCCGCCCCCACTTGGTTGCTTTCCCTTTTTATAGAACAAGCATGAGGATAGTCTTGCCAGCTGGGACAAAGTGTCTGCTTGGGCATCCGGCAGGCTGAGGAGATGCGACAGCTGCTCAGGGAATGAGCTGTGCGGAGTGCCTGCTGCCAGCACCTGTTGACCTTGCAGCCAATCACACTTGGGCACAGTCCCTCCTGCTAAGAACAAGGAGGAGGCTCTGGCCTTGTTGAGATTTGTGCCAAGCAACGTTAAGTTTTCAGGGTCAGAGAATCCTGTTTATCTTTCCACAAAGTATAGAGAGAATTCATAAATGAAACAAATCTTAAGTAAAATTTTGGTTGTTGAGGGAACAAAGTTTTGTTCTTTTTTTTTTCTTTTACCCTCCCTCTTTCTCATCATTGCCGATAGATGTTACCAATTTGAAACAACTTTGAGATAATCTGCATGCACAGTCTCTGCAAGAAAAAACATAACGATCGCTATCATATAAACTGATACCGTGATGGTACTGCCACAAATGAGAAGTAACCTCGATGGAGCATTGGTGATTTTATAATCTACTGTTTAAATAATGCAATAAATACAAACTATGTATGGGCTTTGAGTTTAACAATTTTAATTGTTCAAGTACCGAGGGCTACATTTTATTATTTCATCTCTGGTATATTTTAATCCATCCTCTGTCAGTTCCATAGAAAACCTTACTTGTAGATTCATTTGTTCAATAAGACAGCACTAGCCACATGTGGTTATATACATTTAAATTGCAATTAATTAACTTTAAATTAACAATTAAGTTTCTCAGTCACACTAGCCACATTTCAAGTGTTCAATACCCACATGTGGCTAGCGGCTACCTTATTGGATAACACAGCTATAGACTATTTCCACCATGACAAATAGTTATATTGGATAGTGCTTTGGCATGAAACAAAATCTTGGCTGGTCTTCTGTACAAGTCTCATCAAAAGAAGCAATATTTACAGAAGGTTGGTGGAAAGTGCCCATTCCTGTGATTTATTTGAGTTTTAACCTTAGTCAAGCAAGATTCCCCATCATCAGCATTTCTGGATTACAGTCTTGGCTTTAGAATTGCTTTCATTGAGTCACATTTTAGGATTTTGTCTAAGAATGTATTAAGGAATAACCTCACGAATATTGCTGTGCCTGCAAGTAAAGAATTACTCAGCTCTGAAGGAGACCTGCCAAGAAGATATTGAGGCCATTGTGATTGGGCATTCACTAGTCACTTCTGGGAGAAATTGGGCAGTCAAATAAATAATAAGTTATATGACTGGGTGAATCCAGGACAGAACTGAGTCCATACTGATACAAATAAATGTGTAGAGGAGTATGGAAAGTTCTTCCTAATCATCAAATGCCAACAAATGAAGGCAGAGGTTAATAGAATATCCCCATTTGGCTATCGCCATAATCATAACTGTTTCAAGCAAGAATCAGCAATAGAGACAGGGGAATAAAATTGGATAGAATAAGATCCTTACATGATATTGAAGTATTTTCTTATAAAATATTCTTAGTTATAAAGGTAGACAAATAGTAACTTTAAAGTGGAGAAACTTGGCAGATGCTATCTTAACCAAGGGTTAAGTTAACATCACTAGTAAATGGGGCTGGGGATGTGGTTCAGTGGTAGAGCGCTTGCCTACCATGTGTGAGGCACTGGGTTCGATTCTCAGCACCACATAAAAATGAATAAATAAAGTAAAGGTATTGTGTCCATCTACAACTAATTTTTTAAAAAATCACTAGTAAAATCATGGCATTTGCAGGTAAATGGATGGAGTTGGAGAATATAATGCTAAGTGAAGTTAGCCAGTCCTATAAAACCAAATGCCAAATGTTTTCTCTGATATAAGGAGGCGGATTCATAGTGGGGTTGGGAGGGGGAGCATGGGAGGATCAGACAAACTCTAGATAGGGCAAAGGGGAGGTAGGAGGAAGGAGGGGACAAGAGGGTAAATAAAAAAGACGGTGGAATGAGATGGACATCACTACCCTAATTACATGTATGAAGAAGACACGAATGGTGTGAATATACTTTGTTTATAAGCAGAGATACGAAAAATTGCACTCTATATGTGTAATATGAATTGTAATGCATACTGCTGTCATATATAACAAATTAGAATAAAAAATTAAAAATTAAAAAAATCACCAGTAAAGAGAAGAGACAAGGCCAGGTGCCTCCTGATGGAATACACTGAAGACAGAGTATCACTTCTAAGATACACTGCCAAAAAGGTAGGGGATCATCTAATTGTAAGGAAACATTTGGACAAGGCAAAATCGAGGGACCTCCTACAAAATATCTGGCTTGTTCTGTTCTCAAATGTCAAGGTCTTGCCAGACAAAGAAACACTGAAGAAGTGTTCCAGATAAAAGATCAAAGAGACGCCATAATAAAGTACAAATCTGATGCCAGGATAAGATACCAGAGCAGAATTTTTTTCATCTATCTTATAAAAGGCATCTGATAAAAATGGTAAAATCTGAAAAGGTTGATTTATTAGGAAATGGTACTTTATCAATGCTAATTTCCTGATTTTGATCATTGTACTATGGTTATATAAGAGAATGCTCTTGCTTTCAGGAAATATACACTGAACTATTTAGGAATAAAGGAACATTGATGTCTCCAATTATGTTCATAAATATGTATATATGCATGGAGAGAGAACAGAGATTGGGAGAGAGGGGCCATAACATTTGGGCAATCTAAGTGAAGAGTATGGGGGACTTCTTTGTACCATTTTTTTTGCAGTATTTCTATAGGTTTGAAATGATTTCCAAGTAAAGATTAATAACAGAAATAATCTTATGAAATTCATTCCTGTTGTGAGAGGTTTAAACTTCTTGTGTCCCCATTATGATATTTAATATGAGCAAATACTCTCAGAGTTAAAAGCTATAAAAGCTTTGATTTCCCCCCCATAAACTGTACAGTTTCTCTTTTTGTCTATTAAGATATGTAACTATTTCCCTTTTTAATATGATCTCCAGGAAGCTCAGAGTTAACTTTTCAGCTCTTACAACTATATAGGACTCTATAGAAAATTCTCTGTTTTCTATGTACCCATTGGTTCTATGAGTCCTGTATTTCCCTAATCCAGGTACTTCTGTTGTTTTTCTTCATCTGCTACAAATCTTCTGTGGGCACAGGTAGCAGCATCTTTATATTCAGCATCTCTGTAGCCTAGGCCCTGTTCTCTGTACCTTTCACCTTCTAACTTGTTTGATGGACAGAAAACCCCACCAGGGGGATAGCTAGGCTACTACCTGCATTTTACAGTTGGGGAAGCTGGAGCACAGAGATGTTCACAACACATACATTTGCCAGTTTACAAAGTGGCAGAGTGAAGAGTGGAATCTAGACAGTGTCTCTATAGCCAGAGCTGTCCACAGGAGCCCCTTGAAAGGGGAAAATCAGAAAGAGGAGGAGCTCACTTCAGTTCTGCACAGAGATCTCCTTGTAAAGAGTTAACAACTCTCAAGGTGAGAATTACACAGTCTTGAAAAGAAATGTGAGTCCACATTACATTGTCATAATTTCTAATTGTCTTGTGGAAATATATGATAAAAAGGAAGGTTTTTAACCAAAAATATTTTTCTTGAAATTATTATTTTTTTTGTACTCATTACATTTGTTGATAAGTTCTCATGTCTGATATCAGAGAAGAACCAGGTCAGGTAAGGGAGGACTTCTAGCCTAGAAAAAAAATTATTAGGAAGTCACATGGCAACAGATGTTAAAGTGGTAGGACAATTGTTGCTTAGAGAAAAAAAAATCTATCTAGCTATCTATCAATTAATATATATGTGTGTATCTATTGTAAAAAATTGTGAAAGTTATTAAAATAAAAATGGAGTTGCTTGTGTCAACCCTAACCTAAGGAAGTAAATAAGGCTGGAAGTTATGAAGGAGGGGTTCTTATGCATGATTGCCTAGTAGTAACCACAACAAAAGACAGTCAGAACTATAAGCTTGCATGGAGGCTTCTGCAACCTTATACAAAAAATACTTCAATGTGGTCATCTGTCCAGCAACTGTCTGGTACCAATCTGGTTATTAATCATTGTGGCCAAAGATTATTGTTTCAAAATATGTGATATAATCATTTCCATTTTTTACCTTTAAAAATGTCCCTTGCCTCAACCTCTTTGAATATGCCCATAGTTTAGAATGTATTCCCATTGCAATGTGCTGCTATTCTAAAATAAATATAATTAGTTTTTGAAGACTCTCTTTATGATTATTTTTTTAGATTGAATACACAGAACACACACATATACACATAGATGCTTGCAGGGCAAATCTGAAACTATTTGTAAGGCAAGAGACTCAAGTAGATAAGGTGGTCTTGGGCCAATCACTAGTATCTACTCATGATAATCAAGACAGTTGGTGTATTTACCAGCTCTGGGTGTCTCCCCTCACCCCTGTATGGCACAGGGACCTTCAAAGGGGACTTCCTGAAGCAGCGTGTGGCTAAGGACCACAAAGTTGCCTCTTCTTGGATTGTTCCCTTTGCTGGCTACTGCCAAACAAGAGTGGGTTTCTCCTGTCAATCTATCTCATCAAACCCTGTGTATTCATTCATAAATTTTCCTGTAAGTTGTAACTATAAGCCAAAGTACTTTTACTTGGTTTTCAACCATAAAAGCTTGTATAGATACAAAGCTATGCTCAGAACCAAAGAAATTAATATCATGTTCACATTTAGGATGACCTTTACTATCACAGGCTTTGTCTTTTCTGCAGGTAAATCGCTGGTACATATGGGCATCTTTGTGCCAATTATAAAAAGGGGACTCATCCTTTTGGCAGACCAAATTGGAAAAAGTTTTCCTTCTTCTTCCAGTCTCAGGCCTGGGCACACAACTTGGACACTCATTGTGCCATACATTTTAGTCCCCGCCTCCCCCTGCCCCTGTGCGAGATACAACCACACACTTGCTTTGCTGGTTCATGGTGTGCCACAAACTCATGAATCTAGCCCATGGCCATATTTTATTTGACCTATTTAAAAAATAAGTGTCAATGTGTAAAATTTAGGTCAGTCTACATAAAAACACAGACTTCTGACTTCTCTTCAAAAGATCCAGTAATCATGCTCTTTACTTCTTCCACGGCGACCACAGAGTGGAGTCAAATAGCAGCTGCTGACTTTGAACTGTGCAGTTCTCCGTGCTTCGCATCACTCCCATCCTCTCTGACTGGGAGGCCCAGTAGGAGGTAGTCCTTGCTCTTAGCTGGTGGTGCTTTTGCTAGCTCCACCCTATTTCCTTTACTTTTGTGACTGCCCGGGCACCTGTGGGGCTTCTAGGCATTCAGTGCCTGCTACAATCTGGTCCTCCCTCTATCACAAGGTGACAATAACAAATTCAGACTTTACAGCCTCTAGGCTTTAAGCTAAAAAGTCATAGAATCTGTTTCAGAGTCCTGTCAAATTGCATTGCATACTATTAGCTCTCAGGAGAGCTGCCCAAACCGTACAGCAGTATATGATGCTGCACTGCTGCATTTCCATTTACTGGCAAACTCACATTTTTATGTCTTTAGAGTTAGAGTGGCTTGGTGGAATAGGATGATATATTTATCATGTTTTTGTTTGATTTGAGGGTAAATGAGGCTTCTAGGAGGATATTGCTCTTGAGCCATTTTGGTGGGGGGACAGATCCTAGGGATTGAACCCTTGCGCAAGAGAGGCAAGTGCTCTACTGCTGAGCCACATCCCCAATCCTTGAGCCTTATTTTGAGGAAGATGAAGAAACACAGGAACTGGATAAATATTTCCAGTTGAGAGTGGGACAAAGAAGGATAGACTGTGCTCAGGATTAGGAAGGAGAATGATCTGCTCTGGTATTCCTTAGGACTTCTCTGGCTATGTTTCTCTCCCAATTTCTATGTTGCCCCATGCTATCTGTGATGCTCACCGTTTGTAAACTGTCAGCCAGAAAGCTTTACTGAAATAAAGGCCACCTGTTCTGACTGCTGATGCAAAGTTGGACTAGGAAACTCACTTCTACCCCTGGTGGTTTTACTTGGGTATTCTATGAGAGTGTTCCATATTTCAGGTTAATGACTGTTCACCAGAAT
Organism: Ictidomys tridecemlineatus; assembly: GCF_052094955.1. Taxonomy (NCBI): domain Eukaryota; kingdom Metazoa; phylum Chordata; class Mammalia; order Rodentia; family Sciuridae; genus Ictidomys; species Ictidomys tridecemlineatus. The sequence goes on from NC_135490.1 coordinate 33,016,424, forward strand.
ATTGACTTAAGTGCCCACAGATTTCCTATTCCTGATCTAAATAGTAAATTCTTGAAGAAACCAAATTCTGTTGAGTCAATCAATGAAGATCTGAACATTATAGTTCCTCGCAGGGAGAGGAGCTAAGAAAATTGCTAGGGAAATTGCCTTGGTCCAGTGGCCTGAGGAGGAGGGAAAGGAGTCTGGAGCCAGGCGTGGGTGCAACTTCAAGTATTTATTTCAGTCAGATCTGGCTTGCTAAGTGGAGACACCTGACAGGTCTTTCCTATTGACTGTCCTGTTAACTGACACTCTTTTAATAATAAGAAAACGCCACTGAATGTGGAAAAAGGAAATGAGTTTGGGGTACAATTTAGAAAGATGAGAAAAATTTTAACTGATTATCAACTGTTTCTGAATGATGTTTCTCCTTTTGCTTAAAGAATCACAACGTGGATGCAGAAATTGAGGATATTTTTGTTTTTAATCAGTGACTCAACACAGTAGTAAAGTAGGTTTCCTGCCATGAAGCATGACGTGGTTAGAATGACTCAGAGGCACAGCTCGAGTGGGAAACAGGGTACAATAAGTTCTGCACTTATGAAAGAAATGGAAGCCTTCAACAAAAATGCATTTTACTTCATATTAAAAAATAAAATTTGGAAGAATCCATTTGTTGCCAATGAAATTTTTTGTTTGTTTGTTTCTTTGAATCTCAGACTGAATTCTCCAGAACTCCAACACTGATAGATGGATTAGTCCATGGATAAAGCTCTCTGGAGACACTCTGCCTGGCTGATTTGTAAAGATTCACTCTTACTGACTTTCTGCCACCTTTGGTCCAATTTAAGTACTGTTCTGGTTAAAGGCAAGATCATCTGATTTGATTCCTTTGAAACCCTCACACACATTCAAGTCAAGCAGCAACTTCGGATGTAGAAAAGTGGTTTTCAATTTGCTTTTAATAGAACCCACAGTAGATTCTATATCACAACCAAGTACTTCAAACAAACACACACTCACTCTAAAACAAGTTGAAAACATTTCCCTAACAGTAGCTACTCTTAGAACGTGTATTGCAGTCTGATCTATTGTATTGTATTCTATTGTAAAAAGATGCAGCTGAAAACCTACGAAATTGAATTTATACCCACTAATGGCTGTGAACTAGTTTAAAAAAACCCACAGGTTTAGAAAATGTATTTTTCTCTATTTTAGATATCTATGTTGTGAAATGATAGCCAAGAATTTATAAACTGGGAAACAACTGATAGTGATATTCAAGAACATCTGAGTTAAAGAACAAAGGTGACAAAGACATATATTTTAAATTTAGTAACTATTTGTGCCTACTCTGTAATCATTACAGTGTTAGCTTCTTTACAGACAGTTTCTCTAATCTTCATAATGACCTGAAACTTAGGGTACTATTATTCCTGTCACAGGAAGAATCCAGCCTCACAGAGGATAGCAAGAAATCACAAGACTCCAATGGAGATGACAGGGCACATAAGCAAACTGACCTGCCACAATGCCATAGCTGCTCACAGGAATGAGACTAAGTGGACAGAGTAAGACAGTCTATTACTTTCAGCACAGCAAACGACAGCAGCCTAGTATGATAGAGCCAGTCCCCGGAGCCCCATGGGATGGTGCAGATGACAGTGCTGTATGTACAGGAACCCAGGGTAAAGGACTCAACACTTTTTTTTTTTTTTTTTTAAAGTACTGGGGATTGAACCCAGAGAAACCCCACCACTGAGCTACATCCCCAGCCCTTTCTATTTTTTATTTTGTGACAGAATCTTGCTAAATTGCTCAGGCTGGCCTTGAATTTATGATCCTCCTGCTTCAGCTTACTACATTGCTGGGATTACAGGCTTGTGTCAGCATGCCTGGCGAGGCTCAGCACCTTTTATAGCAAGCAGTAACAGGCCAGTCTTTCTCCTTTTGGGTGAGCAAAGGCTGAGTGATAGATATTGTTTTCTTAAATTCACACAAGTAAATGTGGCAGGGCATACCTTGTAATATGTTCTGGCTTATTCTGCTGCAGATGATCTTTAAACTCTACCACACAGCCTTGCTTTGATTCTGGAGCTAATCTGGGCCCTTTACCTGAAATATACCTAAAACTACTGATAATTATGGCCAAGTTGGGAAACAAGACACTAACTCTGTACATGGATCATTTTACACACAGGCAACCATAGAAGTGGGAACAATTCATAGAGATGGGATTTCTAAACCAAAAGCCTATATGATTTTGGCATATATTGCTAAATTTGCCTTCATAAAGGTTGCATCAATTTACACTATGAACCAGCTCTGTAAGGGAGAACCTGTTTGCTGTCTTCAAAAATGATGCCACCAAACTATTCAGTCTTGGCCATTCTCATGTGAACAAAGTGAAATTTTGATGCAATTTTAATTTCTCATATGATGTGATGCCTATCTTTTCATTTAAGTCATTTGTATGCAACTGACACTTTGCTTAGTTTTCTTAATATCTATGAGCTTTTTACATATGTGTACATTGAAAGTACTTTTTCCTAGTTTGCTGTTTATGCACACTTTCCCATGTACAATTTTTTTTTTTTACTTTTTTGTTTTAAATGTCATCAAATCTAGTTGGTATTTAAGGCTTCCCCATTTTGTGTCACTATTAAACCATACATTTAAGAAATCTCCAACATGTTCTATTCAGTTTTTTTCATCCCTCTGGAAATTACTGACATCAAGTGTGAGACAGGAGTATCTTTCATTTTTTCTTTTTCACCTTGGTAGCTATCCAGTAAGCCTACAGCACTTCTTTAATAAGTATTTCCTACAGAGATATCTATTAAATTCTCATACATATTTAGGTCTATTTCTGAGTTCTAGTCTATTTCATTGATCTGAGCAGGCGCCAGCACCATACCACTTTAATTCTTGCTGCTAGAAATATGCTTTATAAAAAGGAAGAGATACCTCATAACCCTTCTTTTTCAGTACTTTTCCTGGCTATTGTGGTATACTTCATTTCGCTTAAGAACTCTGGAATCAGGTCTTCCTTCTCTTAAAATCCAGTTGCAATTTTACTGAGGTTACCCTAAACTTATGGGATAATTTAAGGAGAATTAATGTCTTTATCAGTTGTTTTTTTCAGTTGCTTTGGCTAAAAACACTGGAGTCATCCTTGAGGCCTTCAGTCTGATCCATAAGCAAATCCTGTGGCCGTTTCTTCAGTTTATGTCCAGAAAATGACCACTTCTCTCCCACTCCACCTCTCACTCTTGTCAAGCTAACATCATCTTTCACCCACTTCCTTCATAACTGACCTCCCTGCCTTTCCTCTTGCTTCAGTCTATTCCCAACATGGAAGGTAGAATAAACCATGACGTAAGTCAGATGGCCTCACTGCTCTGCTCAAAACTCTCTGCAAGGTTTTCTACCTTGTAGTGAAAAACAAAGACCAAGATCTGGAGGTGTTAACCACATGGTTACCAGGAGCAATATTTCATAAATAGAAAACAGCCAGAACAAAGGCTACCAGACAGGAATACTGGCAGATGAGGTCACACCCAGCAGTAGGCGACCTTCCAGGGTCTGATGGATAAGTCTAAGCAAAAATCAGCTGAAAGTAGTTACTTACCTGGGTGCAAATTGGGATAAGAGGGGTGTGGCAGGGAAGAGAATATTTTTACACTAAAAACCCTTGTGGAACTACTTGACCTCTAAAACTATGACTATGACTTTAATAAAAACTTAAGGAATTTTTAAAACTTATGAGAGTGACATAGAAACTCACAGACAAATTGAACAGATGGCACTTGTCAGCATGTTGTGGGAATAAGGCATTTTCTTTTTAGCAGATAGACATTCTTTTTTTTTTTTTTTAAAGAGAGAGAGAGAGAGAGAGAGAGAGAGCGAGCGAGAGAGAGAGGGAATTTTTTAATATTTATTTATTTTTTTAGTTTTCGGCAGACACAACATCTTTGTATGTGGTGCTGAGGATCAAACCTGGGCATGCATGCCAGGCGAGCGCGCTACCACTTGAGCCACATCCCCAGCCCCCAGATGGACATTCTTATAACCCCCAAACTCCATGGTGTCTCAGTTTCATGGGGATTTTAAACAAAAGAACTAACATCTATCAATTCAAAATTCAACTTTTGAGCTGCCCCTGGAAGGTAAGGAGTATTTGGCTTTTGAGTGAATGGCAACTGAAAAATTTTAGATTTAGTAATCTTCAAAAAACAGAAACGGTGTGTGTGGGGTTGTTCAAGTTTTTAATTTCACTTTAATGTTAAAAAAAAATCATACTACTGGATAGACATTTGGAAAAACATCATTTTTAAGAATACAAAATAGTGAAAAGAAATGCAGTATTTAAAGTGTGTGCTTTCACTGAAGGAGCTTCAGAGAGATGAAAATCTCCGCAGGCTACAGGGGTCCAAGTTTAATTGTCTTCCTTCACAAAAGAGATTGATCACAAGGGACTCAGAATGCCTATTGTCTTCTGTAAAAACAAATATGTGGGGCTGGGGTTGTGGCTCAGTGGTAAAACACTCACCTAGCAGGTCGGAGGCCCTGGGTTCGATCCTTAGCACCACATATAAATAAATAAAATAAAGGCATTATGTCCATCTACAACTAAAAAATAAATATTTAAAAAATAAAACAAAACAAAAAAACCCCACAAACACATGCCATTTAGTTTCACCATAAAGGAGCAGAATTAAGTACTAGAGTACTTAAAATCTTCAGTCTAGGTACAGTTAAGGCTCACCAACCTCCTTCTCCTCCTTGTCTCCTGTACTACAAACTCATATTACAACTTTCAAGGTTAATTTTTTCCTTCTGAATTTTTGTTTTTGGGTGCAGGGATTGAATCTGGGACTTCACTGAGTTACATCATCAGCCCCAAGGTAAATTTTTCATCACCTAATATGAAGCAAAATGTTGTTTATTTGCATCTCCCCTGCCCCGTGGACAGTGTCCTCCTTTTCTAAGTTGCAATCCCTTTTATTAATTAAAGGAGAAAGAAAAGAGTTTAGCTATAATTTGTTGCTTAAAATATCAGTAGTTTCCTAGTAGGCCCAACCTTCGAGAAAGGTATTGAAAAGGACATATAGCCCAAGAAGGCTGCAGAAAAACATGTAAGATAACTTTCAACCTCCCAGAGGCCAGCAGTAACAAAAGGAAAATGGGCAGGGGTGGAAAGGTTTCCTGTCTATTTTATCACCATCATCAGCCTATTAAACAATTTATTTTAGAAGTTAGATTTACACAGAAAACTCAGCAAGGAAATGATTCCTCTAGAAATGGTGGGAACATGAAATCAATTTCATTTTTGGTTTTTATCAGTAAGAAATTAAAACTATTATTTATTTATTCTGGCATTGCCTCTTAAGCTCTTCATTTATGCAAAATTCATGTAAGCAGTACTTGTCTTCACTTGTAACTTAAATTTCAATTATCCTATTTTTCATTTTGCTAAGTCCTGTTCTTTTTCTAATATGCTTAGTGACTTTTAATAGTTTCTTGTTCCTTACTTAAAATGTGTAAGGATCTGATAATATTACTACATACTTTAGGCTCTGATTCATCTGTAGTTTGTTTTTATGTTGCTCCCCAGGCTCTCATGCTGCCTTGCTTGTGAATTATATGATTTTGAGTGAGTGCCTGTATGGTACTTCTTGGGGTTGAAGGTGGGTTCTTTTTCAAGAGAAGATATGTGGGTTTTTTTGTTTGTTTGTTTGTTTTTGTGCCAGTTGATATTACTTTAAAGTAAAATATTGGCTTAAGGTTTTTTGTTTTTGTTTTTGTTGTTGTTGTTAGTGCTTTGAGAGCACCCACATGGGGAAGAATTTGGTTTGAAATCCATGTATGAAGTAACTTTTGAGTACAAATTTTCGGAGGAGTATATATGTATATGTGTACTTATATTTTACCTCTCCATGTAGAACTAGAGTTCCAGGTAGGAATTCCTTCTTTGACCTTCACAGGGAGATGGGATTCAGCCACAGCACAGTCAGTGTTTGTGAATATACATGTACCATTTTATGTGGGACTCCTTACCTTGGGCTGATCCTGGACTTCATCTCTTCATTTGGGACCCTGAGGCTGTGAAAATTAAAGTTGTCCTTAACCTGCAGTTTGCAACTCTCCCCCCCCTTTTTTTTTTTTGACTATGGGTAAAACTTTCTTCCGAGTTCATTTGAAAACCTTTTTTGTAGTAATGGGATTAAATTTAGTGCCTTGTGCATGCTAGGTAAGTGCTTTACTAGTAAGCTACAACCTCAGCCTGAAAAATATTTTTTAATTCAACAACTTGCACAATTTCCAATAGAGGGTTTATCTCATACCATAATGCTACAGAGATTTATAAAACCAAAAATTCTCTCTGAAGTGATGTGAAACAAAACATGTAGGAACTGTCATTGTAACTCAGACTTTATTGCTTATTAGTTATGTCATTCCACACATTTTTAAGTAAACAGGCTTTGAGAAAATATACTGGGAGTGTTACACAGATGATGGCAATATTGATGAAAATGTTCAAGTGTTTTACATAAGGTAATAAGAGGCACCACTGCCACCATCACCCCCAGAAATATAAAAAGAGTAAAAATAGTTCATTGGCATTTAACTAGCATTATTCTTTGTAATCTATGAACCACAATAAGCATGAAAAATTTCAGAACCTTCAAAACAAAATATTTTTTCCACTACCAAATTTTTTTAAATGAGCAAACAAATCTACTCAACAACAAAAACTACACATACACAACCCTAAAAACAAAAGTTGTCAAATTCTAGTGGTCCTCAATTTTGATATTAATTCAAGAAACAAAATGTATTCCACTTTTAAAATGAGATTAAACTCTTTCACTATAATTATACTTGCTATATAATTCAAATGATTTAATTGATGGCAAATTTAACAGTAAAAACCACAGAAACATCTCAAACTGTTCTTATGCTAAGGTAATTTCTTTAGAAGTTAATTATTCTTTAAACCTGCAGAATAACTTCACATACTAACAAACTACCCTTTCAGATATACGGCAGTAGTCCTAAGTGTTCTTAATGCTGGGGAGCATATAGGAAATCACTATAAATCACACATAAACATCAATAATTTTCCTTAGTAAAACTATACCAATAGTTTCCTCTATTAATGATTTTTAAAAATCAAGGATGTGTAACAGTTCAGCATTTGAAAGACTTCTATGTATATTATTAAAAAGATGCAGAGGTTGAGAAGTACATTTGGATATTTGAAGACACTATAAAAATAACAAGACCTGAAATGTGGTTTTATGTTGAACCCATTTAGACGTCAGTTATCTAACAACGAAAACACCACAATACCAGATAAATAGGAATTTATTAAAATCATTGTCTCCAACAATACAAAAATTAAATATTAAGGCATCTTTTATTCCCATCCTAGTATATGCAGCAAATGTTTTAAATAAGAGCCAGCATTTATTCAAATGCTTTCTAATGTATTTGGCAGGTTTGTTTTTATATTCTCCTATTACACATATCATTGAAAGTTCTCATGATCAAACACCTGACCCAAATCAAAAGAAAAGTATAAATAGATACCAATTTATTAAAGGGAAACAGTTCATCATTGAAAAATAAAAAGGAACTACAAACAGTTTCATAAAAAGTTTAAATATTGGTATTTAAATTTCTCTGAAGCAACTTATGCTTCAGTGATTAAGCAAAAGAAGAGATGAAGACTTTAAGATGGGAAACCTATAATTAATAACTACAGAATAACTGTATATGTAAAATTCTGCTATATTGGGAAGACATTTGAAAAGGGCTCATAGCCACTACAATCAGATCATACAAATTAACACTGATTATTATTTCCCATATTTGTCCATTTATAAAGCTTAATAGGCTTCATAAAGTATACTAAACAGTAACATTTCACCTTTTATTAAGGCAAGTTTGTGAAAATAATGTAATACAACCAGATCTTTTCATGAACTTTCCACTGACAACATTTTTTAATGTAAGAAACATACAAAAAAACCTGCATTTTATAAAAAGTCACCTCAATACCAGAAAATAGTTAATGAAAGATGTTGAACATGGTTTACTTTTTAAAGGATGCTCTTTCCTTGTCTCAAATTCCAAGTGTTATTCATCATCTTTAGAGCCAGTTTTGCTTAACTATTAAAAAAAAAGATAAAAGAAATATGCAACAAGTTTAAGCAATCATAGTATTTGAGTCATTATTTCCATTCAATATCAAACAAACAGAATCTATTACTTTTAAGGTTCAACTAACTTGAATTTTAAAATATCTATGGCTTTTATCATAGGCTTAGCTACTTCAGACAGGTTTAAAAACATATCCTCAACAAAAATATATAACCTCAACAGAACAAGAGGAAAAAATATTCCTTGGAGCTTGCCAAGAAAAAAATAAGTTAGAACAAAGATTATACAAATAGAAGGTGTCATTTATAAAAGAAATGACATTCTGTTTTTGTTTTCTAACAAGACAATAAATTTTTTTTTTTTTGTCAGTTCTGGGGATTGAACCCAAGGCTCTGTCCTTGCTCTTCCACTGAGCTACATCCTCAGCCCAACAGACATTTTAACCAAATAATTCTTAAAGTGTAATTTTGAAAACATCATTAAAATATCTTAAATTACAATTCTATTCTAATAAATCTCTGGTAGGAGTTGGTAAATTTGGGGGTGAGGCAGAGAAAATTCTCAAGTAATACAAAAATAATTCTGATTAGAATAGCTACCCAGTCATTGAGAAACCCCAGTGTACCCAATAACTCTCACAAATATGGGAAGCTGTGAAAAGGAGAAACTACTAAGGGTAGTGATTCAAAACTCTTCACATAATCACTGAGGCCCCTAAAAGCTCTTCTTCTTCTTCTTCTTTTTTTTTTTTTTTTTTAACGTGTGGGTTTTTACTTACTGCATTTGAAATTAAAACCAAGAAGTTTCACTCACATAAAAATAAAATAAACCCATTATATAACCCAATAACATTTTTTGAGGAAATATAACTAGTTTCTGAAACAAACCAAACTTAATATTTAAGAGTGGGGCTGGTTTTACATTTTTACAAATCTCTTTATTATCTAGCTGGTTGGAGAGTCTCACAAATTTCCTTCTATAGTAAAGAAGATATCATGAAAGACAATACACAAAAGTATCAAGAACAGCCCAATTAATAACATACACTGTTAGATTCCAAACTTACTACCTGAGAAATTTTTGGAAAATGTAAGAATATAAAAAGCACACATTCTGTTAGTGATTTAATAGAGCATTAGTGATGACATCATCACAGTTCACGCAGCTGCTCCAAATGCTACTGAACTCTCAGGAGAAAATGAATAAAACAATGAAACAACATCATAAAGTTGTGATGTAAATAGTTTTGACCTTGCATACCACCTGATATGATCTCAGGAATTACACTTGTAAACTACTGGCTAAAAGTAATAGATTCTGGGAACAAACTATCTAGTAGGTAATTGGCTTAAAAATATCTTTTCCTAGGAAGAATACTATGGAACAAAGCTATCAAATTATGTTATGTGCATTTACAAATATGCTGCAATGAATCCCACCATTAAATCATAATGCACCAATTTAAAAAATGTTTTCCATCTCCCAAGATTATTGGGTTATTTGAATTTTACTTTTTTTTTTTTAAACTTGGAATTTTATTTACATTATCAGGGACTCTCTCAAAAACAGCTTTTGGAGCTAGGGAAGGAGGAGCACTATCACTTCCTTTTAGATAAGTCAGATTATTTTTCTTCTCACTTTCAGCTGAGATCTGCTGTGCTAGGGAATCAGCATCTGACTGAGAAAATAGATCATTCTAGAGCACAGAGCATGTTGGGGAGAAAATGTGTTCAGATGGCGAGCTACATGCAGGACAACATGAAGTATTTCTCAAGCATCAAAGGAAAGATAATGAGCCAATGTCAGTGTAGCCTTTTCTTAATGGAATTATCTATGGGATCAGTCTCTAGCCCAGGAAGGGAGGAAGATATATTGTGTATTCTTTCTGCACCTCACGATTCCCTACTCTTAGAAAAAAAACTTTCCCCTATATCTAGACATACAAAGATTAAACAGTTTCTATAGAACACACATTTCATGGGCCAAATAGTTGCTTTTAAAATAAACTTCAAGAATAAGCTGCTTGGGCTGGGGATGTGGCTCAAGCGGTAGCGCGCTCGGCTTGCATGCGTGCAGCCCGGGTTCAATCCTCAGCACCACATACAAACAAAGATGTTGTGTCTGCCGAAAACTAAAAAATAAATATTAAAAAATTTTCTATCTCTCACTCTCTCTTTAAAAAAAAAATAAATAAAAATTAAAAAAAAAAAAGAATAAGCTGCTTGGGGCTGGGGTTGTGGTAGAGCAGTGGTAGAGCCCTTGCCTAGCATGTATGAGACACTGGGTTTGATCCTCAACACCACATAAAAATAATAAAGATATTTTTAAAAAGAGAGTAGTCACTATTGATTGATGAACATATATTTTGTTCTATTAAAAAAAAGAATAAGCTGCTTGTAAATTATTCATATCTGTGGGTCCTCACTAAAACCCTAATCTTTATTTTTAAATACTTACAGCAGTTGTGGACTAATTGCCATGCAAAACTTATTTCATGAAGTCCTACAAAGAGAACTAGCTTACTGTGTTAAATATAAGTTAATATATTTGAAACTAGAAAATGCAAGACAAATTTGAGAAATTTAAAAATAGAATGTAAACAATTTTAAGCAACAAATCCAGAAAATCTTTTTTGCTAATGATGGGCAACTACATTTATAATCTGTCTTTAAAAATAAAACTGAAGCATTCCTTTCCATGACTGGTTTTTTCTTCAGTTTCCATATTATCCATAATTTAAAGTCATTTATAAGCATGTCTATTCTTGATATAAACTTATGTAAACAGTCATGCTTTTTGTAGCAATAACTTACTTCTGTAGACTTTGCAATACTTAAGAAAAGAACATCTAAAACTCAGGATATTAGGAAGCCAAGAACGAAGGATATTTCAAAAATACTTACATGCTGAATGTAAACAGACATCCCAGGTAATTCCAAAGATTGCAGAGAGGGTAGGAATTGAAAACATAAATTTCATTAATTGATGGCAATAACTGTAACAGTTTTGAAGACGAGAATATAAATATTATATACCTTCACAACATCAACCCAGTTCCAGCCTCGAGGAAGTTCCCCTTTGTGATCTGAAGAATAAAATAGAGTAATTGTATTTCTAAGACTCAGCTAGTTCCAAATTTTCTAACAAATATGATTTTGTACATTATATATAGCAAATAGATTCAAGGTTTAAATCCCATATTTCTAAGTCATAAAAATAGTTTATCATCTTTGTGAGTTGAAAGCACCATTCTCCTGGGAATTTTTGCAAAGTAGTTGATGTATATCCCCTTTTTACATTTACTTTGTTTCCATTCAAGACAAAACCTATTATTAAGGAAAAATATGCAGGTGGGTTGGAATCAATTTATTAGTTTCATGGATTTTAGAATTCTTCTTTATATAAAGTCCCTGCTTATTAAGTAAGAAGTTGTGCTAGTTCACTGTTTCATGAATGAGCATTTCACACCAGGAAGTTAGGCCAACACAGGAGGTCTCACAAACATATGGGTGGCTTCAAGACTAAGAAGAGGCCTGGTTAATTTATGTAAAATTGGTTATGCTCTGATAAAGTATTATTTAAATAATTCTTCTATTGAGAATACTTGTAAGTTCATAAGAACTTACAGAAGAATTCATAGTTTATAAGGTGTTTTCATTCTTTTGATACACAAGTTCAAAACAATCAATACTATTTAAAAATTATTTAATTCAAATGGCTTGATTTCCTTTATGCTTCAAGTATGTTCTATGTATATCTCATTTTATGAAGCCATCAAAATCTATATTAAAAATAACACTGACTGAGCATACATAACCAAAAATCTGAAATTCAAAATGCTCCAACATTTGAAACTGTTTGAGTAGTTTTAGATTTTGGAGCATTTCAGATTGTGGATTTTTAGAATAGGGTTGCTCAATTGATAACTACACAAATATTCCAAAATTTGAATGCTTCTGGTCTTAAATATTTTAGATGAAGGATACGCAATCTGTATTAATTTTGCAGCAAGTGAAAAAGCAAATAACCCCAGGATTCCTTTTTTTTTTTTAAGTTGTTGTTGTAGATGGACACAATACCTTTATTTTATTTATTTATTTTTGTGTGGTGCTAAGGATTGAACCCAGTGCATTACATGTACTAGGCAAGTGCTCTACCACTGAGTATGACCCTATCCTCCTAACCCCAGGATTCTTATAGGAAAGAGGCAATATTATTGGAGCTCAATTTTAGATGCTAATGGTTCTTTTCTCTTTCATGCCAATAAGAATCTTATCCTACTGGTTGTTGGTTATGAGGTACACAGTGGAAGGTCACTAATTTTGGTTAATTATACCTTACTCACAGTGCTGTGTCCTATTAAAATTTTATTAGGAATGAAAGCTTCAAGTCACTAACTGCTACATTGCCATTATAAGGAGAAAACAACTAATTTAGGTGGATATCATCAAAGAGAATGAAGTTTGGGAGATATTAGTGAAAAAAAGTGATCATAGGTCATTCTTCTTGAAAGTAACAGGTAATTGACACAAATGCGAAAACACTGCAAAAAAATAGTAATCAAAATTCTAGAAAACAGACCATAACATGTTAACAATGTATTGTTTCCATTGTTCATATTTTAATGTTGCTTTGACATGAGGTATAACAGATGCCTAGATTTTTATTTCACAAACCATTACAATTTCAAAAATGTAGTTTTGAGGACTAACACAGGGTTGCTTTATTTATATTCTGCCATAGACAGACATTAAATAAAATACAAACCACCAATCCTACTACAAGAGAATTTTAAACCCCCTCACCAAAATAAAAGGATCAGTTTTTAGTAAAGAGCATTTTATAACCTTACACCAGTAGTGCACAGATTTTTAAGTATAAATGTGTATGCATGATAGTATTCACATTTTTCCCAACCAGGAAAAATTTATAGACTGATATCAATTTGCAAATTTCCAAGTTAAGTAAAGGTATCAAGTATATTGTAGAAGTTTATAATCCTTTTCTAAAGGACTCTGGTTTAGGATACATGGGATTTCTGTTCTTAAATCTTATTGTTGTTGTACAAATAAGTTAACTATATACAAAATTATTAAATTATTTATTTACAATGCTAAGATTTAATGGTATTATCAGACTTCATTTCAAGAGAAAGGTTTATTCTATACAGTTTTTAATATTATGTACATGTGCCATAAAGGTAAATTAGAAAACCCCAAACATGCTAGAGTGTACAAGTGGGACATACATTTTTCCATACTATTCTAATGTTGCTCATCTTCAGACTCATTTATAGTTACTTTGCCACTCAGTGATCTTATTTTCAAATGATTATCTCTTGTGATAAAGTAGCATTAAGTATCTATAATATTCCTGTGACCCAAGAAGTCTCTGATCTAAATGTTCCAAGAACAAAGAATAGAGAATTAATATTCTAAATCTAAATATATTAAGCATCTATATCATGCTAAAAAGCAACCCATTTATCTGTGTTATAAAAGGATAAAAAATAACACAAACCTGTTTTGTCTGCCAGTTTACGTTTTTGGGCTTTAGAAAGTTGTTCTTTTTTGTCTTTTTTCTTATTTGATGGAGCTGTATTAGGAGTTTCAACAGAGATGATATTGCTTATAGATGTCTGAAAAAAAATTTAAAAGAAGAAACAGTTCTCAGACTCCAACCTTATTACTGAGTTACATTAAATATAGCTATATCCAAAAAAGGTTTAAAATTTTTAGACCTATGAAATTTAAATCGGGTACCCTTAACACATTATTGGTTTCACTCAGTAGTTCACATCAAAGAACATAATACTAAGTGCAAGAGTTAAAACACAAACCCTAAGAAGGAAGATTTGATTATATGTATTATGTTAAAGATACAAGGTTCCATGACCGATTTACAGTTTGGTTAACTTTTACTATTTGGAAAGTTAAACATGTACCTACTTAAAGCATCCTGGTTCCCTGAAGAAAATCTTTAAAACATTTGGGTTCATATGGTCAGTATTTATGATAGCTAAAATTTACAATGCTTACTAGGAGTTAACCACGGCTATAAATGATTTACATGCCACTCATTTGATCTTTACTATAATTTTATAAGGTAGATACTATTATAATCCTTATTTTGCTGGTGAGAAACTAAGCATAGATATATTAAAACACTTGCCTAAAGTCAGAGTTAATAAGTGGTTAAGTGAGGATCTGAACTCAGGCAGGCTGGCCCTAGGCCCATGTGCTCAGTTACTAACCTCTCCTGCTCTTCCATTTGTCTTTGAGTTTTCTTCTATGTGTTTTGTTGAGTGGAAGCCACAACCATTCAAGTAGAAAACATGGCCTTTGCTGCCAAAAAACTTATAGTATTGTTCACAGGATACAACTCAATTAATGGTGACTACTGAAAGTCTTTCAGTGCAAGCAAGACTTGATGCAAAAAGCATAAAGATGATTATTTCCTAAAATTATTCTAGAAATAAATTCATTATTTTTTCTATTCATTAAGGTCTCCTAAAGCTGTAACACCTTCAAATTGAACTATGACAAAGCTATTTACAAAATAAGTCTCATGGAGAAATCAATTTCATACATATTTTAGTGCTACATACTTAGCTAATCTAAGTTCTATAAAGAGATTAAGTAAATTTTAAAAATACTAGATTCTTGGACTGGGGATGTGGCTTATTAGTAGATAGCTCGTCTAGTATGCACTAAGGACCAGGGTTTAATCCCCAGTACTCCAAAAATCAAAATCAAAAACAAACCAAAAAACCTAACAACAACAACAAAACTAGGTTCTACAATATCCCAGTTTTATGAAAATAAGTACTCTAGTTTTGATGAAGTCTGATTCCAATTTAAAAAAAAAATATTAAGGATCTAAAATTAATCAATAGCAGACTAAAACTAAAACAACAAAAGAATCTTGCAAAAAAAATCATCACATACTCACTGTAGAATTAATGGGATGATGATTCTCCATGAACTGCTCTTTATTGTCTTTGGCATATTCAAACAATGTATAGGTCATAGCAGTTCCAAGATTCACTTCCACAGCTTCCTGTAACTTGGCTAATATACTCTGCTTTACAGCTGATGATCTACAATGCAGAACAAACATGTTAAGAGGAGAGTAAAATAGAGAGTGAAATGAAAAAACAATGAAAACAAAACTACTCACATGGTGTTGTTAAAAAAAGCGTTCATAGATATAATTGGAGGTGTTTGGGGATATGTTTCTGTCCAGGAAATCTCTATTAAGAAGGCTTTGGGATCACCATTTTCACCTATCTGAAGAAAAGGGAAATCTTAGGCTTGTGAAAAGTGATAAAAAGACAGAGTGCTAAATCATGATCTTTAAAATAATTAATTCTTTCCAATACTCATGCTCAGATCAGAAAAGTAATATTTTGAAAAGTTCATGGGTGTAGGCTAAGACTGAGCGGGGCAAAGGAGAATATAAAGGGAGTCTAACTTTTAATTTAGTCCCAGTCTACATTAACAGGTGTAGTTTATGACCATGGCCTCTCTATCAGTTTATCAGCTTTTCTAGTACCAAGGCCACATCTTATGTAAATTTTTGGTTTCCACCAAATTTGCTGGGAATGAAGATAAGACATCAACTGGGGGAATAAGAAGATAACGGGGAGTCATGGTGGAATAAGCCTGTAATCCCAAAGCTCAGGAGGCTGAGGAAGGAGGTTCCTTGGTTCAAAGCCAGCCCCAGCAGAGCAATTTAGCAAGGCCCTAAGCAACTTAGTGAGATCCTGTCTTAAAAAAAAAAAAAAAAAAAAAACTCTGGGGATGTGGCTCAGTGGGTAAGCACTCCTGGGTTCAATCCCTGATACATCCCCTGCCAAAAAAAAAGACAAAAATAACAATCCACAAACTGAAATTCATCTTTGTCTCAAGTTTTCTGACTATGACATATCACAACAGTCATGAAGAACAAATAATTAAAATACAATTATTTGTACATCATTCACACAATTCCAAGAAATAAGAAAATGAAATATAAAATTGAGAGAGAAAGAAAACGGGTAAGGAAAAATAATACCTTAGGCTGGACAGTAATTCCTGAATAATTTAAGCATGTCTTTTGTTTCTTTTGCTTCCCCAACATTTGTTTTTCTTTAAATTATAATCTTAAAACTGAAATAGTACAATGAATGCTCACTGAAATTTATTTACTAAGTACTTTTTGTTCCATTTACTTTATTTCTCCCTTTTTATCAAAGAATCAACTTCCACTCTCCCAATATATGATATTTTTCCTTTTTTTTTTTTTTGTTGAACAGTTTGAAAGTAATGTCTTCAAATATACATGGGTAAAGTATCCTAAGAACATTCTCTTTTATAACCACAGGACCATTATCACACCTAAGAAAGTCAACACTGATATAAAAATATTACCTAATTTATAATTCATGTTAAAAATTCTCCAATCATATCTAAAATATCCTTTAATAGACATCACTCTAACCCACAAATATATAATTCATTAAAGGATAATTTAGAAGAGTCCCCAGCACTCTCCCCGGCTTTTTAAATGTCTTTTATAAGAATCTAGGCTAGTTTTCTAGCTAGATATGAACTGTTTCCTCTATACAGATTCAAATTCAACATTTTTGATAAGGATACTATATAGATGATATGACATACTCTCTTAGCATCATCTAGGGAGGCTCATAAGATCTTCTGGAATCATCACTACTGATCCTAAATTTGATCACTTGGTTAAGGTGATATTCTCCAGATCTCTTCAGTGTTAAGGCACCTTTTCATTTTGTAACCAAGCAATCTTGTGAATAATACTTCAAAACTGTGTGAATACCTTGTTTCTCAAAAACCTTTTACCTCAAGGTTTTAGCATCCATTAATAATCTTGCCTGAATCAATTATTGCACGGGTGGTTGCAACATGGTGGTTTTCTAACAATACCATGGGATAGTTCATGAATCAGCACCTTCTCTGTAACTTTTCTAAAAAATATGTTCTATTTGTTTCTAAAAATATTAATTTTTTAAAAATATTTATTTTTTTAGGTGTAGATGGACAACACAATGCCTTTATTTTTATGTGGTGTTGAGGATGGAACCTGGGTCCCGCCCATGCCAGGCGAGCGCTCCACCACTGAGCCACAATCCCAGCCCCTAAAAATATTGATTTTAAATAGCAATAAGATTAAATTTTTTTTCAACTGAATTATTACTTGATTCACCTTTATTTTCTTTACATTAGTTTTTCATCCTCACCCCCTTTCGTCTTAATCATATTCCATACCAATCTAAGGTGGGCCTCAGAAATCGTATCAAATAAATGTAGGAATCTATTGATATACCTGTATAAGTTGATTATGTGCACAATAATGCCATCAGTTTATGCTTGTTTTGAATACAAAGATAATTAAAATGTGATAAAAGTTACTTGCTTTCTGCCATCACTAAGTCCCTACTCCAGGTATCCTTAGGAATAAATTGCCACATGTCTCATATTACGCTAAATAGATACTGAAGATAAAAAAAAAAAAAGACAACACCACTCATGTCTTTAAAGAAGATAGCTCATTTAGATGACTCACTAAATTATAGTATACTAGTTTAAAAGAAATAGAGCAAGGTAGAAAGAGCATGGTTACTTTTGCTTCAAAGTCAGGGCAGAAATAGGAGACATGGGTCAAATATATCAGAAGCAGCTTGATTTAGGCCTTAAAGGAAAAGCCAGATGAATAATGGATAAGAGGTGAGGGAAAGAGCAAAGAATGTATCAAAAAACATATATTTTTTTTTAAAAAAAACAACTTCAGGAAAATATTTAACAATCTATTATGTTTAATACATGTTATTAGCTGGGAAGGTCTAGAGAGGCATTTCAAATCAGTCTTTTGAGTGTCAAGCTAAGGAATTTAGCTCTCATTTTTTATATAGGTGAAGGATCCATGGAGAATCCTTTCCAAAAAAGGGAATGAGATGACTATCTGTTGGAGGACCACTGAAAGTAGGAAAGTCAGTCATTTAGGAGCCTTCTAAATCATTCTATATAAGAACTGAGGAGCTTGACTCGGGCACTGGCAGAACTCTAATAACTTATCTCCTTTGATTGTCAACATCCATTCTATAGTACAAAGGATGGATTGAAGAGGAATGACACATGAGATTGGAGATAGTAGATTGAGATTTTAGAGCATTCTGCATATGGTGCTGAGTGCTCAATAAATAACTGATACTAATGGAGACATTTAGGAAAGTACAGGGAAATTTTCAATCTCCCATTCACTAAGAGGAGGATGACAATAGTTAATAAAGTTTGAGGAAGCAGCTGGACTCAACAGAAGCACCTAGGATGTGACTCCACTTTTAATTTTGGCTATTAAAAAATTCCCCCGGTTGAAGCTAGCTATATATTTTTTATTTAGAAGTGTCATACTTTTCCAAGTTTTCTTTGTAGTGTTAAGTTTATTTTAAAAATTTCTCCATTATTCTGTCTGGTATTTAGAACTGTAGTGTCTTCATCATTAATTGAAAAAAATACTCTCTCATTTAAAAAAAAAAAAGTCTCCTGGCTGCTATGTGCATGAAAATGGTATTAAAATGTTAAACTTGAAAGGGAAATGAGAACTGTTGGGCAGAGAAAAGAGCATCCAAAGGAAGTAACTATAAGGAAATTACTTCCTGTGATCATCTACAATAAAATCATATATAAAGATCATTTCTTATGTAATTTATTTTAAATGGTGCAATGTGCATTATAGCCATAAATCTTTTATTACTTGTAATCTCTTGGATAACTTGTTTATATTTATTTACAACATAAAACAATGACATTCTTTTATGTTGATAAGTTACAAGCAACTCCCATTTCAAAGAAAAATGTTTCATATGTGTCCATTACATATATTAAATATCCATACATATTTAGAATGCAGAATTAAGAAAATATCACCCTTTCTTGACTGTATCATAGGGTAGTAAAAAAGCACACTAGACCTGGAATATAATCTTGGATTTTCATCCTAATATTTATCAATATCAGCTATAGGAGCTTTAGAAGTTAAATGGAGAGAAGTCATCTTTAAGAAGGCAAGACCATATAATTTCCAAGGTTTCTCCATGTCTAACGTTTTATGATTCTGGCACAATAAAAAAATTAGTTATCTTGGTTTTAAAATAGATTCTGAATTAAATTTTAAATGTTAAGAATGGTTAACGTCACTGTGATGAATCTTCTATTTAACAGCTTCGGAAAACACAAAGATGTAATAAATTTAAAACATTAAATTTAAAAAAATAATCAGCAATTTTAGCAATCTTTGGTTTTTTCCTAGCAAAGCAATAAGTATACCTATTCATGCCATGTCTTACCCTATATTGAAATGAAACTGGACTTAATTCCCGGAAACTTTCATCTCCTTCATAAATAGAACGTAATGCTTCTAGTTCCATCTGAAAGAAAATCAATGAGTTAGGATTAGTGGTATAAATGGATTAAATGTAGGGTATTTAGCTTTTGATTCAAGCCCACTCAACTACATAAAATTGGTTAACTTATAAGAACTTAGATGATGATGATATATGTGTACATACCAACAAATCACAATCACACTGAAAATACTTACTTTGAAACTATGTATTAGACAACATTAAGCATTTTACATTGTGTCTTCTCAATTAATTCTCAAATCAATCTTGTGAAGAAGATCCTATCACCAGATTTCCTCCTTCCTACTATAGAGGAATGTAAGATTTGGTTTAAAGCAACTCCAGAGAAGGTGCCCTCTATCATTCTATCGAAAAGCAGCCTGGGATAGAGAAAGTATTAAACTTGAAGATGAAAAATAAGAAGCATAAACAAATTCTCATTCTTTACATATATTATTTATGTTTGTAATTCTTTCCATAGAATGATACAAAGCTATAAAAAAAACAAAACAGGTAAGGCACAAGAACTTTTAAGAAAAACATTGACAGGATCTACTCAAGATAAGAGGATAGGACTATAAGAAACTAGTAATTCTTGCCTGAAAATATTTCTTAGAATACCATGGCTTTATAAAGAAGTCTCAATCACTTTTAGAGAGCACCGGGTGAATTCCTGAGAAGAGATGCAAGAAAGAATGCATTTGGGTATATGTTTGAGTTTTCTAAAAAAGATTTGATGTCATGAATTTTATAAAATAAAGATGATGACCTTAATCTACATGGACAAAATTTTAGAATAAATTGTTAAAGAAATAGTATATGACAGCCCAAGAGAGTAAGAAGAAATACTTAAAACCTAGCAAGTACATGTAAAACAAGATTTATCTAATCCTTCTTAAGGTAATTCAATTGGTTCATTAGTGGAAAAACACCACTCCTGCAGTCTATCTGGATTTCGGAAAGGCTCCACAAGTTTCTCTTGCTACCAATTCACTGTTTCTTCAGGGATGAGACCACCTGAAATCCCTTCTTGTAGCTATTTTTAAATATGCATCACACTATTGTTAACTATGGCCACTCTACAGTGTAAACGAACATAACTTATTCTTCCTATTTACTTGTAACTTTGTGTCCATTGATTAAACATCTCCTCCTCCAGTTCTTCCTAGGAACATATCCCCCCAATCCGCCAGGAGTCAGGATTATTAATGCTTTAGAAACTCACCTGGAAAGAATATTTTAGAAGGGTATTTAGATATCATGTAAAATGCTGACTTTCAAGTAATACACTCCATTCTAAATAGACAGGGAAACACTACTAATCTACTACCCAGGGAGACTTGGGTCCTAATCCTAATTCTACCATATATTCAATGTGCAGCCTAGGGCACTCACTTTATCACTATAGACATCTTTCCTCATTTATACACATTACAGTTAGAAGAGTCCCCTCCAGACGACCTTTGGCATCCCTTCCAACTCTATTAAATGATTCAATGTCAAACATTTCACAATAAATTAAGCATAAACCCTACAATTCAGATGGTATCTATATACTCAAAATAAATTTTGTAGTCACTGAACAAGTAACAGATGGATAAATGAGTTCACTACACAGTATGAAGAGAAACTGGAGACACTAGTGTCATTATTTTCCTCGACCAGAAATTTAACTAACTCAATTAACCCTCTCTTTACCAGCCAACGCATTTTAAAATTTAAAGGTGGTCAGATTCCAAGTCAGCATAACTCAGTACCCAAGCGCTAAACAACTTGGGATATAAAGACAGCCAAGCACACCAGGGTCGGGTACCAAGGGCACTCACTCATCTTTGGTAATAAGGAACCTAGGTAGATTGTCAGGTTTGCAAAAATACAAATGCGGGTAGGGTGAGGTCAAGGCGGACCCTCCCCCAGTCACACATACTTGACCCCTCCTGGAAGGGCATCTCAGCCGGGCTCTAAGGCGAGGACACACGTGTGGGGCTTCGGGCTGCTAGGATGCCCTACCTACGGGCTAGCGCGGAAAAAGAGTGTCCAGCCCGAGAACTCACCTCCTGGTCCTCGTTGGCGCTCATCGCGCCGGGCGCCTCCCAGGCGGACAGTGTTCGCTACAACTAAGAAAAAGCAAGAGCAGCGGCCCCGAGGCCAGGGCGTTCCCCTTCGGTGCCGCGTATGCAGGGTGGGGAGTAAGCTCCTTCGGAGCCGTAAACGCGAGTTCACGCGCACACTCAGCGGTCTGCAGTACCCAGCAGGACTAGGTGGGCAGTGGGCGGAAGGCCGAGGCCGTGGCAGGTGGGGCGCTCAGGCGTCTAGTAGGAGGCTGCAGGGCGGCAACGGCAGAGGCTCCGCCCCCTCCCACTTAAAGCTTCTCCTATTGGCTCCTATTGGCTCCGCCCCAAATCTTTCTCCTCTGGGAAGTGGAGCGCCTTCCTGACGTTTTGAGGAGCAACGTAAAGATCCAGGACTGCGATTGGTGTAGAGTGCTGTCACGCAGGTCCAAAAAGTGCTTCCTGTGCCAGTGTGTGTGGAAAAGGAAGTCTCGCCTACTGGAGCCGGCTCACGGGCTTCGAGCGTAGGGACGGTTCTGGGCAGTCTGTGACACCCCTGACTGCCTCCCCTCGTCCTTTCTTTGCAGGCAGCGACCGGCCACAGCTACTGCGGGCCCAGGGCGTGCGTCCTGGGTGAGTGTGGGCCCGGAATTATGCGGGGCCTGGTGAGACGGCCGAGAAAAACGACTAGCTCTTATCAGTACTGATTTGAGGGCCTGCGTTTTCCTAAGGCGTAAAGGAGTGCCAATCCTGGAACTCCCCTGTTAGCCCCGAAATGAAACGCGCTTATTTCTAGGAACTTTCAGGTGTGGTGGGTGGTCGTAGGAGAGAAAGATTTCGTCTGCCTTTGGGCTTACAAAGATATTTCTCTTCCAGTCCTTATTGGAGCTACCAGGGCACAATCTTTTCCTGAGTTTTTTTAGGAATAGTATTGCTTCACATCCCCAAATCAACTTTTCACACCCCACCCCCATTTCGGCTCCAAACTGTCATTCTTATTTTGATCATTTTGTAGTTGGACATTTCTGAATTTCATTTCTAATAGCGTATGTCCTGCATCCTGAACTTACAGTTAATTTAAAAATAACCATCACATTCTTTTTTTTTTTTTTTTTTTACCACTTTGATTGGTTCGCCTTCCTTACATCTTCCATGCTAGCTGCCAGATTACTTCCTTTGCATTACATGGCCTCCATCCAGAACGTTCATTTACTGCTTCTGCATGCCTTTCAATGTCAATTTGGTTAGTTGCCCCATTGGCTGCTTCCAGCATATCTGGAAATTTCTCTTCCCCTGGCTGTCATTAACATCCATTCGGTCTGCACTTGTCCTTGACCTGTGTTCTTCCCATTCTTCCATCCCTATGTTTCAGAATAAGCATGATTATTTCAAGTGTCTAATTTTTAAGGTAGAATATGGGAGGAATTTATGATACAGTTTTCATATAGTAATTTTGGAATATTTACCATAATTTAGAGCTACATTGTCCATTATGGTTACCAATAGCCGCGTGTGGCTATTGAGCACTTGAAATAGGCTAGTTTGAATGGATATGTGCTGTGCATATAAAATATTAGATTTTCAAGACTTAGTGAAGAAAAAAATGCAAAATATCATTAATAGCATTAATGTTTGCATGATGTTTTTAGATTTACCAGATTAAATAAAATATTATTAAAATGAGTTCCATTTTTCTTTTTACTTTTAATATGACTGCTAGAAATTTTTAAATTATTTATGTGGCTGATATTATATTTCTCTTGGGTCAGCATTGATTTAAAGTTTTATAAGTCATTTGTACTTCCCTTTATTTTTACTCCATATTCAAAGATGACAGCTATTTCTTTCTTTCTTTCTTTTTTTTTTTTAAAGAGAGAGTGAGAGGAGAGAGGAGAGAGAGAATTTCCAACATTTATTTTTTAGTTCTCGGCGGACACAACATCTTTGTTGGTATGTGGTGCTGAGGATCGAACCCGGGCCGCACGCATGCCAGGCGAGCGCATTACCACTTGAGCCACAACCCCAGCCCGACAGCTATTTCTTTTGAGTGTTTGGGATTATTAAGAAAAATCAACCTTTAGAGCTCTAGTCTGGCTTCTTTGGTATTAAGCAAAGGTACATATCTTGTATTTGGACTACCTCTTTTTAGTGTTCATTCCCCTTAGTTATAGCATATTTTATCTTTGCCCTTATAGCTTAATCCTGTCTTAAAAATATCTATCTGAAGAATTTCGAAGTTTATATTGTAGACAGTTATCATTTCTGGCAAACTTTCCAAATCATTTATTCAATGTTCATTGTTCTTAGTACATGAACATAAGATGCTTAGTAGTCTTTCCTAAATTAACTTTTCAGTTACAAATATTCCATGTTTTAGGGATCAAGTAGTGGCATAAGTGCACCTCATTTTTCACACTATTATGCCGAGTTCTGTATGATATATTGGTGAACATCACCTTCTTTCTTTTTTAATTGTTAATGGGTCTTTATTCTGTTTATTTATATATGGAGCTAAGAGTTGAACCCAGTGCCTCACATGTGCTTAGGCAAGCGCTCCACCGCTGAACTACAACCCCAGCTCCCAAACATCATGTTTTTAAGGAGCTCATGATACCTCTTTTTTAAAATGAGGTTATTTAAAAAAATCGCAGTTTTGTTTGGAAAAAGCACATTTTCATTTAAATGTTTTTCCACAGTCAGCACATACTTGGATTTATTATAGTCTTAGCTAAATGGCATAATAGAGACATACCCTCCTAGCAAATTCCATTAATTATTATTTTTCTTTCAAATATTCCCTTAAATAGTACATTTTATATTAAATTTTGAAAATGAGAAAATAATTGTTACTTTAATAAGCATATTAATAGTATGCTAGACATTGAAAAATTTGGTGTTATCTATTACAGAGAAATTAGAGGAAGTTATACTTTATTACATAAGTCAATAATTATTTTTCTTTTATTACTTATATAGGTCATGTAGACCTATTGTTTTGATTTCCTTCTTTTTTGATTTGCTAACTCCAAAGTTTGGTGTCTGTTTTGAAAAATTACTGAAAATACTGATATATCTGAAAGTTAATTACAATTATTTTAATGTGAAATTTTTAAAAACAAATCTAACATAAGAATTTTAATAGATCAACTCACCTTTTGCTTTCCTCCATTATATGGGCTTGATGGTTTTCAGACATTCAAAGCATTTCAGTTTTTTGTAATGATTTTTGAATGACAGATATTCATGTATTATATAGATGTTGTTTTTTTAAAATTAATTATGGATGCATTAACATTTGTGTTTCAGATTTTTTGTGGCACCATAACTATGAGCCCCACACAGTGGGACTTTCCTGTGGAATTATGTTGTCGGCCTATGGCTTTTGTTACACTTACTGGACTAGATGTAGTTTATAATGCTGTCCATCGAGCTGTCTGGGATGCTTTCTGTGCCAATCGAAGAGCTGATCGGGTACCAATTTCTTTCAAGGTGCTCCCAGGAGACCATGAATATCCCAAATGTAGACCCAAGGTAATGACATTAGGATTGTATGCATTCTCTCCTTCTCTGTGTATATGTCATTTTTTGTTCTCATGTGTGAGGGAAAATCCCTAAGTTTATCATGGCAGTGGTTACAGTGGTGTATAAAGAAAACCTTAGGCATCTTTATGTACCATGTAGTATACTATATATATGTTTATTAATGGTTAATTTTTAAACCCAGAGGAATAATTACATTTAAAAGCTTTGTAACCTATAAGCCTACATTTGCCATTTTTATTTGTAGAAAAAGAACCCCATGTCTCCACAAGTTTCACAAAGTCTTAAAAGGAAAGTCTTACCTTTCTCATCATTATAGAATATCGTTATTCTATAACATCATTGTTATAGAATCCATGGTCTTTTCAGTTTTGTTCAATTTCAGATACACTTTTTGGGTGCTTGCTTTGTGTTAGGTAACTGGAACCATGCCACAAGCTGGTGATATAAAACAAGCTTGTGAATGATGTTTCATCCACAAGTAAAGTGAATTGTTTTCCTGGCAATATATCTTTGAAATAAGTGAAGCCATATTAAATTTCAGCCAATATTTTAATTTTAGCAGCTTTTTCAAAAACAGAAACTGGAATGGTGACGAATAGGAGTAGAATTTGCTTAGAAAGTGACTGGATACTTCTTTACAGGGTACTTGAGATCCTAGACATCATTAGGAGCTCTTTGACTTTGGTCATTCTTCCTTAAATGGGAAATGTAATGTTTCTAGGGTCGAGATTCTACTTCTAACACTTGCTAACTCTTATTTAATTTTTGTAAACCTGAATTTTCTCATCTTCAAAATGGGTAGTGTGCATATTGAATGAGATAAATGTACAAACATTGCTTGGCACCCAATAGGTGGTTTCTGCTGCTATTATTATAAAAAATTAAACAAAAACCACTTCCTTAACTTTTACCACTATTTGTAGAGAACTTCGTATGAATGGTACATTCCTAAAGGGATCTTAAAGACTGGCTGGATGAATAAACATCTGAATCTGGTGCCAGCCCTGGTGGTTGTGTTCTATGAACTAGACTGGGATGAGCCTCAGTGGAAAGAAAAGCAGTCCGAATGCGCTACCAGGGTGGAAATTGTCAGGTATGACCTCCATTTATCAGGCTGCCCATAGTAATTTGCAAATGTCTGTGTTACTAACATTTATTGAAGGCAATAGAGCGCTTTTTGGACTGTAGTGGTCACTTTGGGGATTGTTAACCTCCAGTGAAATTTGTTTAGTTCCTTAAGTATTAACTGCATTTTATGCCAAATCTGTAACAAAATTTAGAAGCAAATTGAAAGACATTTGCAAATGTTTTTTCTTGCATTTATGATTTGTTTTGGAGACATTATAATTTATTGTTTGGTCCCTTTCACTTTATCACTATTCACTTTTAAGATAATTATTTTGCACGACTACTGTAATGTATTACTGTCAAGAAGGAAATTTTAAGTAAATTGTATTACAGTTTTCACAAAAAAACATACATTAAACTTTTAAAGGGAATGACTAATGTATCACTCAAAAGAAATAAGTTGTATTGTAATTTTTACATAAAAGCACATATTAATCTTTCACTTTTAAAGGGAATGACTAATATATCACTATAAAGAAGTTGTGTTGTAATTTCTACATCAATAAAATACCCATATAAATATATATTAAACTTTTGCAAAAGCAGATTTTTGTAAGGTTAAGAAGCTTGATGTAAGATTATACTTTTAAAATTGAAATGATTATTCCAAATAGGTTCTTTATGTGCAGGAAAAGATTCACTATAATCTTGATATTTTTAGTCAATCTTAAATTTAATCATCAAACTTGTGTTTTTTGTAAAGCTTGAATACATTTAGTTAAAATGATTTATTTAATTAATTTATTGTTTTTCTGTTGCAGGCAAAGTTTACAAGGAAGAAACACAAAAGTTGCAGTGGTTCTGATTCAGAAGAAAACCCCTTTGCCCCCAGGTAACAAAAGATCAATTAATTAACACTATTTATACTAACAAAAATAAATGTGATATAATACATATTGACCTTCCACTTACCATACTAACACCTTTTCACATGTACATCTAGGTCAACCTCATTTCTAAAAAAGTATTGAATTGGACACCCTGGCAAGTGTCGAATGTTGCAGCTACTCCTGCTTTATACCTCCAGTTCTCATTACCAGAATGTAGATTCTTTACTGTTTAAATCTTTCATGCATTCAATTTTTGGGTTGATGGTGTGTTAATTTTTTAAAAAGTACCAAAAATGCATCAATAAATGTTTGTTATAAAAAAAGTAAAGAATTATAATAAAGATTACAAATCTAAGTCCCATTCCTCCAGCTCCACTTACTTCCCAATGTAGTCATATATCCGTTAACAAAACAGTTAATTCATTTGCTTTGTAAACATGTCATTTACTAGTTTGAGGTTTATTTAAAATTTTATTCCTTATACAAATGCAAAGAAAAATGCTATAGGATTTGTAATTTCCTCTAAGAACATGTTATTTTATATAACTTTTTTTTTGTGTGTATGTGTGTGACTTGAACCCAGGGCTTTGCCCATGCCAGGAAAGCATTCTAACATTGAGGTATACCCCAGCCCCATTTTAAATACTTGTTTTTTCTGCTTTCCCAGATTTTCTTAGATGCATAATGATTTTTTTGTTTTGTTTTTATGTTAAGACTTATACCATCCTAAGTGGTTTTGGAAACTTCTCTCATGAACTGTTGCTTCCATTTTGAGTTATGTTTTTAAAAATAGCTATATGTTGTATCTGTTGGCATTACTTGGCCTTCCTGTCCTGGCTTAGAAAATTCCACAGTTTTTTTCCTAAAAGGTTTGTGTTAATAACCCCAGGCTCTCAAAGGAACCTAGGAGTTGTATTGACATGGTGAAAAGTGCTTTAGGTTTTTATCCCAAATTCCAGATTTGGGGAAATATTCATATAAAAAATACACTACTTATTTTGTTTTTCTCTTTCTGGGGCTTATCAACAGGGGAAGATGTCATTGCTTCAGAAAGGGCTGCAGCTTTGTGCAATGCATGTGAACTCTCAGGAAAGTCTTTGTTTGTGCTTCCCCACACTGACCACCTTGTGGGTTATATTATAAGGTAAATAAAGGTCTTTAAAATAAAGGTCTTTTATTTTTAGATTATTCCTTAGGAATTAAGAAATTGGTATATTAGACCCATTTGTTTTTAAGAAAATAAAACATGTTCAGTAGAAAAAATATAAATGGTACAGAGGATATAAAAGTAAATAAAAGTTTCTTTTGTCAATTTTTTAACTTTATAACCATTATCAACAATTCCTTAAGCACACTTTCAAAAAATGTCTTCTGTGAAGGAAGAAATATACGCATATCTTTTTAACACTATTTAAACTAACAAAAATAAATGTAATATAATACATATTGATCTTCCACTTACTATACTGACATCTTTTCACGTGTACATCTAGGTCAACCTCACTTCTAAAAAATATGAGTTGGACACCCTGTCAATAGTTGCAGCTACTCCTGAGGCTGAGGCAGAAAGGTAGAAGGATTGCTTGAGTTCACTAGTTCTGGGCCAGCCTGGGCAACACAATGAGACTCATCTCAAAAAGAAAAAGAAATATAAATGGTTTATCCCCTTGTACTTTTCAGTAATTACCATGTGTGATCTTTTATATGACGGTGGTGTCTCTATTTCTTGACTCTTATTGTTGCATTCCTTTTTTTTTTTTTTTTTTTTTTAGTTGTAGATGGACACAATACCTTTATTTTATTTAGTTTTTATGTGGTGCTGAGGATCAAACCCAGTGCCTTACACATGCTAGGTGAGTGCTTTACCGCTGAGCCACAGCCCCAGTGCCCATTCTTTTTTTTTAACATTTATTTTTTAGTTTTAAGTGGACGCAATACTTTTATTTTTATGTGGTGCTGAGGATCAAACCCAGTGCCTTATGCATTCCAGGTGAGCGCTTTTCCTCTGAGCTACAACCCCAGCCCTGCTTTATTCTTTATATGTCTGTCACTGTATTTAAAAATGTTTTAAGAAGGCTCAGAGTCCCATTAAATAAAGAGCAAATTACCTGTGGACACAATATTTTTATATGACTATTATGCATTATTTTCTAATATTTAGTGTTGCAAAGAAATTTTATAGTGTTACATTTTTCATGAATATATATTTAGATAGGAATATTTTCAGTGATTCTGGCTATAAGATGACTTTTTTCTTTTTATTGTGCAAAAGTATTAGGAACACAAGAATAGCTTAGTTTATCTTTTTTTTTTTAAGAGAATTTTTAAATATTTTTTTTAGTTGTTGGTGGACCCAACATCTTTGTTTTTATGTGGTGCTGAGGATCGAACCTGGGCCGCACTCG
The DNA here is from genome assembly GCF_052094955.1 of Ictidomys tridecemlineatus. NCBI lineage: Eukaryota > Metazoa > Chordata > Mammalia > Rodentia > Sciuridae > Ictidomys > Ictidomys tridecemlineatus. The sequence continues at coordinate 33,045,945 of NC_135490.1, forward strand.
GGCCAGGCGAGCGCGCTACCACTTGAGCCACATCCCCAGCCCCTATCTTTGATTATTATTTATCTCACATTTGATTCTCTGTCTCAGAAGCAGACATCTGAAAATTATCTGTCAGAGTAGGCTATCTGGTATTCTCATTAGTATTAAATGACATGGCTTCTAAGAAAGTGAAGCATAAGTTTAGAAGGAGAGAGCATGCAAAGGCAACAGGATCAAATGAAAAAATGAATTGCAAGAAAATTTAAATGCAATTAAGAAAATCTCCATGTTGGAAATAATAAACAATAGGATGGACACTGCAGAAAGTCAGATTAGTAGTGCCAAATGTAGCATTGAGTTGATTGATCAGAATTCAGAGAAAAAGAATAACAAGTTTTGTATTTTAATACAACTATATTACCAATGGGGAAACACAAAGAAGAAAGGACAATGTATAGATAATTAATGTATAGATAACATACAAGTTGCTTTTCTTTTCTTTCCACTGAGGCTCATCCCAGCCTCACAGCTGGCTCTTGACTCCCTCTCTAGGCTTTGATGGTTCATCCTTGCACTTCGTATTTCAGTATTTCTGTCGTTCCAGTGCTGTTTCTTGTCAGTGTGCTATCATACTAGCTCTATCTTCCAGTTCCCTTTTTCCTCTTAAGAACTCGGCTTTCAAGTTTACACATGGCCTTGCTAAGAAAGCCGAAGTTCGCTATCACTTTACTTTAGTCTAGTGATTCTTAAACAGAGTAATTTTACCCACCAGGGAACATTTGGGCATGATTGCCACAACCGAGGGGGTTGCTATATTGCATCTAGCGGCTAGAGGCCAGGGATGCTGCTGCATATCCTGCAACACACAGGACAACCCTACACAGCCTCAGTGGTGCTGAAGTTGAGAAACCATACCTTAACCACTAGTGAGCCTGTCTTCCTCTGCTTTCAAATGTAGCTGTCATGGATGTGAGAGAAGCAGAAGGTATAGTTTCAGCTATTACTCTTAAATCTTGTTGGGGGATAAGGAAACATTTAAATAAAAGAATATAGTATTCCAATAACTGATGTAAAAAGCAAGTGCTCTGAGTCCATGACCTCTAGCATGTGGATCTGAGAACAGGGAGTGCTTGAGACAGTTCATTGAAGATCAGGGAAGACATTAAACCCTTTCTTCATATTTATATTTTATCTTCAGAGAGAGAATAAAGTCGACTACTAGGAAATCTTCACATTCATTAATCTGGGAGGAAGGTGGCAGAGTTACTCAATCATGTGTTTTCAGAGCAGTTTGAGGTATTAAGGACAAATACTATAGGAAGTCAATGATTTGGTTAATTTTCTTTAAATGTCTCAATGCTTATAACACTAATTTATTGGAGGATGACTGTGAAACTCCTTTGTATTGCATAGGTTCACTATCATTTTAAGGCAAAATTCTTTGAAGAGTTGTCAAACTTAGTGATGAGTTAAGTGTTTTTCTCTTATGAAAAGATAAATGTTCCAAATTTTCAGATCTTTTATCTTTGGATAATACAGACTGTCAGTATCATGCTAACTAACAAATGTTTAAAACACACAGATACATACATACACACACACACACACACATACACACACACACACACACACACACACACACACACACACCCTGCTTTTGAAAACAAAGGTGACATTTTAATAATGAGGAAAAAAGCAGATGCTTATCAGAGGAAAGTTGTGTTGCAGAGATATAGAGAGTACATGCCAAAAATGGCCATTTGTAAATCTTTATCATTATGATTTTTTTTCTGAGATCAATTTAAATGTATTCTCCATATAAGTATTTGCTATCATCATAATTATCATTGTCATTATTATCATTTACATTTTAAAAAATACTGGAAATAATTTTTGACTAGTTTAAAAATAAAAGATTAGACAATAGCAATATTAAAAAAAATAAAGAATTTTAAGGGTCTGAATTCATTAAAAATCTAAAAACTTATACAGATAATGTACATCCAGGCAATTAGATTTGGGATCTGGTCTTTACCCTTCTATAACATTCAGAATTGGGATTGCTCTAAGCATTTTCATGGTTGGACCAATAGAAGCAATATTCAACTCTCTCTCCTGTTGCCCTATTTTGAAAGGGCTGTAGGGGGAAAAGAAGGATGTAAGTAGTGCTAGGCACTTGCTACTCTTGCCTCTTCTCTGCTTCTTCCCTCTGTTTTCAACCTTTAGCCTAGGATCTACCTTCAATAATAATTTCCTTTTAAGTATAGAGTGGTTTCTCCTTTTATCCCCTAAACTTGTAAGATGATTTTTTCCCATTATGTAGTTTATAAAATTTGGGAAAGCCCTTTTCTTTTAGACTTAAATCTATATGTATAGTTGGGAAGCTTGAATGTTCTTCATCTGAAAACTGATGCAGCGATGGTAAAAAAAATGGACTCCAGGTGATCTTCATGTGAATTTTGCTGAGTATATACCACTTATTTTCTGATAAATGGCTAGAGTAAGAAGCTGCTTAAAATTAATGTTTTAATCTAAATTATTTGGTAGGATACATTTTGTTTTGAGACAAAAGATAGATGCATGTGTGTTTTTTATACCTATGTATGTATGTGTATTTAGTACAAAACTAATCAATTGGGTTCCCTTTACGAAGGAGTTACTTGGGGTGGGGCTGTAGCTCAGTGGTAGAGCACCCACCTCCCACATGTGAGGCATTAGGTTTGATCTTCAGCACCACATAAAAATAAATAAAGGCATTGTGTCCATCTACAGATAAAAAATATAAAAAGAAAAAAAAGAGTTACTTTATTGAGACCAAAAATATTTATGTAAAATACCGCAGAGCATTGCAAGTGTAAATTCTGCATAATTTGCAATCTTATATCATTTCAGAGAACAAATGGATAGTTGTGTCTGGGGAAGGCTTTAGGGAAGAGAGGAAGACCTATAACTGTATTTGAAAGTTTAGATGAGGGAAAGAAAGTAATGTTTATGTGGGGGGCAAATGAACATCACAGAAAAGCATAGACAGTGAGAATTCAACTAGTTGAAATCACTAAATGATAATACAATTGATTAGATTTTCTGTTTTAGAGCAAAGAAGTTCAGTGTCTGTTTTTCCCCAAAATTATTCTTAGTTGTTTGATATTACCTTAAGAGCATAAGTTGTAAATACTTACTAAAAGAATTGGTCTTTTCACTAATACCTCACTTCTTGACTAGATCTATCATTTACTTATTTACGGTTTTGAAACTGGTTATGTATATTTTTCCTCAAAAATTTCCTCAAATAATGTAGAAATATGTGACTTAAAAGGTGAAAGCTTTACATTTACCCATTCCAATCAAAGCTCTGTAACTGTTTAATCAGTTATATTTAAAGGGAGGGAAGATTTGATTCTGCAAAACAAACTTTATAGGAAATCATAGGTTCTGTCAGGCCTACTTGCTCTCGGTTCTCTGTACTAACATTTGGATGTTTATCTGTGAGTACACAGCCAAGTTAAAAACTAAAATAAGCTTGATATTTATGAGACATTCTAATAATACTAATTGGTTTTGTTGTTTTAATCATTGAGGATGACCTAAATACATATTTCTGGCTGTCATAAAGTTAGATGATCTAAATGTCAGTGCCTTATCATTCTCATTTATAAAACTTTGACAGGTTAAGTTAATTTATTCCTTTAAACATAATTTGGTTCAAGTTAGAATCTAATTTTAATTGTTTAAAATTAGTTTAACTCAGACTTAAAGGTTAATTTTAACTTAACCTTTTTATGTTATACCTTGTATTATAAATAATTGTAAATGACTTTTGTGAATTTTGCTCAGTGTATACCATTTAATTTTAACATTTAATTTTTGTCTAAGAATTTAGTTTTTACTTTGCTTCACCCTTTTTTTTCTCAGTCGTGAAGTAAAATAGACATCTCTGTCAGGATTTTATTTTCAGGTCTTACAAATATGATTCTTGAAAAGAGTTTGGTTTAAAATAACTTTAATATTTGTATGTTCTTTTTATAACAGATTAGAAAATGCCTTTTATGAACATGCACAGACTTATTACTATACTGAGATTAGAAGAGTGAAATCTCATAAAGAATTTTTGAATAAAACAACACACCAGGTATATATTTTTTCAATAACAGAGGCATTCTAGAGTACATTTTTCATTATTGATTATTTTTAAGTCCATTATTACTTGTCTTTAATACGTTTATATCTTAAATGGCTTCAGTACTTCTCAAGTTTTTTAAAAAAATCTTTTAAAATCTAACTTGTTTTTAAATTAAACTCTTTGCCCTTAAAATTTGTTTTTAAATTCCTTACCCTTAAAAAAATTTTTAAAATAGACTTTAATAGACCTTTAAACTATATTTATGTTTGTTGGAATAATAGTTTAATGTTAGTTTTGAATTTTCCTTTATACTTAATGTTTTCTTGTAATAAACATTATTAGAATTTTCACATTTTAAATATGTATTTAATAGTGCTTCTTTCATCCTTTTTTTTTCCAGCTTTTATTTGTTAGACATCAGTTCAAAATAGCTTTCTTCAGTGAGTTGAAACAAGATACACAAAATGCTTTGAAGTAAGTTTCTGAGTTTTCAAACTGAATTTTTCTTATCTTTATGTTAATGCTAACATATTAATGGTACTTTCTGAGTCTAAGCCAAACTGAAATTAATTTTAAAATGTTTATGTTGATTAGATTCAAGAATTTAATATTTAGTTTGTCCAAAAATTAATAGAATATAATTTGAGATTTTAAAACATTTTTTCCATTACAATATTGTAAGTAAATTTCAGAGTGTCATAAAAATTTTGGGTCTAATTTAATTAAATTTCATAATCTAAAGAGATAAAGTGTAAAATTTTCCCCATCTTCCTGACTTTTTTTGCTTGTTAAGTGGAATTTTTGTCTTAAAAGACTGATTTCCAAAGTAAATAAAAACTAAATATTATTTAAATCAGATTATGGTTTTTTTTAAGGTTTATGGTACTTTCATTCCAATCATCTATGATTTTCTTTTTAATTTTTAATTTTATTTCTTTGTTTATAAATATATAATGCCCATTGGTAACATCCTTTTCCATTTGAAGGATCTGCCTAGTAGGTTCTTGGAGATTAGTTGTCAGTGTGTTGATAGTGGCCAAGCAGATAACCTTTATTTTTACCAGTCATAACTTAATGAAAAAAAAACACTCTTTTTAAACTTTAACTCAGTTTTTTTATTTACAATGACAATATAAAAGGGATGAAAAACTAATTATTTATTCTATTATTAAGGAGATGGAAAAAAACAGAAGTATATTTTAAAGCTCTTAGTCATAAGAATATTGTAGAAACATATTTTTATTTATTGTTGAGGTGCTAAACACCAAGTTGTGTTCTCTGAATCTTAATGACTTCATATAATTATAATTGGCTTTCATGTAGTTTATTTTTATGGATTGCGTTAAAACCATTAAATTTTAACACCAATTAATATTGATTTTAAAAAACCTTCAAGTTCAGGTCTATTAAAAAATAATCCCCCAAAGAAAAAAATTTAAAAAAAAAGAAATTCAGAGTATAGTTTTTACTATGGAGCAGCCTGTTTTGATATTTTCTCTTTGCCTCCCATCTTAGGGTAGGCCCCATTCCAACAGGGCTCTTCTTTCTCACCTCTATTCTTCTGCATTAGCCACCCTAATAAGGATGTTTCTTCTCCAGCCACTGCCTGAGATCAGTGCTATCCTTCACTGGTGCATGTACTTAGGTTTTAAAAGTTGTTGATCTCTGTTCTGTCTTGATATCACCTTTGCTAATGCAATGTTTGAGGAGCTTGTAAAGGATATTTTTTTTAAAATGTATTTTTTAAACAGAATGCTCATTTGTCATTTTAATTCTAAGTAACTTTCATTTGTCAACTTGTCTTCCATTGGTTAATGATGGATATTAATGACAATGTACAGGAAATGGTTCTGCTCTTTATGAAAAGTCAGTAATTCCTTCCAAATATATTATTAATCAATAGATCATTTTTAAAAACATTGGGGATGAATATATGCTGTTATTGAGCTGTTGAGTGTTAAATGTTGAGTAAAATTATCTCTTCTTTATAATAATTTTGTTCTTAGGAAACTTTTTAAATTAATTTATATCATAATTAACCACCTTCCTTGCATTTATATTAGGAATTATAGGACTGCCTATAATCTTGTACATGAATTGAGAGCTCATGAAACCAATATTCTGGAAATCAAGACCATGGCAGGATTTATAAATTACAAGGTAATGCTTCTACTTCCAAATACAGGAAATTTATCTTAAGTATTATTGTCTTTTTTTAAAACTCGAAAATCAAAATTAGTTCTTGCTCTGAAAAGTTGATGTTTGATTAATGATGCTCTCCTTTTTTGTATTCTTTTATTCAAAAGGGCCTTGATTCTTAGCAGCCTAATAGCAGTGGTTTTCCTTTTGAGTTCATAGGTACTGGTTGGAAGTTTTTTGGTGTTTAGTTTTGAACAGGATTAGTAAGAAGAAAACTACCTAAATTACTGAATTTTAAATGATACAACATATTAGAACTATATAAGCCTTTCTTGGTTTATTGGCACAAGTGTAAGAAAGGTATAACTATTCACCCTATAGAAAACTTTTATAACCATTGTTTGAGCATTTTAAGATTTTATGTGGTAGTGATAGCTCCCTCTCCACCTCAGCAGGCAATTAAGGGGTGTTTGTTTGCTTTTAATTTTTCAAACTCTTATTTGAAAGAAGTCTGGTCTTAAGTTGGTAATGTGCAAGCAAATACTTCAATTCATTATTAGTGTAAGTGTAATTTGTACAGCTTCTGTAGAAAATATTTTTGCAGTGACTGTGTAGATTTAAAGTGAACATTTTTTTTGACATAGCAATTCCCTTTCAGGAAATTTATTTGACATATGTGCTAACACTGGCAAATCATATCTATGAATACTTATTATATCTTCTAATAGGAAACAATTGGGAACAAACTAGCAGTAAGTGATTAGTTATATAAATTGTAACTCTAAATAGTAGAACTTTATACACCTATTAAGAATGAGACAGGGTTGGGGTTGTGGCTCAGTGGTAGAGCACTTGCCAGGCATGTGTGAGGCCCTGGGTTCGATCCTCAGCACCACATAAAAAATAAATAAATAAATTAAATAAAGGTATTGTTTCTAACTACAACTAAAAGAAAAATAAAAAAAGAAAGAATGAGACAGTTCTGATATATAGATATCAAATGGTACCTAAGATACTGTTGGGTGAGAAAACTGAGACATAATTCAGTGTGTCTCATGCAAGCTGTTAGCATATTAGTTCATGTATATAAACATACATATACTGTGTGTAGAATATATCAGGAAGCATATGCCAGAAACTGGTTGCCTATGGAAAGAAAAATTAGGTGTCTAAAAGACAGGAATGGATGAGACACTTTTTGTGTATTCCTTTATTTCTAAAAAATAAAATTGAAAATTATAATAAGCATATGGAAATTAATTGAGGCTTTAATTATTCTGTTTTTTCTCTTACCCCAAATACACATAGATTATATTGTTTTGAAATAATATCCCAGGGAAAAGTTTTTGAAAATTTCTGTAATCTGTGTTTTCTATAGAAGTAACTGTACTTTGTGCTACAGAAAATCTTCAGTATTCTGACAATTCTAAAACCGAAAGTCAATCTGTTCTTTCTCAATTGCCTGTTGAAAATACTTTACCTGAGCCCATCTTTAGGTTCTTTATTGGGAATAACTGGGTATAATTATTTGGTATAAGTTTTAACATTCTGTATTTTAAAAAGCTTTTCTAAGATATAGAATAAATTCAGTGTAAGTGCTGAATTATTTTATTTAATTCCTCAAAGATGTTTATCCTTGCGTTTTAGCTTAACTATTCTTATGAAGAAAATAATTTATGTTGCAAAGAACTTCAGAGAATAAAGTTCTGCCGTCTTTTTAAAGTTATTCTCAAACTTTACATGTTTTTAAATGAATTTGTCTTTTGACTTTTTTCCCCCCTTATTTTGGGGCTGATTTTTACATTTTGCAGATTTGTAGACTGTGTTTTCAACACAATACCCCGTTGGATGCAATTGCTCAGTTCCGAAAACACATTGATTTGTGTAAGAAAAAAATTGGAAGTGCGGAATTGTCTTTTGAGCATGCTGCATGGATGTCTAAACAGTATGTTTTAAATTGTACTTTTAGAATGTTAAAAAAAAATAACACATGGGGCTTGAAGAAATGGAATTAGCGTGGACTTTGGTTCTAAACTGAGTTAGGTTTTTTTTTTCAATAAGATTTTTAATGATATGATGCACATATATTTCTGGTAATAGTATCTGTTGATTGGCTCAGTTTTTTAATGGAAGTCATTTAATTCATATTGCTATCTTTTTCATTCAACATACATTCATTTGGTTTCTGCTGTGTATCTATATCCATAGAATACATCAGCGAGCAAACAAAACTCCTACTGTCACAGAGCTTTCTGTTTGAGACTTATGTTTAAAAATTGCTAGAAGGAAAATTTTGTCAGAAACTTGGATGTATTTTGAGCAGTGAAAACTATGTTGAGATCTAGTTTGGTGGTATATCTGTAGACTTGTTAGTGAAGAAGAGGTGAATTTATCTGTAAATCTCACTGAGTTGTTTAGAATTTATCTATAACCTTAAAATTGGTGTGTATTAGTCTTATACACTAGAAATTATTACAAGTCTTAACTGTGAATCAATAGCATTTTAATATAAGTTGCTGAGATCATAGTTCCCAGTCTGAATAATTACTGGAAATAAACTGCCTTTTCATTTTTTTTTATTTCTTGATTTTTTTTTTTTTTTTTTTTTAAGATTCCAGGCCTTTGGAGATTTATTTGATGAAGCTATTAAGTTAGGGTTAACAGCCATTCAAACTCAGAATCCTGGTTTCTATTATCAGCAGGCAGCCTATTATGCTCAGGAGCGGAAACAGCATGCAAAAACTCTTTGTAGTCATGAAGTAAGTTACCAATTCCTGTGTTATCTGGCATTTAGGAAATTTATTAATCTTCTCTTGAAAGATCTTAAGACTGATTGGTATTATAATTTGTTTCCAAATCGTTTTTTATTGTTTTAGGAATTATGTTGTTTTTTTTTGTTTTAGGAATTATGACTATTTTTCGTTTAGGCCAAAGTTCTTCACTTTTATCTGTGAATTAACTGGAAGTTTTTCTATTATATGTGATTTCCAACTGTATTTATTAAATGTATTATATTTTTAAGCTGTCATGTTGTAATCCAAACACAGTATTTTAAAAGATGATTAAAATTAAGTATGTTAAGAATATGAAGGACTGGGCATTGCAGAATGTAAAAAATGACAATTCTGCCAAAAAATTTGGAAAGCTTTAAAACTAAACATATCTTTTGACCCAGAATTTTATTTTCAGAAATCCAAAGTAGATAATAGATTCTAAGAGATCAGTAGCAAGACATATTTAAAGTCTCATAAATGTATTAATGATAATATAAATTAAAAGAAGATGAACAACTATAGGAAATATGTTAAAGTATGTTATTCTAATTAAAATATGTTTATTCTCAGCAAGATCTGTTGTTTTGAAGAATAACTAACGATATGGTGAAATGCACAGATTATATTTAATTGGAAAATTATTCCAATCAATAACAAATTTTTGTATAAAAATCTATAAGAATAATGTTTACTTCTTAACAAGTGATAGAAGGTTTAGATGTAATTTAAGAATTTGGGGGGAAGGGTACCAGGGATTGAACTCAGGGGCAGTTGGCCACTGAGCCACCTCCCCAGCCCTATCTTGTATTTTATTTAGAGATAGGATCTCACTGAGTTGCTTAGTACCTCACTTTTTGCTGAGGCTGGCTTTGAACTCACCATCCTCTTGCCTCAGCTGGGATTACAGGCATGCACTACCGCACCTGAATGTAATTTAAATTTTTATCCTTTTGCTTTTGGGTGTTTTTACACATTCTTCAGGAATGCACTTATATTGCATTTTGGATTCCAAGGGAAAAGTTAAAAAGAAGAAAAAGAAAGCAATGTAAATCTGTTGGATTTTGCTATCAAAAATACCCACTTTCTGGCTGGGGATGTGGCTCAAGCGGTAGCGCGCTCACCTGGCATGCGTGGGTGCTGGGTTTGATCCTCAGCACCACATTAAAAAAAAAAAAAAATAGAGATGTTGTGTCCACTGAAAACTAAAAAATAAATATTAAAAAAAAATTCTCTCTCTTTCTCTCTCTGTCTCTCTCTCTTTTAAAAAAATACCCACTTTCTCCAATATCAGAATTAATAACAACAGAAAGGATAAGAAAATTGTGTCTTTGAAACTCTTTGTAATAATGTTTTTGTTTACAAAGAATATTTATACATAGGGAATAAATATCAAACATACTTTGCAATTTTTTTACTGGTTTATTATAGCCAAGATAAAAAGAAAATATAAAGTCTTTAGTTGCTGTGAAACCATTTGTTAAAATTAGATTGATTTGTTCAGTTTTTATAAGATTTTCTAAATGCTAGATGAAACATTTTTAATTTAAATTTTATTAAAATTTAATTCATGTTAAAAATATTCACAACTGTGTTATTTGAATGTATGTTTGATGTCTGCATTTGTGAAAACTTATTCAGTCATAGATTGTGTAAGAGTCCATTTGTGATGGGATAGATAAACTCATATTTAAGTTTGATTTTTAATTCGCAGGCTTCTGTAATGTATCCCAATCCTGATCCCTTAGAAACACAAACAGGCGTCCTTGACTTTTACGGACAAAGACCGTGGCGACAAGGAATACTAAGTAAATATTTTTCTTTCCATCACTTATTTTTCAATTTCAAAAGGCCAAGATAGCTATCACTATTTTTTATGCTTAATGTGGCCAGTAGAAAAATTTTGTTGAAATAAAAATATATGCTTTTGAAACATTTTTTTTCAGATATGTAGTTTTTTAGATTTTAGATTTGTTTGTATCACTATATCATAGGTCATTTTTAATTAAAGATATTGATGTGATTAAAATATTTAGACATCTTAAATAAGCCACTGTTACTACTGAAACTTTTTAATTCCAGTTAACTTTAATGATTAATGTGACCTTTTAAAACAACATTAACTTGTATCACTTTAAAAACAATTTATAAGATGGGTACAATTGTGCACCCCTATAATCCCAGCCACTTGGGAGGCTGAAGCAGGAGGATCACTAGTTCAAAGCCAGACTCAGCAACTTAGTGAGACTCTTGAGCATCTTATTGAGACCCTGTCTCTAAATAAAAAATAAAATAAGCTGGGGATGTGGTTCAGTGGGTAAGCCCCTCTGGGTTCAACCCCTGTACCCCCCCCAAAAAAAATTCCCCAAAATTATCTACATCCTTTTTGTGTTTTATACATATTTTAATTCAGGCAACATCAGTGACAGTGGAATCTATCTCAATTGTTAAGAGGTTATGTACTTTGATCTTTATAGAGAATTTGTAGAGAATGATATGAATATTACTCTTAAGATGATTCCACTAGATAAAAGAACACTGAGCTCATTAATGTTCTCTGCAAAACAGAGATCACAATGAAGTTTTTGTTAATAAAGCTGCCTTAGAATCTTGAAGAGTCTAGAATAGTTGATAATCTTAAATACATTATATTACAGTAAAGGACTCCAGGAGTGTACACATACTATATTTATGTGAAGATTTAAGTTAAATGAGCTGTTTAAAATGGGTTGCGTCTCATCTTTCACAGGTTTTGATCTTTCTGATCCTGAAAAAGAGAAGGTGGGAATTCTTGCCCTTCAGCTGAAGGAGAGAAATGTTGTTCACTCTGTAAGTTGTTGTTTTTTCCCCCTCAATATAAACTAGTTTTTACAGAATTCAAGAAAATGAGATTATTTAAATGTTTCATACTTTCTATCTTTTCACAGGAAATAATAATAACTCTCCTGAGTAATGCTGTTGCACAATTCAAAAAGTATAAGTGTCCAAGAATGAAAAGTCATCTAAGTATGTATCCATAACATGCTAAAATTCATGCAACTTTGAGTAATTTTAAATTATGTACATAAGTCTTTTTTTCCTTTCATAGTGGTTCAGATGGGAGAGGAATATTATTATGCAAAGGATTATACCAAAGCTTTGAAGTGAGTCTTATTTACTATTTATTTTTAATAAGTATTCTGTTTACCTTACAGTGAAATAGAAGTAGAACTTTATATTGAATTTATTATTTCCATATTTCTATTATATTCCATTTCTGTGATATTTTTCAAGTGCCTTCTGTTGGCACTATCTTTTTCAGAGTTTTAGGAAATCTCAGGTTTAACTAAGTATGAAAAATACCTGTATCTCAGTAAGATTTTCTTACATTAATATAAAATGAGACGAGCACTTTGTTATCTCTAAGAACTCTTCAAACCCTTCTTGTGAAGCTCTTCATTATGCCTTCTCCTTGTCATCCCTTAGATTGCTGGATTATGTGATGTGTGATTATCGGAGTGAAGGATGGTGGACTCTGCTTACATCTATATTGACTACAGCTCTGAAGTGTTCCTACCTTATGGCCCAATTAAAGGATTACATTACTTATTCCCTAGAACTCCTTGGAAGAGGTAGTGTGATGTTCTTTTAGTAAAAATCCAATCTACAGAACTATTTCACTTCATTAAACTTTTTAATTGGAAAAATAATTCAGTCTAAGCTATTTAGTAGTACTTGGATTATGTGCAAGTCATTGTGCTTAGTCATTTTAGAAGAGGTATTACTCTAAATTATTATAGAAACATTAAGCAGGATAGTGAATTTAGTTCTAATTTTATTTCTTCATTTTAGCTTCAACTCTGAAAGATGATCAGAAATCTCGTATAGAAAAGAACCTCATAAATGTTTTAATGGTAGGTTGGAATTCTTTGTGTAAGATATGTTTCAGGGACATGTATACCTAGATATTTTTTCCAACTGATTGAACAAATGTTTACCTCTGTGTTGATGCAGAATGAAATTCCAGATCCTGAACCTGACTGTGATGTCTTAGCTGTGAAAACTGCTCAGAAGCTGTGGGCAGACCGAGTTTCTCTGGCCGGCAGCAATGTTTTCACAATCGGAGTACAGGACTTTGTGCCATTTGGTAGGTTGCTAGCATCTAAAATATTATTTTAGGGAAATCATCCTTCTTACTATAAAATAAATAGATGTAGAATAATAAATATAAAAGTCAAGAAAGAATTTTCAAAGTATAATCATTTTATGGCTAAATTGTGATTTAAAAAAAAATTTCTCCTAAATGTCTTAGGTCAAGATATTAAATGTTTGATTTATGTCTTAAAACATACTTTGTTCATTTATGTACTTCAGGCATAATTTGAAAAGGCAGTTACTTAAAAGGTTTATGCTTTGATTTCTAGTCAGGTCTTTTGACACAAGTTAATCTTAAAATGGTTCTTTTCACTTTAAAATTTTGTCACTGACATTTTAGAGGCAATACTGATTTTAAAATTAAAGACGGCTTTGAAACTTATTTAACTTTTGTTCATTTTTAAAAAGTGAGCTACATTTATGTCTGTCGAACTGTCTTAGTTTAGCAGCCTGTAAGAATACCTTAAGTAAGAAATCAGTAAGAATGCCAGTGGGTCTCTTCTGAGTAAATATAATTCATAGAATAAAGTGTTTGGGTTGTGAGTATCTGGTAGTGTATAACTCAGCTCTTTTTGTTTTACTTCTAGTACAATGCAAAGCCAAATTTCATGCCCCAAGTTTTCATGTTGATGTTCCTGTTCAGTTTGACATTTATCTGAAGGCTGATTGTCCACATCCCATTAGGTTTTCCAAACTCTGTGTCAGCTTTAATAATCAGGTAATAGTACTTTTTAATGTATTTTTATTGTGTTTATTATTATAGCTTGCATTTTCTAACTACATAAAATGAACTTAGTGAATTTTAGGTCTTAATGGTTTCATAGTAATAAATAACTTCAGTAAGGTCTGTAACATAAATATATAAATATAAATTATCTATTTATATTTCTGAACTCTATCAAGTCAAGTATTATACTTTCCCTACTCTTGAGTTTTATTTATTTTTACTTCTTGTTTATGAAATATTAAGAATTCCATGTGTGTATATATTTATAATGTCTAACTTAATTTCAAATAAGATTCAGAATTGAATATAATCCAATTTTCAAAATCATTTGTTTCCATTTTCATTTTAATGTTATTTGGATATTATAGAACAAATACATGTTTAATATTAAAAAATTTAAGATGGAATAGATGGCTATAAAGTGATAAGTAAATGATTAAATGTATAATCCTCCAATTTTATTCTCTTGAGATTCTTGAGGTTCTCTCTGTTAACTTCTTGAGTAATATAGATATTTTTCATTTATGAATATATAAGCCACTTTTTTCTTGAAGAAATGGGAACATACTATATTTCATGCACTTGAACATTTTCAAAGTATGAAATAATAAAATGAAGTTATAGATTACATTTTAGCTATTTCATTTACAAGCTCACTTGACGGATAATTTTCTTTTGTTCTCCCAGAAAGTATATTGAGCCTTTAACCAACAAGCATCTATTGAGAGTAGTATTCTGAACTTGAAAGATTATAGCATATCATCCCATCACAATGTAAGCATTGGGAGCAGGGACTAATGACTCACATATTGTTCAAGTAGATAGTGAAGACTGAATTGTGTAGTATAACCTAGAAATCTATTTGCCAAGAAAAGAAAGGAAGTTCCAAGAATGAATATGGTACTAAGATAGGTATAAAAGGATGGAAAGGGGAGAATATGTTTGACAGTGAGAAAACAGTGCAGTGAAATAGGAGTACACATTCTATATTTATGCATAAGTCAAGACAATGACCTCAAAAGACCAGAGAGTTTTTAAGCATAGGTGGTGGGAAATAAGTCCTGATGGTTTACAGGAGCCTTGAAGAGTTAAGCAGAGATAGACTAAATAATAAATGGAAGTCATTTAAGATTTATTTATTTATTTGTTCTTTTATCCATGTTCTAGTTATTAGATGGTAATAAGGAAAGGACATTATCTGTTTTAATATGATTTAATTCATACAAACTGAGAAATGTCTTTAACAGAATGGTTAAATGGACCTAGATTGCCCCAAAATCAGCATATTTTATTTAACTTCAAACCCTTACCCAGGGATTTCTTTGAATTAGTTTGAGAATATTAAAGCAAGAGCATGGAATTTATGTCTAACAAATTTCTGTAGTAGCAAAATAGAAGGAAAGAAATGATGTTATGGAAACTAATTAAAGGCTGTTTGTATTAACCCAGCTTCAAGATATGAGGATTTGAATCAGGATGCTAGTGGCAGGAATGGAGATGTAAGGTGCAAGAGGCATTTGAAAATAGATAAATCTGAATTCTTGACCGAACAGAGAGAGTAAGGAATGGGGATGGGATGAACAAAGGTCACGAGGTGGACCTAGCAAATCTTTCATAACCCTTTATAGTAAGAGTGACAGCCATGGTTTCAGCTTGTATGTGTAATCATTTGGTAAATTATTTATTTTTCTTACTAGAATCATAGTTCCACAAGGATAGGTCTTTTTTGTTTATTTATTTTTTCCCAACATGAAATACTCTTAAGTCTGAAATTAGAATGTTACTCTAGGGACTCTTATTTTACTTTTTCCTTAATGTCTTAGTATTCCACTTATTTTTCTTTCTTTATTTTAAATAAGAAACATAAACTACTTCCATAATTTAAGTGCTACATAAAGTTTTAAACATTAAAGTATATTCTGAATATAGTTTATTTGAAATTCAAGATGCTGATCATAAGGAAAAAAGTAGAATGCCTAAGTTTTATAAGCATACACTAGAAATGAAACTCATAGGAAATGTATAAAAATTGAACTATGTAAGAAATTCTTATGAAGGTAATTCATCTTGGGAAGCTCTTGATGTTTAATGAACAGGTGTGAATGTGGCAGTTATGCAGATCCATACATGAATGATGTCTCTGTTTATCTATTTGTGAGAAGTATGTTCTTCTGGGAAGAAAGATACACATTCAGTTTGGGATCTGCTGACTTAGTTGTGAGGGGATTTTGTTCTCTAGACAATCATGCCTATAAGCCTGTAGTTAAGGAAATAAGAACAGACTACCATAATTTTTATGTGGGAGA
Organism: Ictidomys tridecemlineatus; assembly: GCF_052094955.1. Taxonomy (NCBI): domain Eukaryota; kingdom Metazoa; phylum Chordata; class Mammalia; order Rodentia; family Sciuridae; genus Ictidomys; species Ictidomys tridecemlineatus. The sequence goes on from NC_135490.1 coordinate 33,062,121, forward strand.
TTTTAGCACAAAGGTACAGAATATGTATAAATGCACAAACTTGCTAATGAAGTAAACATAAAGAGAAAACAATAGAACTGAAAGAAAGCCAAGGACCAAAACTTGTGGGACCCCTGAATTCAAGGGACCTAGTAAAGAATAAAGGCTTTTGAGGGAAAACCAGAAAGTAACCAAAGAGGATGAGAAGTAGGAGACAGTGCAGTGTCTCAGAAGCCATGTGAAAAGTAAGCCCTTCAAGAAGCTCTTCTTTGTTGCACAGCATTGGGGCAATAAACAACTTATTTCTCTCTCTACAAAAAGGATATCTAAGTATTTTCAGAAATCAGGTTGTGTTTAGTGAACTGTTTATTCTTATGGCAACAGTGAGTAGATAAGTGCCTAAATTTGGCATTAAAATATTTCCTTTTATTAATAACCCATTGTAATGCTTCAATAGCATGGAGTTAAAACTAAACTAGCTCTAAAGCACTTGGCTTTTAATGTTAGCAAAACAGGTGACATTATTTAGCCTTTGTAAATGACCATTGCTAACCTCTTTTTCAGGAATACAACCAGTTCTGTGTAATAGAAGAGGCATCTAAAGCAAGTGAAGTTTTGGAAAATTTGACCCAAGGAAGGATGTGTTTAGTTCCTGGTAAAACAAGAAAACTGTTATTTAAATTTGTTGCAAAAACTGAAGATGTGGGAAAGAAAATTGAGGTTAGTTGCAGAACTTGTTTTAAAATATTTTTAATTACAAAAGCAATGTGTTTAGGTCAAATAATTTAAAAATACATAATTTTTTAAATTAAAAAAAAAAAGAAAAGAAAATCTCCCACCTGGATTTCCCAAGGAAAACCAATCAGGGTAATTTGATAGGTTTCCTTATAGACATTTTATTTGTAGTTAAAAATTTTTTTCCCAAAAAATTGGTAGTTAGAATAAGATATACTTCATATTTGTAAAATATCTCAAAATTGACTATTGTCATGTATAACTAAATGAACTAATAAAAAATTGGTAATATATACATAATACTCATGCTTTTTTCACTTAATACTGTATATTATATATCATTTCATGTTAGTAGGTAAGACTGATCTCATTTTTTAATGACTACATAATATCATTTAAGGAATTTCGAACAACATATATTGTATAATATGTCAAGTATATTTTGTATAATTTATACTAAGTATCTTTTTAGTGTTTAAACATTACTGATTGCATATAGTTAAAAGAAAAAGTAGTGATGAATATTTTAAAAGATTGATTTAATATAGTTAAAAAGTTTTAGAAAATATATTATGAAAGTAATATTTTATAATATTTTATTTGAACATACGCTCTGGAACCAAACTGTGTGGTCTTAAATTCTAACTCATCAGATGGCTAGCTTCTGAACCTGGGCAGTTACGTAACCTCTCTGTTTCTGTATTCATCTTTAAAATGGGGATCACAGGGGTACCTACACCTTAGAGTTTCATGAGGTTTAGATCAGAAATATAAATTGCTTAGAATAGTGATAAGCACATTAAGTGTTTGTTTGCCATGACTTGAATGAGAATGATTTGTTATTTTAAACTTACTAAAATAGATGATACCTAGGTATTCTACCAGTATTTCCATAACAATTTCTGTGAGGCTGTTGGTCTTATCATTAACCAGTATTGAGAGTGTTTTCTTTGTTTTATGGTCATGGGGATTGAACCCAGGGCCTTGTGTGTGCTAGGGAAGTGCTCTACCCCTGAGCTATATTCCCAGTCCCAGAGATTTTTGCTTATTTGTTTTACAAAAAGTTCTTCATGATTTGACTAAATCCCTAATGATGTATTTTGTTTTTTACATAATTGAAGAACTCTACTATATATAAATCATAATTAATAATCCTATTTTGAGCCATTTTGTTAATGGATTTAATTGAAAGGAACATTTATTCAAACTATAAAAAATTTTATTGCTAATACTACAAATATTCTAAGGAAAAATGTTTGTGAAATTAGAAACTAGGTTGTAGATGTGTAAGTGGTCATTTAAATATTTATTTCTTCATCATCTACTAATTGAGCATCTGTAATATCAAGTACTGTGCCTAGGTATTGACATCATAACTGCACTGTACAGTCTCCTGGCTTGAAATTCAGGTTATGATCTCAATTTCAAAGATGAAGAAGTTGAGATTCAGAGTACAGTAAGTTTGTGTCCCAGCCAGACTAAGTCAAAACATTAAGCATTCCAAAACAATAAGTGTTCTGCTTCCTGCTACTCTGTGGGTCTCTGGGTGAATTTTTATAGTAGCCATTCTTAGAGTGATTTTGTTGAAGAGGATGGTGACAAACACATGAGATGACATTTCTAACACACCTTTCCTCTTTCAGATTACTTCTGTGGACCTTGTTCTGGGCAATGAGACAGGCAGGTGTGTGGTTTTGAGTTGGCAGGGAGGAGGAGGAGATGCTGCTTCCTCCCAGGAAGCCCTGCAGGCTGCTCGTTCTTTCAAAAGACGACCTAAACTTCCTGACAATGAGATTCACTGGGACAGCATAATCATCCAAGCAAGCACCATGTAAGTCTGCTTTGCAAGGCAGATTGTTAAAGATCACCTTCTTTTTATTTGTATTGGAGAATGAACCCAGGAGTGCTTTACTACTAAGCTAACTCCCCAGTCCTTTTTAGTTTTTAGTGAGACAGGGTCTCACTAAATTCCTGAGGCTGGCCTTGAACCTGTGATCCTCCTGTCTCAGCCTTCCAAGTCACTGGGATTGTAGGTGTGCGCCCACCATGCCCAGCTCTTGTTTCTTTTTAATATCTTATTTAAATACTTCAAAAGAAAACAAAACAAAACCAACAGTTGCTTAGCTTATGTTTCTTTTCAAAGGATTATTTCCAGAGTTCCAAACATTTCTGTGCATTTGCAACATGAGCCTCCTGCTCTGACAAATGAAATGTATTGTTTGGTTGTGACTGTTCAATCTCATGAGAAGACCCAGATCAGAGATGTGAAGCTCACTGCTGGTTTAAAACCAGGTAAGCATTCATTTTTTTAAGTTTGATATTATTAATCCATCATAAAATAAGTGCCATAGTGTCAAGGGTAGGACATTTGTTTAGAAGATAATATAATATAGGGCTCTTCATCAAGCATTGATTGTTATGATAACATTTAAATTCTCTATGTCTTAAAACCCCAATATATTAACACTCTTAGGACAGGATGCGAACTTAACTCAGAAAACTCATGTGACTCTTCATGGAACAGAACTATGCGATGACTCCTACCCGGCTTTACTCACTGACATTCCTATTGGAGACTTACATCCAGGAGAACAGGTGAATTTGGCCTGTGGGGATTGGAGAGGAAATCAGCTGGTTTGTAACTTTAAATATGTAGCAAGTTTTAGATAGTTCTGGGTTGTTTTTACAACATATCCTAGTACTAAAAAAGTGATTTAATTAATGAACATTTTATATATTTGAATATCTAGAGTATCTTTGGCAGTTTTTATACAAGAGATTTTGGAACAGATGGTCCTAATATGGAGAATTATTGTATAAAATAAGTGTTGTCTGTAACTTAGTGCATTAGCACATCAACTTCTGTTTCCAAACCAAATACAAAAATTTATTGGGAAATTGAGGGCAATTTAAAGAGAGAGAGTGTGATAATGATCCTACTTTTATACCTTGGCAGTATACTAAAGGTTCTCCATGGTGGGAACTTCAATTAGTTAGATTACTTATACTGTAACAACCTATAAAGAGAAAGAATTTGGCCAGTTGGTCTAGTAAACTCTAAAAGTTGGAAATATTATCCTAGAATGTATCAGGAGAAAGTCTCTGTAATATTAAATTATAACACTTCGTTACAGCTGGAAAAAACATTGTATGTTCGCTGTGGAACAGTGGGATCAAGAATGTTTCTTGTGTATGTTTCTTACCTGATCAATACAACTGTTGAAGAAAAAGAAATTGTTTGCAAGTGCCACAAGGTATTTCTTTTTCATAACTTTATGGAGCACCATACATGGAACAATTCTCTCTTATATTATTTTAGTTAATATCTTCTATGTGACAGCCTCATCTTAAAGTGGCAATCATAATAGCACCTTTTTCCTTGAATGATTGCATAAACATGGATAGTGATTATAAGTGTCTGTCGCATTGCTTCTTGTTGCTATATTTATTATTATTATTATTTTAGTCATTTTGAATCAAGGCGAGGTAAAGAGTATGCACAAGAGGAAGACCCAGATTCTAGGCTTGGCACCACTAGCTTTGTGGCCTTAGGCAAGTCACTATATCTTTCTTAATAACTGGTTCTATAAAATCCTGCTTCACTGGATCTGGAGATAAAATCATATAGAAGAAAGTACTTTGCAGAGTGAATTATACATAGATAACTTACTAAAAATAGTTCTCAGGTTTCTTTATGTATATTTTTAAAAACTTCATCTAAGAAAAAGAATCTTGCTTCTTAAAGTTTAGCTTGGGATTATTTATTGATCAATTAAAAATTGTGTTTTGTATGCCTTCTATTTTAAAATTTTTATTTATATAAAATGTTAGAAAAGCCACTGAATGTACCCTTCGAATTTTCTTGCAGGATGAAACCGTAACAATAGAAACAGTCTTTCCATTTGATGTTGCAGTTAAATTTGTTTCTACGAAGGTATATTCCTGTGATACATACTGGAAATCATTTGGGTTATAGAAATCGGGCTGGGGATTTGGCTCAAGGGGTAACGCGCTCGCCTGGCATGCGCGGGGCGCTGGGTTCGATCCTTAGCACCACATAAAATAGAATAAAGATATTGTGTCTGCCAAAAACTGAAAAATAAATATTAAAAAAAATTCTCTCTCTCTCCTCTCTCTCTCTCTCTTTAAAAAAAGAAAAGAAAAGAAATTGATGGGAAGAAATAAAATGATTAGTATAATTGCTTACAGACCTTTTATCTTTGTTTTTGACAGTTTGAGCACCTGGAAAGGGTCTATGCTGACATCCCTTTTCTGTTAATGACGGACCTTTTAAGTGCCTCCCCGTGGGCCCTCACTATTGTATCCAGTGAACTACAGCTTGCTCCTTCTATGACTGCAGTGGATCAGCTGGAGTCCCAAGTGGACAAAGGTGAAACTTCAGATTATTCCCATTTAAATGGCAGAGAGTTCTGTGTGTGTAGGCCTGTGTGTCCGTGTGTGTGTGTGTGTGTGTGTGTGTGTGTGTGTGTTTGAGCAAGCTAGCAATGTAAGAGTTGTTGTTTTTTTTTTTTTTTTGGTAAATGAGGGAACTTGAAGCTTAACACTTAGAATTAAGGTAGTATTAGTATCATTTACCCTTTGCTTGAATATTCCTTATTTTAAAAGATCAAATTTTTACTCTGAGGAAGTTAAATTCTGAAAAACATACTTAAAAGTAAAATAGAAATTCTTTTGGTATTTGAATTTTTTTAAATGTTGTTTTTTCTTATTAATTTTTAATTGTTTATTGTTTCGTGTAACTTTAAGTGGGACAAGATGTTTAGGAAAGTAGAACATAAATTTCCTAAATCACCCAACTAAAACTTCATAGAACAGATTCAAATCCAGGATGACACCTCTGGTTTAGCGTACCTTAGGCTTTTATGCTTCTTGAGCTGTTTGAGGTAATAAAGTTAATTTGAATATTAACCTAAGCAAAAGTGTACTCAGCTGTTTTACAAGAATAAATATTAAGAGAAAAAAGTCATGATATATTTATAAAGTCAAATATAGAGTTGTCTATTTGGTAATTCAGTCACTGAGCACTAACTGCTTATAGGATTCAGTCATTTGAAATACAGATTAAAATTAAAAATTAGATGAACAGTTATCAGATTTCCCACACACACACATAAACACACAAACATACATAAATGCATACATGTGCATTTGACCTGTAAATACATTTCAGTATCTTTAAATAAATAATCTACAAATGTTTATTGAGTGATTCACTGTAAGACTCCAGGCCAGGTTCTTAAGACATCAGAAAGATTAGACAGTCTCCATATTTACCATTTCTGTTTAGAAAACTCATCAGAAAGGAGGTACTAATTTCCCTTGGAGTGATAAAATAACTAGATTTTTGTCAAGATCTTGGCATCAAATCTTTATGTGATGACAATAGATAGAGGTCAAACGTGTCTCTAGACCTCTCTATTTAAATGCTAAAAATAATTTCCATGTTCTCTAAGGTAATTATCATTAAAAACATTTTGCTTTTAGAGTGCCTTTATTGTCAGCATCATTTAATGTGTATTTTTAAATGGTTTGAACCTCCTCTGATTTAGGATCCTGTTGCTGCTATAACAAATGACCATGAAATTAATGGCTCAAAATAACACAAAACTATAAAATTATGGAGGTTAGAAATCCTAAAAACAAGGGGTTGGTTTCAGTGAATTCTTTCTTAAGGCTCTTGAGAAGAATGTGTTTCTTGGTCGTTTCCAGCTCCTCTGGGCCACTTGCATTCCTTGGCTCATGGCTCTTTCCTTTGTCTTCAAAACGAATAGTGTTAGCACTTCTGTGTCACAAATTGCCATATGTTCATTCTTAATAAATTTTGTGATCATTTTGGTTAACTTAGAATTTATGGAGGGTTTTGGTAGAGCTTAGGTTTTTAAAAAAGCTATTTCCAGAGATTTGAATTGATGCATTTTCAAATTTACTAAACTACAATATCATTTGTTAGTCCTTAAAACTACTTTAAAGAACTTAATTGAAGTAAAAATTAACCCATTTTTTTCCTTTTCACTATGGATTGTTATTTATCTACAGTCAGATCTCCATTAATCTATCACAGCCTTCTTCATTAAAAAATTACAAAAATGCTGGGCATAGTGGTACATTATTATAATCCCAGTAGCTTGGGAGGCTGAGGCAGAAGGATAGCAAGTTCAAAGATGGTCTCAGCAACTTAGCAAGGCCCTAAGCAACTTAGTGAGAATGTGTCTCAAAATAAAAAATTAAATGGGCTGGGGATGTGGCTACGTTGTTAAGCACCCCTGGGTTCAATTCCTAGCACCGAAAAAGAAAAAATTGTCATAAAACAATAACAACCTCATGTTTGGGAGTGTTGTTATTATTTCAGAGTTTTATTCACAAATGTCCTAAAATTGACATCAGAAAGGCAACATTGCCTGGTTGTATTTAAGGGAGTGATATTGCAGGCTGTGAAGTGCTAAAAGGTTGAGAAGACTTGGTTTAGATGAGCACTAAAGGAATTTACTATAAAATTAACAAAAGGAAACAAACAGGTGATTGGTCACACTAGAACATAATGAAGTAAATGTGATACATTTCCACTTGAGTGGTACTGATAATGAATATTCACTCAGAAAGAAACCCAGAATTTTTTAGATTCACATTTTGTGTACTTTAAGGGTGACTTATGTTTTCTCTTTTTCTCTACTCTAAATTTTTTTTTAAGACATGAAATGATTTGGAAAAAGAATAATAATCACTGTGGTGATCATTCTACCTCCAAGCTCCTCCTGTTCATTAGTTTTGGTATGACACACAGATTTCTCACTGGTTTTTATCATAATGAAATATTGGTACATTAGCACAAACACTGGACCTTGTGGTCTTGAAAAAGTCATTTGATGTCTGGGAACACTACTATCTAAGTTTCTATAAATATTATTTAATTCATAATGTAAACCTTTTTTATATTGCTTAAATATGAAACTCTCATAGATGAAACCACTGTGTAAGATTATAAAGTTGTCTTATAGTTGTCTTACAGACTGGAGAGAGTGCTAGTGAATGCTTTTGTCTTCGATGCCCATCTGTTGGAAATGAAGGTGGAGTAGCAACTGGACATTATATTATCTCCTGGAAGAGGTAAATATAATATCTATTCTATCTCTTCTTCGTGTCTTTGTTAGTCTAATACTTTATTTGTGATTGTCATTTATCATTCTGAAAAGCTGAATAGAAATCATATGAATATAATCAGTCATGTGCTAAAAACACAGACTAAAACAGAAAATTAAACTTTAATTTGTGTTTTCCACAGTTTTGTTCTATATAAAATTTCGTTGTATCTTAATGAAATTTCAGCCATACTAAATCTGAAGATAGGATTATGAGAACACATAAGGTGGAAACTGTCTTCTTTGATAGTCAATATAATTGTCTATATAGAAAACCCAAGGGAATTAAGAGTTTGGGCAATGTTCTGAATATAATATCAATATACAAATATCAATTATTTTTCTATATGTCAAAAATAAGCCTCTAGGCAATGTACTTTAAAGAGAGGGAGTGGGGATATAGCTCAGTGGTAGGGTGCCTGCCTAGCATGTATGAGGCCCTGGGCCTAATCCCAATCTCCCCCCCACCCTGAAAAAAAATAAATAAGAGTAAAACAAAAATATTGTTTTCATGATAACCACGATTCTAGTATATGTAGGATTATACTTAATAGAAGATTTGCCTTGCCTTTATGGAGATAACTTAAAAACATCAGGAAAACCTAAGTAGATGGGAGAGATACACAATGATCTTGTGTAAAATTTAATCTCTTTAAGTTTTTCTATAGATTCAGTACAGGTCTTTAATATTTCAACAGGTATTTTTGTGTAACTGGATGCTTGATTCTAAAATTCATACGAGCTGGATGTGGTGGCATACACCTGTAATCTCAGGGACTTGGGGACCTAGGGCAGGAGGATTGCAAGTCAGCCTTGACAACTTAATGAGACTTTATCTCAATATAAAAAATAAAAAGGACTGGGGTTGTAGCTCAGTGGTGGAGTGCTCAGTACTGAAAATAAAAATTATATGCAAAGGAAAAAAGTCAAAAATAATCAAAATACTCCAGAAAAAAGAACTAGGCGGTGGTTCTTGATTCCAAGACTTATTATAAAACTATAGTTGTCAGCACTCTTGGCTCAGGAACGTGTAAATTAGCCAATAGACTGGAAGAGAGAGTCTACAAATAGACTTGTAGATCCATACCTGTATGGAACTGATATTTTACAGAGAGAACATTGCAGATCAATGGAGAAAGGATGAACTGTTTTATCACTGGTGGTGAATAATCAGCTGTTCATTTGGGAAAAATTTGGAATTAAACTGTATACTAAATATAAAAATTCATTCTAGGCATATTAAAGATCTTATTGTAAATGATAAAACTTTATTACTTTGAACAGAAAGCATAAGAGAATTTCATTATGACATGGATTAGGTCTTAAAGATCTCTAAAATATACTAATTAATTTGATTGATTAAAATTAACTTTTCAGAGAAGACATTTGGCATTTGTTTTTTTAGGGATTGGCTAACTTCACTTAGCATGATCTGCTCTAATGCCATCCATTTGCCTGCAAATGCCATGATTTTGTTATTTTTTAGTGCTGAGTAATATTCCATAGTATATAAATGCTACATTTTTTTAATTCATTTATCTATTGAAGGGCATCTAGGTTGGTTCCACAATCTAGCTATTGTGAATTGTGCTGCTATAAACATTGATGTGACTGTTTCCCTGTAGTATGCTCTTTTTAGGTCTTTTGAGTATAGTCCGAGAAGGGGAATAGCTGAGTCAAATAGTGGTTCCATTCCCAGCTTTCCAAGGAATCTCCATACTGCTTTCCAAATTGGCTGCACCAATTTGCATCCCACCAGCCATGTATGAGTGTACCCTTTTCCCCACATCCTTGCCAGCACTTATTGTTGTTTGACTTCATAATGGCTGCCATTCTTATTGGAGTGAGATGGTATCTTAGAGTAGTTTTAATTTGCATTTCTCTTATTGCTAGAGATGGTGAGCATTTTTTCATGTATTTGTTGATTGATTGTATATCCTCTTCTGAGAGTTTCTGTTCAAGTCTTTGGCCCATTTGTTGATCGGGTTATTTGTTTTTTTGTTGTTTAACTTTTTGAGTTCTTTGTATACTCTAGAGATTAGAGCTCTATCTGATGTTTGAGGGGTAAAAATTTGTTCCCAGAATGTAGGCTCCCTATTTACCTCACATATTATTTCTCTTGATGAGAAAAAACTTTTTAGTTTGAATTCATCCCATTTGTTGATTCTTGGTTTTAACTCTTGTGCTATAAGTGTCTCAAAATGGGATAGGGAGGAAGAAGACTACCACTAAATAGGGAAGAGAGGTGGGAGAGAAAAAGAGGGAGAAGGGGAGTTGCACGGAAGATGGAAGGAGAACCTCATTGTTATACAGGATACGTATATGATGTTGTGATGAGAAAAAGAAAATAAAAAGTGTGTCACATTAGACTGGATAGAGAGAAAGGATGGGAGAAGAGGGGAGGAGTAGGGGGATAGGGAGGGCAACAGAATAGAATAGACAATATGATTGATGTATGTACATTCCATGTATGTATTATATGTCAAAATACATTCTGCTGTCATGTATGACTAAAAAAATTAAAATAAATCATATGGTAACAAAAAAATTTAAATTTTCATTTCTCTAAAAATATGAGTGAATAGACAAAGTACAAACTGGGAAAACATGTTTGCAACAAGTTTAACTGACAAGGATTAGAGTTCATAGCAAGAACTTCCATAAGTCATATTAAAAAAGATAGGTAATCTGTCAGGAAGGTGAACAAAATACTTGAGTAGGCAGTTTAAGTAGAGGAAACCACATAACCAATAAACATACATATGGAGAGAAACTCAACCTTCCTATTAATTGGGGAATGACAAATTCAAAGCATGCTTTTGAGATTCATATCCCACTAGCTTGAAAAAAAGGAAAAGGGTTAACAATACCAAGTTTACTAAAGATGTGGAATATACTAGAACAATTGATTTAGAATTCTAATAGGCACTGCTAGATCAAGTTGAAGATATCTGTAATGATGCAGACATAGGAAAGAGCTGTACCCAGAGGACATATGGAGAAGAATGTTCATAGCAGCACTGATTATAATAAAAAGTTTGAAAAACTAAATGCTCATCAACAGGGAAGTGGACAAATTGAGGTACATTTTTGCAGTGAAATACTACTTACAAGTGAAAGTGAATGAACCAGAGGTGCACCTGTCAATATCATAATGTAAAATGAACGTAGCAAGCTACAGATGAGAATATGAACAAATTTGTATTTATATAACATTGAAAAGCATGAAACATACTACATGTTTCTTAGGACTTTGTATATAATTGGAAAGAATATAAAGAAATACATGGGAATGATGGATATCAAAATACCAAATTTAGGATAGTGGTTTTTTGCTTTTGTTTGGTTTTCTTAGGGCTGGGACTGAACCCAGGGCCTCACAAATGCTGAGTTACGTCCCAGCCCTAAATTCAGAATAGTGGTTTTCTCTAGAGGGGAAGATGGACAAGTAGGAAGAGCCATGTAGGTACATTTTATTATCTTTCTTAGTCTGGGAGACAGCTAAATGATATTTCATGTGTTATTCTCTTAGTATGCCTTAATTATTTTCATATTTTAAAAAATGTAATATAATTTATTATTTAAAAGTGAGAAAAATCATTTTAAAGGGAATATTTTATACAATTCAGAGTAATGAGTAGGAAGATCTGAATGGTATGGTGATCACAAAAAGGTTATTATGAGTTACCAAAATTAACTGAGAAGAAATTTTTACCCCCAAAAACTCAGTGTTATGAAGAAAATTTAAAAAGTGACCTTCAAGCCTTCAAAAAATACATTTATTAGATGTGATCCCATGGTTTTATTATTTATTATTCTCATGTTACAAGTTATAAGCAGAGAACAAGAAATTCTCCAATGGTTCTTCTCATGAAGAGCTCTGATACCAAAGCCTGACAAAGGCAGAAGATATAAAGAAAACTATAGGCTAGTAGTTGTCAAGCTCTGTGGTGTCAGGACACTTTTACACTTTGAAAAATCATTAAGAATTCTAAAGAACTTTTATTTATGTGTTATATGTGTCAGTATTTACCATATTAAAACTTAAAGCTGAACTTTTTAAAAAATAAGAATGGAAAAATGTGGTTTTACTAAGAAATAAAAAACAAATCCAACTTGTCTTTTCTGTCTTCTAATTCTGAATTTATCATATTAATATTTAATTTACATGTTGATAGGAATTAAAACATCATTTTAGAAGTACTGTTTAAGCAAGACATAGTGGCACATGACTGTGACTATAATCCCAGCAGCTTAGGAGGCTAAGGCAGGAAGATTGCAAGTTGAAGGCCAGCCTCAGCAATTTAGTGAGGCCCTAAGCAACTTAGTGAGACCTTGTCTTGAAATAAAAAATAAAAAGGGTTGAGATGGTGGCTCAGTTGTTAAGCTCCACTGGGTTCAATCCCCAGTACCAAAAACAAAACAAATGAAGCACTGCTTAATTATTTTGTCATGCTACCATCATACCACAGATATATTTATTATTGACAAAGGATTAGATGCTTTATGTCTTGCTTTTTGCTGTGTAGTAGTGTAGTGTGAACTGCTCCATCTCTAAATAACTCTTCATATTTCTTTGGCATTCACATAGCTGCCAGCCACCCCTGTAGTTTATCATTCTTAACCATAACATGGGGGAAATATTGAACATTTTTATAATGTTACTATATACATATATACTTTATACATATGTACTCCTATGTAAATGTTAGAACACCATTTTTTTGACTGGTAGTAAAATACATTTTAATTTTTCAGTTTCCACTATGTACTTTTAGTGAGTTATAACAGTGCCCTTTAAGTGGTCTGAGGCCCATCAGTGAACCATCCATCCTTAATGAAATAAGGAGTTGGTGTCATAATGTAAATCACCATTCTACTTCCTGCATTAAGAAAGTCCTACTCCCAAAATCACTGAATCAAATGATGTGCTTCACGATTGCCAATCTGAAACAACTCCTGGGTTGTCTTCTGTTAGCAGCAGCAGCACCCATGGATTATATCCTTTATTCATCAGAAATATCCAAAATAAAATGAGATTCTGAAAGCTCTTACTTTACAAAACTGCTTCCATTAGTCAAGTTTTGGGAATGGATAAATATATTTCCTTTGATACTAGTTGGTGAATACACATGTTCCCTGCATTTGATTTATTAACATCCTACATAAAATGTGAGTTTAAAAGATAGCCTTTTCTGCCGTAGGACTTCAGCCATGGAGAACATCCCTGTCATCAGTACAGTCATCACGCTGCCACATGTGATTGTAGAACATATTCCTCTCCATGTGAATGCAGGTAGCAGGAATTCAAATTTTGCTTGATAAAAAGGATTCAGTAATAATATGTATTTTTAGCTTCTAAGGTTTTTAAACTTTGTATTATGAAAAGTTTCTGATGTTTATAAGTGGATTATGGCCAATCTTGTTTCATTTCTGCACTGTATGCTCTTCCCATCTCTATTTTTGGAAAAAAAAGAAAAAGAAAAACCCTTGATGTCATTTCTTATGCAAATATTTTAGTTTACCTCTTTAAAAGTAATGGCTATTTTCCTCAACATAATCATAATACCATTAGTATGACTTTAAAAATCAGGAATAAATTCTGAATATATGAATATTCTGAAATTCCAGTGTTGAAATGTTCTTAATTAACCTTGAATGTTTTCTAGTTTAAGTTTAGTGTACTTCAAATTATGAATAAGTTTCATCCTATCCATCTCAGTCTTTAGGTATGCTGACTCCCTCTTTCCTGCGCTACTCCTCCCTGCCACTGTTAACCCCTCCATTATCTCTCTTCCAGTGCTGCTTTCTCCACTACCACCATGCTCTTTCACTTTCTCTCCCTCTTCCTTGCTACTTATTTGTCAAAGAAACCATATCATTTATTCTTTTCTCCATAGCCTGGATTTTGCTGCTTGCATGGTACCATTTTTAATATTTCTCTCTCCCTATAAATTGATCGTCCATAGGCTTGGTCAGACTCAGGTTCCAGTTTTGGCAAGACTGTGTCATAGTTAATGGTTTGTGCTCTATCGGGAGGCATGTGGTATCTGTCTAGTATGCCTTTCTTCTTTATTGGAATACATTTATCAAGTGAAACTTCCCTTTATCAACTACCTGATTACCCTGATTGATGTCTATAATAACTTTGAAAAAACATCATATAGTATTTGCTTCAACAGTACAGACAGTAATATTGGGATGATACCGAGAAAATTAGCATGGCCTCTGTGCAAGGATAACATACGATTTCAGAAAGCATTTCATATTTTTGTATCCCAGATAAAATAAAATGGCAGAACTATAAAACACACTCAATTCTCTATGTGTGTGTGTGTGTGTGTGTGTACACAGATGAATGGAAGTTTGCTTAATAGTTTCACTAAAACAGAACTTTTGCTTATTCTGGTTTAGGAATCATGGGAATGATTTTTGGGAAATCATTTGTAGATTTTTTAAATTAGTCATAAATTGTAATTGAGTTCCTGATGGCCAAAATCTTTCTAAGTTGATCATTTTTAGAAGACTCATATTCTTAGCGTATTTCATCCTATAGCTATTATCCAGTCAAGGAATTTTCTTCCCTTGCATGAACACAGTAATATCATTCATTTAAATAATACTGTGTCTTCAGGATGAGATTCATTTACAAAAGAACTCATTAATGATGAGCCCTCTTTTTTTTAACCAAGAGAAACATGTCATCTTTCTTTATAGATTTGCCATCATTTGGACGTGTCAGAGAATCTTTACCCGTCAAGTATCACCTGCAAAATAAGACTAATTTAGTTCAAGATGTGGAAATTTCTGTGGAGCCCAGTGATGCCTTCATGTTCTCAGGTCTCAAACAGGTATAGATTATCTTTCATGGTATTGCTTATGTAGGCACAAAAGTATGGTCAGGAAATGGAGAATTGGACATTTAATTTTTTAAAAAAATATTTATTCTTTAGTTATAGGTGGACACAGTGTCTTTGTTTTATGGGTGCTGAGGATTGAACTCAGTGCCCGACGCATGCAAGACGAGCGCTCTACCACTGAGCTACAACCCTAGCCCCTGGACATTTAATTTTTATAAATGAACCAATTTAGACTATTGTTTTGACAGTAGTGACTTTTTAAGCACTATTAAAGATTAAGTTTAACTTCTTACAAAGGTATGTTACCTTTTTACATCATTAAGATCAAGATCTTACTTCTTAGGAACAAAAATTCATAGATCCTTGGAATATATTATGTTAGAATTTCTGAAAAATTTAAATCTCTTACTGATGAGTGTGTGTGTTTGTGTTTGTGTGTGGTGTATGTGTGTGTGTGTGTGTGTGTGTGTGTGTGTGTGTGTGTTAAAAAGAGAAAGAAACTTAAATTGAGGCCTGGAAGCATGACTATATTAAAAGCCGGCTTATCTTAACTATCAGTGAATTTTTGTAGAAATTTTGATCTTTCATAGAATTTCCTTACCTTTAGTATGTGTAGATACAATTTTGTATCTATACTTAGAAATAAATTATTTAAGCTATTTGATTTGTTTAGGCAAGTCATTGGGAAAAGTTTATTAGGTTTTAAAATGACACTTAGGCAAAACTATACTCCAGTGAAAATGCTATCCTTCGCTGTCTGAGGGAAAACACAGATAATCCTCAGGTGTCAATTAATACTTTTTATTAATAAGGGCATAATTGGAAGGACAAACATGTTTTAACACCTAGAAGCATCTGCCCTAACTAATCAGCTTTGCTCAGCTTATTCTGGATGCTATGTTTGTTGTCCAGTGAGAAATAGACTTATGTATGAAATATGATATGTATCCATGTACTATTTTAAATTTTTGACATGTAATACTAAATATACCAGCTATATTACTTTGGAATACCCATGCATATATTATCCTTGACATATAGATGTACTCATTTCTCATTTACAAATAAGTAAACTTTTCTTGATTATCCTGATCTTTCCAGGTATTTACTTATAAGTGGTTAGGAAATATAAAGATAACAATAAGCTTGTATTTTTTTCTAAAGTATTGTTAAAGTTTTTCAAACACTGTTTTTTCTCCTGAAATTATTTACTCTAATACAATGGTAAAATCCCTTAAAGAAAATCCGAGAAGTAGCTGTTTATGTTATGTTAACGTAGTATTTACAAATAGACACTTTCTAACATTATTCTATAACAAAATCTATATGATCTAAGACATAAAATAGTAACCTACTACTATTCTTATTCTTGAGCAGGTATAAGTTACCTTTAAATCTTAGTAGGACCTGAGAAGTCATGCACATGATGTCCTATCCACCTTGTTCTAACTGCATATTAATTCATCCTATATTTGGGAATCTATCTGGAAGATAGAATAGAAGAGGGAGTAAATGTTTTACCCAGAAGGATTTAAGTGTTCAACTTTTGTAAATAATCAAAGAGTAACAATGTAAATATATTGCAAGTATGTGTTCTTGATTATTTTTTTGTAACTTTTTGTGATTAGATTCGATTACGTATTCTACCTGGAACTGAACAGGAAATGTTATATAATTTCTACCCTCTAATGGCCGGATACCAGCAACTGCCATCTCTCAACATCAACTTGCTTAGATTTCCTAATTTCACAAATCAGCTCCTCAGGCGTTTTATACCTACCAGTATTTTTGTAAAGGTAAGGCTTATAAATTTTCTATCTTTTATATTCACACTTAAAAGCAGACAAAAAGACATTTTCATGTAACTTCACTGAATCTTTTGAGACTAGCAGTGACAATTTTGACTTTTATTACATGAATTTGGCAACATTGCTATTTATTTTTGTAAAAAGTTATTATTTTTAGAGAATCTGATTTCAAAGGTTTTTATATCATTAGATGATTTATCTTTATGGTATCCTTGAACATGCTTTTAAAGTTGTCGTTCATAACTAGTTTTTAATCAAATGATTAACTTTCTAAATATTCCTAAACTTACCTGATTCTAAGTCTTTAATATTGTATTGGAGTCTCTTCTGAAAATTATCATCTGTCATAAACTATACCCTGGTTTAATATTTTGATTTTTAAAAATTAACACAATTTCCAGGCTCCTGCAGTAAAAGAATACTCAGGATGTTCATAGCGTGGGAGAGTGAATTGGGCAGGACAGGTGTTTATTTAGCTCAGCATCCCATCTCTGATTAAGTTGTTCCCAGATACCTAAATTAGATTCCCAGATGCATCTGAGGGAATCTCTGTATCTCCATTTATACGAATATATATGAATCTTGTGTGTCTTTTAAATCTATACCACTATTGGAATGATGAGTTACATTGCTCATTACTTCCTTTTTAGTCTCTCTTGTTCAAGTTTTATGTCTGTTTAAGCTTTGTTAATGTGTACTGCATACTTTCCCTTGCTTCTGTCTTTCCACACTTACCCAATGTTTTTGTATCTATAAAAAAACTGATTTTATTAATCCTTCCAATCTCCTATCCACACTATACTTTTCAATAATAAAAGAAAAATCTCAGTTTCAGATCTCCTTGTGTTTAAACAATAGTGGTTCAAACATTCTCTCCTGATCACATTCTAAAGACACTTCCATTGCCATTGCTCACTTTCACATCTAGTATCTTTCTAAAGGAGAAAAGTCTTATTACTAGATAGGGAAGTGTTATGGGAATGAATTGTCTCTGAAAGGCCTTTTAGTTGTTTTACTTTTTGAACTTTGCTGTTTCTAAACTCAGAAGTAGTAGTGTAATGACTGTGGAAATATGTGTCAGTACACAGACTTGATCATATTCTAGCTGTGCAGAAATAATTTGTTTGAGGTCAATTCATACTGATAAGTAGAGATTTTGGTTCCATCAATTAATCTGTGTTTCTTTCTCTATAGTGCCCAGTGCACCCAAACCTAATCCAAATTAATGCTAGTTCAGTCTTTTGGTTTTCTCTCATGATGAACCTCTTCTGGCTAGTGTTTAAATTCATTTTTAGAAGTTTCCAGAAACTAGCATTTCTAAGTTTTAACATAACAAACATGCCCCTGTTTTCCTTCCTTCTTTCTTTCTTGTGCTATTAGATATTGAATCCATAGTCTCAAGCACTCTACAACTAACTACCTCTCCCCAGTTCCTTTGGGTTTTTGTTGTTGTTGTTGTTTTTACTTTGAGACAAGGTCTAGATAAATTCCTAGGCTGGCCTTGAACTTGGTTTCCTCCTGTCTCAGCCTCCCAAGTAGCTGGGATTTTAGGAGTATACCACCACACCCACCAAACATCCCCTTTTCTAATTGCTGTGATTTCTTCTCTAAATACAAGTAATACATTCTAGTAACTTTACTGCTGCTGCAAGTGTAGACTTGAATCCTCAGAGCCAACTCCTTTATCAGTTGGGGAAACTTAAAATTTTTTTGCCATTCCACAATGTATGTGTATTTCAAAACATTTTGTACACCATAAATATCTATAATTTTTGTTAATTAAAACATATTTTTGACCTGTCACACTAGAGTCAGTGAATGAGGATTACCCTTTTTCACTTATTAAATAATCAGTAACTAAAATTTTACATCCCACACTTTTATGTAACTTTAGAGCTGTTCTGTGCAATATAGTAGCCTCTAGCCACTGTTGAAATTTAAATAAAATTAGTTGAAAGTAAGTTAAATTTTAAAATGATTTGGTTGCATTAGCCACACTATTCAGTTCAATAGCTAAATGAGATTAGAGGCTACCTTATTGACTAGTGGTCTTTAGAGCAAGATGGAATCATTATCTTTCTTCCTTTAAAAAATTCAGTTTCTGATTGCAAAATATTCTCATCTTTAGTCCCATAGCTACATTTGGCAAGGATTTAACCAGGTGAAGTAGTATTTTGTAAACTGAGCATCCTTCATCAAGACCAAAAAATTAAGTGAAGAATAAGACTAAGGACCTATTCTTTTACTCATTCCACTCCTGCCTTGAGTGTTGAAGACCTATACTTACATGTACTCGTGTATGTACACACACAGACATGTACGTACATGTACACACAAAGAAGTTTATACATACGTTCACTGCCTCAGGGAATCTCTTGGTAATCATTCTGTTTGTGAAGTTGTGATATTATTGTCTTTCCTTTTTTGATCACTGTCTCTCAGAGTTTCTCCTATAAAGTCTACTACTTATAAATGATAAAAGTATTCATAAGACTTATTTTAGATACTAGATTTTACAACTTCAAATTTTACAGCTTCAGTTATATTGATCCTAGCATCATGAAACAAAACAAAAAGTTATGATATTTTTTATTAATTCTTAGTCTTGACTTTTCTGGTGTAATGTTTTTAAATTTTGTTCAATCAGCAGCCTTAGAGAAAAGGAAATTTTTGGTTTTAATCTGCGTCTTCTGTCTTTGTAGTTTATGTTGTTAGGTTACTCTAGAGTTCATTGCAAATTGCTTTTTTTTCTCTAAGAGGAGATTTGAAGATCTTGAATCCCCAAAAGAAATTTGTCTATCATCTTAGATTCTTGGCTGACTTTTAAAGCTTGAGACAGGAGGGCCTTGAGCAAGAGAGAAAATAAAACTTTATCAATTAGACCAGGAATGGTAACTAGGTTCTGTTTCATGGAGCTGCTAGATCACAAGGCTGAAAGAGAAGGACTGACTGAAGTAGACCCAGCAGGTCAAAATACTTGGTCAGCTGGTGATGTTGCCATTGGTGACAGAGGGGCAGCACCTGGCTATGCAGTTGCCACCTTAGGCTCAAGTGAAGAAAGATGTGGGGATAAAAGAAGAGTAACAATTTTTACTTATGCACATTTATTCTGTCTTTGAAAAACGGTTCCTAGAATTTCAAAATCCTTTTAATCGTTAGTTTCTGTTGTCATTATTACTTTGTAATTCCGTTTTGTGTATCCCACTTTAAAGCCACAGGGTCGACTCATGGATGATACTTCTATTGCTGCTGCGTGATGCTCAAGGCCAACCCTTGGCTGTTCTTACACAGAGGAGTCAGGCAGAGTGTTTCATTGTAACCTGTAGCTTTGATCAGTTAATCTGTTCTATTTTTTAACGGATGGTATAACAACTATTCAGAGGAACTCATGCTCAAAATATTAGGAAAATCATCCTCTTATAGTTTCACTAATAAATGTTTGAAATCTGTCAGTGTGATATGAAAGGACGTCAGACCCTTGATATGGTTGAAAATCATTTTATGAATGGTGAGTTTTTCCAAAATAAGTGATTTTCCTGGACAGTATCAGAGGAAAATTAAGCATCTCAAATATGACCATCCCCAGAGAGGAAAATGCACCAATATCTGCATCAGTAAAGGTCTCAATCTCTTATGAGTCTCAGGGTTGGCCACATTGGAGATCGTCCCTCTTCATAATTCCAAGGTGTTCGCAGAACATACACACAGTGGCACACACAGTTATAGAAAAGCTCCAAAAAGTTTTAATCAAAGCAATTTAAAAACATCAAAATATTTTCACTTGCCATGAAAAAGTGTCAGATAGGTTCAGCCTGCAACCAAAATGTGGATCACTTATGAAGCTGGTTCATATTTCTGAAGGACCTGAACTGCCAAGGAAGGATATGATAAAAACATAATTTCCTAAACCAAAAGTTTTTGAGAATGATGCAAAGTTTGAATAAGAGTTCTCAATTATGTTATGCAGTTCCAAAACTCTAGACAATTGTAAATAAAAATCATAGGGAAAAAATTTCTTTGTTAAAATATTTCAATAATTTAGAACTGATTTCGTGCAAAATTTTGCTATTTAAAAAGTGGAAGCATTGTAAAAAGAAAATAGTGATGTAAATAAATATCTTCTCTTTCAAATATATTTGTATGTATCTTTTATTTTGAATTTGTTTCACTTGACTGTTCGTGAGGTATAATGGAGAACATAGGACTGGGAAATGGTATCTGTAGCCTAGAACTGGCTCTGCTAACCTTCACTGCGACTTGGACAGTGGGATAGGCTTTGTTGTGAGGGTACATATAGAAGCCAGGAGAGGTACTCTTGGAGTCCACTGGAATGAAATCCAACTTTGTTCTTGCTGGCAGATGACTCTGTTCATGTTACTTCAGCCTCTAACTCAGTTTTCTCATGTATAGGATGTAAATGATAATAGACCTGTCTCAGACTTGGTATAAGGATGCTATAGATTACTGTATATGGGAAGAGTTGGGACATTCTCCCAAAGCACACACTCAGCCAGTATCATTTATATCATTACTTTTGATGGAAAGTGAAGAGGATATCCATGCATCACCTGGAGAGGTCCACATTATCAGAATTTGTTAAGCATTTTACATAATGAAGTACATATATAGTATACACATGTATGCATAGAAGTGTGTGTGTATGTAAATATATAAAACTGTAAACAAAAGTTTCATGAATAAATACTTCCATCTTTATCTTTTATATTTTATATATTATTATGTTTTGTTTAAAAATAATTTTTATTATAACTTGCTAAATTGATTTCATAACCTACTAATGGGATATAACCTGCAGTTTGAAAAATACCAGACAAAGATTTTTAAGGTCCCTTTGAATGCTAATGTGGTTTGGTATATACATAATGTCTCATGTTAACATCACATTGTCAAACCCTTGAGTATTTATACCCTTGAGTCACTGATGTATATTTTTAAATTAACATTGAAGTCAGTATGACTTGTTTAACTATGTCTGCTACTATAAATATCCCAAATAAACAAATGCATTTTTATACCTTTATTTTATTTATTTTTATGTGGTGCTCTAAGGATGGAACCCAGGGCCTCGAATGTGCTAGAAGAGTGCTTTACCGCTGAGCCACAACCCCAGCCCTCTAATGTTTTTTTCTTGATTTGAGAGTTGGTGATAAGAGTAATAATTCTACTGTGAATATATTTTATTTACCTGTTTCGAATCTGAAAATTTTTAATTCAGGAATATATGAAATCATCATCTGCCTTGAATTTAAAAAGCCAGAACTGATGGACTGGGGATATGGCTCAGTGGTAGAGCTCTTACCTGCTATGCTTGAAGCTTTTGATTTGATCATCAGCACTGCAGAAGATAAATAAGAGTAAAAAATAAAATTTAAAAAGAACTTACCATTTAAAAAAAAAACCGAAAAACATTAGAACTGTCACAGCTTTGCAGGAGCTGTTGTTCACTGTGGTGTGCGTCAAGAAGGATCTCAGACTTTCTTCACCTCTGTCCCTTCAGCTACAATCATCTTTCTGTCCCTTGTGAGAATATGTACCTGCTATCATTCTACTATGTTACTGTTTGGGTCTCAGCATTACTCTTTACCAACATATATACCATTCAGGGATGCATGTTTGTTGGTTTGGGTTTTGAGTTCTTTCTTTTTTTTTTTTTTTTTGGTATTGAGAATTGAGGTACTTTACCATTGAGCCATATCCCAGCTCTTTTTTGAGACAGGGAGGGTCTCATTAAGTTGCTTAGGGCTTTGCTAAGTTTCTGAGGCTGGTCTGGAACTTGTAGTTTTTCTGCCTCAGCTTCTGGAGTCACTGAGATTACAGGCATGTGCCATTGGGCCTGGCTAGATGTACAGATTTTTAAATAAGGTATGATTGCAGCAGAATGTATATATAGAAGTTTGACTCCTGTATAGAAGGAGGCCTCAGCCTTCTAAGTCATTGAGTTGTATATTTAATGGTAGGATGAATAAATAGTAGTCATTATAATTTTCAAGAATTACAGTTACATCCTTGAATTCTAGGAATTAAGGGGTTTTAAGGAGAATGACTATTTCATTAAGGAGAAAGGACTTTTTCATCTTTAACATTACTTTTAGGAAAAAATATTTTTATTTTAAATCAGTTACTTCTTTCATGGCCCATGTTTTCTCCACTCAGATTATAAAATCTTCCAGTTGATACTCTAATGATAGCGTTAAGAATTCTGAACTGTAATTTCCACATTGGCATTGCCATTGGAGGAGAGGGAGTGCTTTTAAGGTAAAAGCAGCAAATGGAAAAGCTAAGCTCACAGTTTTAAAGGGGAAGCCCATTGGGTTCCAGCAAAGACTGTTTTGGAGCTCCCCCAGGGCCTCAATCCAGAAAAGGCACCCAAAGTGTTCTGACTCCTGGTTTATGAATTACTTAGCAATGAGTTGTATATTTAATGGTAGAATAAATAGTAGTCATTGTAATTTTCAAGAATTATGGTTATAGAGGCACCATTAGTGACTAAAAATTGTCTAATATATGATACCAAATAGAAATGTACATTTTGTCTTGTCCCCCCATTCACACCACATGAATTCAATCTGCAGAGCTAAATCCTCTCCAACTGAAGCATTATAAATGACTGCTAAGTAAAAAACATTGACCCTATGCATTAAGATAGATAAGAAAACAAATTCATACTTTATTTTTCAAATACTCTGAAATAACTTTTTTTTTAACTTATACATAAGTAGATTCAAGCATTCGTTTGAAACATTTCTGAAGAGAGATACTCATATTACCATTTGGTAAGTTCCATAGCCATCTTGTCCTTGCTATTAGAAAACTGCCATTATCAGACACATCTACTAAAGAGTTCCATGACATTCACTAAATGAGTACAAAATCCCACATTTTAGTAAAAAAGAAAAGAAACTCATAGTTTACTTATATTTAGTTTCCTCCCAAGGAATTTTGTGAGAAACTTTCCCTTCCACTCAATTTACTTATGCCTGAGAATAAAAGCAAGTGATCACAAGGCCTTATTGTTTCTGCTTTCTGAAGCATGTTACACCAGAGGGGGAAGTAGAACTGAAGTCAAAACTGCCAAGAAAGCGTGCATTTCAGGGTATATGTACCATGCAAATTATACCCCAAGCAATTTTTTAAATTCTCTTTTCTCCCCAGTCATAGAAAGAATGCAAAACTCAAAGCATCTTTGAAGTTGCTCTTTCATTTAGAGAACAACACCCTTCCTTATCCACAAGGTATCAGCATGCATGGCAAATGGAAACAGAAATTTTTGTTAGGTTGGTCAGGATTTCTAAACTATATATCTTTCCTAAATGATAATTGCTAACATTTATTGATTAGTACAATGTGCCGTACAAGTATGCTTTTATCCTGCTTGGAAAAGTCCAACATGATGGAGGTATTCTATTATGCCAATTTTAAAGATACAGAAACTGAGGCACAAAGAGGTGAAGTAACTTGCCTGGTGTTCTGGCTATTGCTACAAAACACATATTCCAATGCTTAATGGCTTTTAAAAAAATGGTTTCAGTTGGCCAGGCATTGGGGAAGGACTCAACTGAGCTGTTCAGGCTTGGAGTCACTCATGGAATTGTAGTCAGACAATAGCTGGAGTTAGAATAGTAGGTATAGTGAGAAACCAGCACGAGCTGGAGCAGCTTGGGGCTGTTCAGGCATCTCTTTGAGTCTTAGGGTCTTTTTTCCACATCATGGTTGGGCTTCCTCACAAGATGGCAGTCTCAGGGTGGTAGAAATGCTATGTGGCAGTGAGAATAGAATCAGCAAGAAAAAAAGGTGTATTGCCTTTTTGACCTTGCACACTTTTGCATAATGTGTTTCCTCTGTGGGGTCACAAGTCCACCAGAAGGGACATAAACTATGAACTCCGTCATCCTAGAGGTGTGGGACAGGAGATTTTATTGTATCTGTCTAGAAGAGACAACTTGCCATACCCAGTGACATAGCAAGGGATTCAAGAGTTGGGCCTCTAATGAAGGTGTGCTGCCTGCACAGCTGGTGTTCCTAGCCACCATTCTACAGGCCACCAGTCTAATGTTGCCGGTGCTCAATAAATAAATGAGTCTTTGGCTAAATATGTATGATGCCTACATATACATATGCACATATGCACATGATTTGGTTTTGTTAAGTCTATGGCAGTAAATCTATTGCTCTTCGTTATTCATTGATTCCAAGTGTTCATCATGGTCTTACTTTGGGCCAGTTGTGCTAGTTTTTCAAGCCATAAAGGGATCCCTATTCTGAAGACAGAGTGCAGTAGAAAACCCAGAAATCAAATTCCAACACAACTTAATAAATGTAGTAGAAGTAGGTACAAGACTGGTGAAATGATGGGATTTCTTTAAAATACCCCAGAAAACAAAACCAAAAACTAGGTGGGGGGTGAAAGTAGGGGGATGGATGAAATAAGATATGGGAAATGTTGATTATTGTTAAATATGGGTGAAGCATACCTGGGGGCTTATTTCACTCTTCACTCTCCTTTTAGATACGTTTGTAAATTTCAGTTGCAAAAATAATAAGAGATAATACAAAGTAGAAAGGAAGCCCTGGGGAGGTGAGTCACTTCATAGAGTATGAGTGAGGAAGGAACAGGGAGGTAGCACTTCTCTGAGGAGTGACAAAGGCAAGTTTTTATGTTCATGATAAAATTATTCTGTCTTTGTTGTATGTGAATGCATTTCCATTATCCATGAACAGGTAATATTATGTGAGCTGAATTGTGGAGAACATATAAAGGTTTGTAAAATAAACAAAGCAAGAAGAACTTTCCAGGTGATGATGAATGGGAATGCTGGCATCCGCCCCTGCCTGCACCATGACATGCCAACTGCCTCCAACATAGGCAGACTTGTCCACCAGTGAGCAAAGCTAGTGTTGTTTTCCTACCCCAGAGACTCACATTCCCTGATAAGAGAATGTGAGTGGGTAGGACAAAGCTCACTGAAAGCCAGGAGTCCTTGCTGCTGTCACCTGGAGAGCAGGACTTTTTCTCCTCGAATTCCAGGATTTGGGGTTGAAGTTCATCTTTTTTGGTAATGCCCATTTGATTGAAGAATTGTACTTGGGTGTCATTCAACAACTGTTATCTCAACAAAGGTCAGAATCCACATGCCAATCTAACAGGAAAAAAATGAGCCCTTTGTTCAAGATGATATCTTGAATTATTTAAGAACAGACTGCGAGGAGCTCCACAAAAGCTTTCTGTGACTGACAGTGTTTTATCAGAGGTGTTCCAGACAACTAATTGACTAAGACTACATTTACAATAGTTTCTCCTGTTCTGACCTGCATCTTTCACTTCATCTTATTTTTTTTTTTAAAGAGAGAGTGAGAGAGGAGAGAGAATTTTTAATATTTATTTTTTAGTTGGCGGACACAACATCTTTGTTGGTATGTGGTGCTGAGGATTGAACCCGGGCCGCACGCATGCCAGGCGAGCGCGCTACCGCTTGAGCCACATCCCCAGCCCTCATCTTATGTTTTTATTGTGAAAATTTCTAAAAAGACATGAAAGTCGACCACTGTAACACAAACTGCCATCTTGTACTCAGTTTCAAACATTAATACTTTGCCATCTATCATCCGTCTCAAATCATTTCACCCACAAAAAGACTTTAAAAAACCACAATGCATTATTACATCTAATAAGCTCAACAATAATTCCTTGAAATTGTCTACAATACACTATATACAATTTTCCCTGGTTGACTAGGCAAACTTTTTTTTAATTTTTGTAGTTGTAGATGAACAGAATGCCTTTATTTTTATATGGTGCTGAGATCGAACCCAGTGCCTCATATATGTGAGGCAAGTGCTCTGCCACTGAGCTACAACCCCAGCCCTAGGCAAACTTTTTATAGCTGGTTTGTTTGACTCCAAATCTAAATAAGGTCTACTATTATATTTAGTTATGTCTCAAGTCTTAAGTTTTATTTGATATAGAACATTCCCCGCCCCCCCCCCCTGCAACCTTCTATCCCTCCTCAATGACTTTTGTTGTTGTTACTGGGAATTGAACACAAAGGTGCTTTATCACTGAGCAACATCCCCTGTCCTTTTTTTTTTTTTTCTTTTTAAGACAAGGTCTCATTAAATTGCTGAGGGTCTCGCAAGTTGCTGTGGTTGGCCTCAAACTTGCAATCCTCCTGCCTCAGCCTTCTGAGTTTCTGAGATTGTAGGAATGTTCCACTGTGCCAGAGACATCATTGACTTGTGGAAGAAACGGGGTCAGTTGTCTTGTAAAATATCCCACATTTGTATTTGGCTAATTATTTCTCCACAGTGTTTATATAATTCATGCCTCTATCTCCTGTATTTTCAATGGACTGGGAGTTAGTTAAAAACATGCTTAAATTCAAGTTCTCCCTTCCCTCCTCCCTCTCCTCCCTCTGCAATCTCTCTGGTAATCTCACTTATAGTGTTGCTAAGATTGATCCACGGGTTTACAGGATGACAACCTAATCTCTTTATTATGAGGTTTAGCTAAACATCCATCAGTGGCAATTACCTGAATCTGTTATTTAAACAGAAGTTGCAAAATGTCATTTTAAAGTGCTGTTATCCGTTTATTGACTGGAATTCTGTATGGAAACATTTTTCCATATCCATTAGGTGTATTTAATCATATTAAAATAAGAGAATTTTCATAACTTAATTCTTTATCATTTCAGAGTAACAAGTTGGTGCCCTTGTGATTTCTAAAGTTATTCTAGAGATTTAGTTTTTGTGTTATGCGTCCTCCTCTTCTCCTCCCCTACTCTTAAGAAATAATAACATCGATGAAGGACTGGTGGACAGGACTCAGGTTGGTGTGAGGGCTTTCTGGTGCTCTTGGTGGTGGCCATGTCCTCTAAAAAGGACAACCAAGGCCCTCGCCCTGGAAACACTAAGTTTACAAGAAACCTTGAGCTATAAGGATAAAATCAATAAGGCAACGTCCACAAGCACAAACCTTTATAACCATAAATAAAGTCAAGATTAATTCAAGGCTGTCCCCCAGTGATCACCTTGAGGAATCAGTGCAAGAACCTGACATGGAAAAAAGGTGGTATGTAACACATGGATTTTATGTTAATTCTTTGAAAATGGGTAATCACAGAATGATGGCTCTCTTGCCACACCCAGCACTTGCAGTATACAGAAGACTACTTGCCGTATTTTATTTTGGGGTTAAATGTTCCTCTCCATCAGTTAGTGGAGTGTTTAATATTGCTCCAGTCCACTCTGCCCAAGGCCCTGGGTAAGCAGGACCTTTTCAAGTGTCCCTCCCTTTCACTCATAGAAAATTAAACTAGGGTGGCCTCTTTGGAGAGGTTGTCACATCAAGCTCCCCTGCAGGAATAATAAGTCTCACTACCCAGGACTATGTGGGGTGACTGGTTCCAAGTTCTGCAGAGCATAATGAAATTTCCAAAGTGGTCAGACAGGCCGGGTGACTTCAGGACAATGAGCTTTTATGTTTTAAAATAGGAACCCAGCTGCGAGAAAGGAAAAGGTTTTCTTGTACTTGGCTAAAACAACAAAAAAATCCTGCAGAAACTCGTGCAGATTGAGTGGGTCCCCTGTTGTGTGCCACCCCCTGGGGCTCACTTTCTCTCCAGTCTCCTATCAGCTCTGCAGGGACTGTGGGCCCAGGATGCTGGGCCTGGGTGGCACATCCTGGTGCTAGGGGGGCAGCTAGGAGGTAGCAGGGGACCTCCTACCCCTCTGGCTTGCTGGGCTTCAGGGGAAGGCCAGGGACGACAGGGACATTGCTGACCTCACTTTCCTGGAAGGAGACACACAAGTCACATTTCCCAAGCAGAGTGTCTTGTAAGCTTTTGCAGAGCTGGTCTTGTAAGCTTTTGCCAGGTTGTTAGAGTTTGCATCTGAAAGGTGCCTCACAGGTCAGTGTGGTAAAGGATTAGTCTCTAGCCTGCTTGGGCTTGGGGGAAGTGGACCTCCTGGGAGGAAGTTAAGTCATAGGAGAGTGTCTTGAAAGAGATAGTAGGACTCTGACCCTTTCCTGTGTCTCTCCTTGCTTCCTGGCTGCCAGGAAATGATGGGGAACAGCCATGCCACCCTGATGCACTGTGCTGCCCCAGGTCCAAAGGCATCAGGGCCAAGTGACCACAGACTGGAACCATGAGCCCAAATAAACCTTTCTTATTCATAATTTGATTATCTCTCTCTTTTTTTTTTTTTTGGTCACAGTGATGAAGTGGTATTTATTTCCATAAGGAAACATAGTCCAGAAAGAGAAAGGATGTCACACACAACCAGAGTGACATTTACTCAGTTTCCCTGTGCTAGGGCAGTGAGTCAGATCAGAAATTGGGTATGAGAAATTTAAGAAATAAGACACAAAAATAAGTGGAATAGCAGGATCCAATGGGGACCAGCTCTGATGGGTTCTAACTCCCCCAAAATGGAGTCCAAGGGCCTTATTTAAGTGGGTGGAAAACCCAATGGGATTTCCTGTAAAGAACTTCCTGAGGAAACCGGAAGAAGATGGCAGAAACAACTCGGCTGGAGTTTGGCAGGTTAGGCCACCACCTCTACCTCTGGGGCATTTGAACCTAGGGCTGTGAGCTAAGGCAGGCGTCAGCATCATCTGGGCTTTCTCAAACCAGGGACTTTCACCCAGGAGTTCCCAGAAAAGCAATCTCCCTGCCTTGTGATAGCTCACATAAACTCATAATTAATGGTTTCCAACAAAAAGACTGTTCAGAGCCTCCCTGACACTCAAAAGTGTTTGGGGTCTCAACCCACTTTCCTCTCTGAAACACCTCTTCTCTCTGCCCTTCCACATCTCACCCACTTCCTCTTATGCTGGTGCTTAATTGGAGTTCAATTAGGCAAAGCAGAGTTTCCCACTCAACATCAACTAAAACCACTAGTCAGTCCTGTAAAACACCCAGAAGCTTCCAGGCACCATTACAACAAAGTTTTGAGGTTTTTGAGAGCAGATGCCAAGGCACAAATGATCCCAAGGGTGCCCTTTATTCTCACTGCCAGCTCCCTGTGAATTTGAGATTTACTATGAGGTGTGAGTGATGTGCCATAAAGATACCAGTGATTTCTGTCAAGACGTGAACATGAACAGTTTTATCAGACAACTCAGCAGATAAACCCATGTTATTGTGTAATTCATACCTCGCAGGCTAACGAACCCTATTTCCCTTACAACAGTCCTTTTGTCTTTCCCCAAGTTGTGTTTCTGTGACTTGCAGGGCAGGAAAAGATTCCAACTGCCATCTTTTCTTCTGAAAACAGAAGAAAATGGTGACTTGGAGGCTCTTCAAATAAAGTTTGAAGCAGGTAACACTTTGCTTTTTGGAAACTTCCTCAAAAATTCATATGGCATTTTCATTGATAATAATAATAACAAAAAAAAAAAAAAAAAAAAAAACAGGGAATGAGTCATGTTCCTAAAGCCTAAAGCCAGGACAGTTGTAGAAGCTGGGCAATGGTCCTGACAGACAAGACAACAAGACATACTCTGCTGCCTCTTCTGTAGCTCCAGTTTGTGAGGAAACTATTTCCTGTATTTGGAGTCCTGATCCCTCTATTTAAAAAATTTTTTCATTATACATGACAGTAGAATGTATTTTTGCAGAATATACATACATAAAGTGTAACTTATTCTATTAGGTTCCCACTCTTGTGGTCGTACATGACGTGGATTTACCCTGGTCATGGATACAAATACAAGGCTAGGAACGGATGACCTGATCCCCTCTGTTGATAGAAGGAACACCCAAAGGTGTGGATAGGACTGTGTGTTGTGTACGCTATTCACACCAAATCTTTGTGCTGATGGTCACACTGAGGAAAACCTGGATGGACAGAGGCAGGCACCAGTGAGTCTGAGCCCCCACCCCCTGTGTGCACCCCATCCTTGGTGACTGGATGTCATTTCTGTGTCTCAGTGAAATCTACCTACAAGATTTTGCTCATATTTTCTCTGCAGCAAACAATAGGAAGAACTCTATTTTCTCATTGAAAACAAGACCCAAAGTCCAGTCAGTCACCAGAACATAGCACTTTGGGTGACTCACTCCCCATCATTCACTCCTTCAAAGCCCCTGAGGCTCCATCAGTGGCAGCAGCAGGTGCGGGCCCACTGTGGGAGCCCTGCGTGGGCATGAGCTCTGTCCATGACTCCTCATAAACCCATGTATTCAGAGAGGATGTTCCCATCTCTGCTGGAGGGAGGCATGCTGAGCTTCATGATGCCAGCAACTTCATGAAGGGCTCTACCTGCTCACATGGCCACTGGGCCATGGTGGTACTCTGAGTTTTCTCCATGGAGTAAGCACCTTCAGACAGCACCTGGCCCCCTGCCGGCCTCTCACCTCATTCTTGACACTTCTCTGTTGCAGCAGAGGCAGGGGACTCCTAGGAACTTCTTGGCGTCTATGCTTGCTCACTGCCAGGCCCTGGGGTGTGGTGGTGGGTATGGGAGCTTCTGATAGTGTCTTGGGATCTGGTTTCCCAGTGGCTGTCTGGAGATATCCCACCCAGGAAGGAGATGAGGAGTTGATGTTTATGGGGAAAGTTTTAGTCAAGAGCAGATAGGAGTCAAAGGATCAATTTGTTCTTTCTCCCTCGTGTGAACTCATGAAGGAGACATGGTTTATTCAGCCTCTCTGAAGACATTCTTCAAGACGGAGAAGTCGGTGGTGCTTGTGACCAGCTCTTAAGATTTGATCTTCTTCCTCGCCTAAGATCTGTTTATTCCAGAGTATCTTGAATTCTTTTTTCAATGTAAAAATCGATTTGTAACTTTTGGGGTGGGGGGCGGGTACTGGAGATTGAACTCAGGGACACTCAACCACTGAGCCACATCCCCAGCCCTATTTTGTATTTTATTTAGAGACAGGGTCTCACTGAGTTGCTTAGCACCTCGCTTTTGCTGGGGCTGGCTTGGAACTCTCTATCCACCTACTTCAGCCTCCTGAGCATCTGGGATTACAGGCATATGCCACTATGCCTGGTGGCTTGTAACATTTTTGACCTAGATTACTTATTTTCTTATATTTTATATTTTCTTATATTTTTTTCCTATATTTTTGATGAAAGAAATTTATATTCATAGTAGAAAAATTTGAAAAAATGAAGAAAAATATAGAGTAAAATGAAATAAGTTATAACATCATTACCAAATGAAAGGCCTTAAATATTTTAGAGAATTTTCTTCCAGCTTTTATTTTTTAAAAAAAAATTTTTTTGTAGTTGTAGTTGGACACAATACTTTTATTTATTTATTTTTATGTGGTGCTGAGGATCAAACCTAGGGCCTTGCACATGTGAGACAAGCGCTCTACTGCTAAGCCATAACCCCAGCCCCCACTTTTTATTCTTTTCATCAAGAATTTGAGAGAGAATGTGTGTGTGTGTGTGTGTGTGTGTGTGTGTGTGTGTGTGTGTGTGTCTGCGCACGCGCACCCGTGTCTGTGTTGCTGGGGGGTTGAATCCAGGGCCTTCTGCATGCTAGGCAAATATTCTACTACCCATCTACATCCCTATCCCAAAGTGTTTATTTTCTAAGTAATCTTTTTACAAAATAGCCAGATTTGTTATTTTTAAACCATCCCTCACATATGACAGTAGATCCATTTGCAGATT
The DNA here is from genome assembly GCF_052094955.1 of Ictidomys tridecemlineatus. Classification (NCBI taxonomy): domain Eukaryota; kingdom Metazoa; phylum Chordata; class Mammalia; order Rodentia; family Sciuridae; genus Ictidomys; species Ictidomys tridecemlineatus. The sequence continues at coordinate 33,094,311 of NC_135490.1, forward strand.
TTAACGCAGTCAACTTAAATTGGAGTAATGCAAACCCATAAGGTAAAATCTCTAAGTGTATTCTGAGAAGATAATGGAAATTTCCAACATGCCTAACATGCTTTAAAAGTGCTTTGGTCATTGTTAGCTTTTCTGAATGCACATGGAACTACTGTTCCTCTTTTTCTCTTCAAATATCCTGCAATCATACACATGGGAAGGAAGAAAGAATTTACCCTCTAACTCCTATTTGGCACTAATAATCATCTCTCACAACGATGTTCTGAGAACAATAAGGCATGGGAGGAAAGCTGATGATGTATTACTATAAATAAGAACTAAAGTAGGAATTGTCGTGAGGTTTAGTTGAGAGATACTAGGCAGCTAAAGTGATTATTGCTAAAATAAAGAATATTCATGTTGGTTGGGGAGGCTGTGATATAGTTATTAATACCACTGACTTTGTGATTAACCAATCCTGGCTTTTCCTCCCTGTAAATTGTTTTATCTTCAGGTATTACTTAAACTTCAGGAATTGTAGTCTTCTTATCTAAATCATGACAATGACAATAGCATCTTGAAGAGTTGTTCAATGACTTATTCAATACATGTCCTCTCAATATCAACTGTCCATCAACTATTTGCTTAGTAGATGGTAGCCTTTGGATACAGTAGTGAATAATACAAAGTCTCAGCTCTCCTGGAGCTCAGAGCAAGAGCTCCATAAAGCATAGCTTTGCATCATTACCACCAACACTACCACCATTGTCTTTGTCACCATCAGGGACATCTCTCCTGTATTAAATATTTATTTAAGAAAATTGATTACCCCAGAGCAGTGCATTTTTAAAAATTACATTTTAAGATAATTATGGATTCATATGCATTTGTACAATTGTGGAATTAATACAGAGGGATCTTTTGTATATTTTACTCACATTTCCCCATTGGTAACATCTGAGAAAGCTGCAGTACAAGACTGCAACAGGATATTGACATTGATACAATCCACTAGTCTTACTCAGATTTCCCACTAGACTTACTCAGATTTCTATGTGTTTGTGTTTGTGTGTGTGTGTGTGTGTGTGTGTGTGTGTGTTTAGGTAATTTTATCACATGTGTAGGATCAGGTGTCCACCACAATCAAGATACAAAATAGATTCATCTTTACCAGAATTTTTCATGTTGCCCTTTTATAATACCTAGCTCCCAAACTCCCAGAGTATCTAACTTCTGGAACAGCTCATCAGTTTTCCATTTCTATAGTTTTGTCATTTCAAGGATATTTAAAAAAATTTTTTTAGTTGTAGTTGGACACGTTATATTTGCTTTATTTACTTATTTTTATGTGGTGCTGAGGATCGAACCCAGTGCCTCACTCATGCAAGGCAAGCACTCTACCACTGAGCCACAACCCCAGCCCCTCAAGGATATTATATAAATAGGTTAATACGATATGCAACTTTTGGGAATTGGCATTTTCCATGCTGTATAATTCCCCAAATATTCATCCAAGCTGTAGTATCAATAGTCTGTCCCTTTGTATTGCAGGGTCCTGTCACAGGATGATGTGCCACTCAACATTCACCTACTGAAGGTGTGTGTGATGGATGCCCACCATTTGTTAAACCACTCACCCATCTATATGGTTTCCAGTTTATGAATATTACAAATCGAACACCCTTTACAGATTTTTGTGTGGACATAATTTTCATCTCTCTGAAATAAATCCCCAATGGTACAATTACTAGATCAACTGGTAATTACATGTTTAACTTTACTTTTTTTTTTTTAACTGCCAAGCTATATTCCAAGGTGACTGAACTATTTTATACTCCCACCAGCAATGTTTAAGTGATTTAGTTTTCTCTGCATCCTCACTAGCCCTTGGTATTGCCATGTTTTTTTTTATTTTAGCGATTCTGATAGATGTGTACTGGCACTGGCAGGTTTTAGTTTATATTACCCTGGTAGTTAATGGTGTCAAAAAAACGGCTTTTCAAGTCTTTCCCCCCCGCCCCATCTATATGTTCTCTTCATTGAAATAAATGTTCATGATTTTTGCCCATTTTCTAATGAGAATAGTTTAACCGTTGAGTTCTGAAACTTTCTTTATCTATTTTGGACACCAGTTCTTTATTGGACAGGTGGACATGGTGACACTTTCAGCAGGTGTATGGACAAAAAATGATGGGATGTCCATCATGAAAGAGAACCCAGCAATACAAAGGAATTAACTGTTGATACACACAACAACTTCAATCCATCTCTGAGAAGTTGCACCACATGGTAAGGGATATTGGACAATCTGTAAACTGTCTCTTCATCCTCTTAAGAGTCTTAGCAAAACAAAATATTTTAATTTTGATGAGGCTCAATTTATTAATTTTCCTTTTATAAATTGTGTTTTAATTGTCAAGGTCAAGAATTCTTGGTCTAGACACAGAGCCTAAAGATTTCTCCTATGTTTTTTCTAAAAGTTTTATGAATTTCTGATTTTACTTTATATCCATGTATAATTTTATGTGAAATTCCAAAGTAACTTGCAGAAATACTTTTTACATATGTTTTAAAATTATTTCAGATGTAGTTGAAAGATTACAAGGTTTTTACTGTTAGAAATTTAAATTTGTCTTTCTTGTCTTTGATGGTAAAAATGTTCATTCCTAATGACATCAACACAATTATTTGCTTATTCTACAAAAAATTATCTAGAATCATTTCAAAATAAAAATGCCAATATCACTGAAACACTTTTAACTGCATTTTCAGATTTCTTTGAGACACTTTGTGTTTTGAGATCTTACAACTCTCAGGATATACAGTAAAAATTATGTTTCACTTTATAATTTTAATTAATTCCTTTATTAATTCACTTAATTTGCCTTATCATTCACTTAATAGTTTTACTTACATAATTCCTTTATCTACACGCCACTAGTTTACTCCGTAACTATATTTCAGTTTGTTGCCATTTTTAGTTTTGCTTTTTTAAAAAGTTTATTTAATATTGGTGCTGGGGCCCCACATATGGGAGATAAGCGCTCTGCCACTGAGTTACATCCCCAACCCTTTGTTTACTTTTAATTTTATTTTCTTTTTAACTATGTAAATCATTGAATGTTTCCAAAGTCTAAATTATACCACATAGAAAATTCTACTGAAATCTTGCTTCCATTTCAGTTGTCTATGGTGTTTAAACTTCACCTTTATAATAACTGTTTTTATTAGCTTTTTATTATTGCCTCCTTTGTTTTTGTTTTGCAAATTTAAACAACTAATTGTATTTATTTCTTCTTTCTTATACAAAAGGTCCCAATTCTGTCGTACTGCTCTATGATATAGGATGTCATTTTTTTTTACAGATTTTTTTATTCTTGGTACGTCTTAATATTTTGGAACGTTAGTAATTTTGTACTAATTGTTATTATTGTGTTAATATCTTTGTATAAGACATTTAGACCCCTCTTTTTCATGTATATATGCTTGTCCCCAACTATAGATAATGATAAAACTGACCAATAATCACTCCTTTTCTTTTTTCTCTCTTACCCAGCATCCAAATTAAAGTGGAGTCTTTTACACAAAGTTAATATCTATGGGTTGCTGAGCTTGTTTATTTTCTAAATACTTTGTTCACTCAGCACCATTTTTTTTATTAGTAGCATTTTATCTATATTGTCAGAGTGTATAATAATAATATCTTCTTTTGTTTTTATTCCCATTACTTTACCTTAGTTCTATATAAAACACTTAAAGCTTATCAAGGATCTTGGGCTGAAGTGTCTTATGATTATTTTGAAGGGTTGTCTGGAGCTCATTTATATAGATTCCTTAGGAAGTCATGTAGGTTAATATTATCTGCGGTTTTGCATGTTTATAACCTTTATTCTGCATGTTTATAACCTTTATTCAACCTTTGCATGACCTTTATTCTTGGTTGTCAGTTTGGCTGGATATACTCTCCTTGACTCATATATTCTGTCCTTGAGTATTATAAATATAATGTCTTATTATGAAATGATGTGTTGCTTTAACAAGTCTGATGCAAATCTGTTCTTTTCTCAATTTCAGTTGAAAATTTGGGGGACGGGGTCTGTATACCCACATGATTTTTTTTTTCTCTGTACGTCTCAGTGGTTTATATAGAATATATTTCTGTGTGGGCCACTGTGATTGATTTTCCCAGGTATGCTGTGTGCTCTTCACTATGTAAGTTCAAGTTTCTTTTTATTTAAGAAAGATTTTTTAAAATTCTATAACTTCCCAGTTGCTCAAATAAAAGCAAATAAGCTTACCTCATGAAATAAACTAGACAAAACCCAACAAAAAGTGCTAAAGATTAATCCCACCAATCTGTCTCTTTCCTATTCTATTAAATATACAAGTGTGTACTATAAATGGGTGAGAAGTAAAACACTTCTAATGTAAGTGAAGAGCTGTTAGGAAATGGGGCTGTTGTGACGCCATAAGAGGCCCAGGGAAGAGAGAGGTGCAGAAGGCATCTATCTGTCCACAAAACTCACTCAAGATAGACCAGACCAGCTCACTGGGCTCAAAGGTTAACCTGAGTCTTCAGGTCATTTTTACTTCATTGCAGTCTATCTTGTTGTTTTATATTTGTTTGTTTCACTATAAGAGCAAGTCAAGCATCTATTCAGCTAGTCTAAGAATACTTAGATTATGTAACCCACAAATTACCTGAATCGATTTTTATTTTTTCTTCTGCAAATACAACTGATTTTTCACCTATAAATTTTCCCCCACTTGGGATTGAACTCAGGGGTGCTTTTCCACTCAGCTATTTTAAGACAGTGTCTGAGTTGCTAAGGGTCTTGAGAATTTGTGGAGGCTGGCTTCAAACTTGTGATCCTCCTGCCTTAGTCTCCAGAGTTGCCAAGATTGTAGGTGCTTCAAGGTGCCCAGCTTTACCTTCTATTATTTTTAAAATAAGAAAGAATAAGTTAGTTTAAGAAAAGGTGGGATCTGGAGCTAAGAAACATCATTACTCTTAGTCATTCTTGCACTGAAACAATTTCTTTCTCCAGTTTCTCTATTTCTGTAAATGTTTCCCCACTTTCCTGGGCACTAGAGTCTGAACCAGGGAGCAGGGCAAAGAGTCATTCCCTCCTCATTGTAATTCAGGAATGCCAGAGTCCTGCCTTCCCTTTTTCCTCTGCCCTCCATACAAATTCCTCCTGATTCACTGATGTTTGAAATTCCATAATTTATTGCTTTGGCTTAAAGCCAAGAGAAAGAAAGTAAGCACATTTC